>NC_082657.1:21337184-21637184 GCF_028023285.1 Balaenoptera ricei | reverse complement strand
CAGTCACCTGCCCTGCAGGCTCCAGGTTCCAGGATCAGACACAGAAGTAATGGCTTCATGTAGTCTGTCTAACCAACTCCCACAATAGGATTTGGTCAAGTCCCTAAAAATAAATCCTTTATGATATATAACCTCACAGAGGTTCAGCTCCTCTGATGGACCCCTGACACAACAGTTCCTGAGCTGCGGGGCTCTGGAATCACCCTGATGAGCTCAGGAATGGTACCTAGGACCGATGCCAGGAGCAGCCTTCTGCCCCCTGCCTACGAGGACTCCCGAGTCACCCCAGGCACCATCAGTGGGTCCACTTCAGTCAGGCACCCAAGTCCATTCTGGAAGAAGCTGTGGCCCAGGTAGAAAACCTGGACTAGAGTCACTCCATCAGGACACAGGATCATCTGGGCGAAGAACATCTTCCCCACAGCCGCTGCCACCTCCCTCCCCTGGCTCATCCCAATGAAAATGCCCTCACTAGGTGTGTCTCACTATCTAAAGATGCAGTCACAGGACGTAGAGGTCTTTGCAGTTGACTAGCCAGAATCCATGCCCCATCCAAACAGTTGCTCTAAGCCAATAATAGTCATCCTGCTCTCCTTGCCAGGGATTGGCTTATAAGTGGCCCTAATCTGGCCAATGAGAGCCATTGTGGCAATTGTTAGCACTGTTTGCTAGTACTTCCATTTCTCCGCAATTCTGGGGAACATTTATTTCCTGGTCTCCTTGTGGTCAAGCGGGGCCATAAAACTAACCTTGGCCAATGAGTCATGAGAGGGAGGCCTGTGCGTCACTTCTGGGGCAGAGCCGTTAACTGCTGGGGGGAGCCCTTTGGCACAGCCGCCACCAACAAGCAAGATGGCGGCCGCTCCCTCGGCGGGGTGTCTGAGTGATGTCAGCGAGGCGGCCCTCTACGGACCTGCTCTGGCACGTAGCATACGTGGAAATAAACTTTTGTCGTTTTAAGTCGCTGAGACTGTGAGATTTTTTGTTACTGCCGTGTAACCCAACTTTTCCTGGCTGTTACAAAATTCTACTGGGGGTTCCAGGACAGATTCTTCTCCTTCTGAGAATGAGGTACATATAGAAAGAGAGCCAATAACCCCCTTTCGTTCCTCTACATGGTGCTATGTAGGGATGAGAAGCCTGGAACTCAGCCTCCATCCTGACACCAGAAGCCAGTCCGGGGGAACCACCACCCTGAAGGCCGCAGGGCAGAGGAACTGAGAGAAACGGGATCCTTAAGGACGTGGCCAAACCACTGAGTCAACCAAGCCCGCAAATTCTCTTGCTGCTCGACTTCCTGTTATGAGAGGAAATAAAATTCCTTCTTGTTAAGCCAATTTGAGTTGGAGTTTCTGCTCCTTGCAGCTGAAAACACCCCAGCAGATAAATGGTGTAGACACACTTCTTCCTCAGGTAACCTTTGGAGGGTTTTAAACCTACTTCACCTGTGGATAACCTACACCCAGAAAGGAGCAAAGTTCCAAAGCCACGTATCCTCTCCTCCTGCTCAGGCGGCTAAGCAGGATGAAACTATGTATTAGGCAGCTGGAAGTACAGAAACCAAACTCAGAACTGGCTTATGTAAAAAAAGCAGGGAGAGCAGAAAAAACTGGTTCATGTGACTGAAAAGGATGGGGCACTTGTAACTTCAGACGTGGCTGAATTCAGGGCTCAGAGATGCTGTCAGGTATCTGCCATTCTCCATCTCTTAACCATGTTTTTTTCCAGGTCGGCTTTACTCTCACTCAGGTCAATTGATCCTGGGGAGAGTTGGTTCTCATCTGATCAACCTAAACTTCCCAGTGTCGGGACACCTTTCCCAGGAGCACAGTGAAGGGCCTGGGTTGGATCCTGGCCTAGCTCAGATCATGCACACATCCCTGAACTAACTTCAGCTGGAGAACATGGTGCTCTAGTCCAGCAGACTCATATCCCACACCTACCTCCAGGGCTAAGACTGGGGTCAGTCCTCTCGGAGTGAAATGAATGAAGGGAGAGAAAGGCTCAGTTCCCCCCCAAAAAACAAGTATTTCTGCCAGAGAAAGGATGTCACTCAGGAGAAAACAGTGGATAAATACATCTGTGTAGGCCTGGTGTACTTGATTTTAATGAGGTGGCTGGGCTGGGCTAGGGGCAGGGGATACGACAGTTATGTCAAGTCTTTGCCAGTCCGACAGCAAGGAGGGGAGGGATAAGACTGGGGGGAGGAACTGTCTTAGTTGGTGTTCACCAGGAAAGAGCCAGAGACAAGGCTTTTAATGCAAGTAGTTTATTTGGGAGGTAAAGACAAACACTGGCAGGGGAGAGAGGAAGTGAGGCAGGAAAGGGAAGGCAGCCAACAAAGGGTGTGTTTTCAGGCAAACTGGAGCTGTGGACAACTGCAGGAGACCCCACCTCAGAGTTATCCCACCTGAAGGGTGAGGGACCTGGGTTATTTACCCACCAAGGCCAAGTGGTGAGGGCTGTCACAGCAGGTTGATTCCTGGCATGTCTGTACCACCATGCAGGTGAACACAGGTGTGTTCTGGAGCTTTGGAGAGAGCTCACCAGTAAATAGATCCAGAGACTGGCTGTTGGCCTTCAACTTACAGGATATGGGCAAGACACCAAATGTCTGCTACAGAACTAACATTAATTAGGCCAGTATTGTCTGCTCTACAAGTAACCACTTCAAATCCTAGCAACAGCCCAGTGAGGCAACTTTCAGCATCCTGAAAAGCCTCAGGAAGTGGCCCTCAGCTGGGGAGATGGAAGGGCACAGATACGAATCCTGGATGCCTGGCTCTGAAGCGACTGCTGTCCCCACACACCCCACAAATTCAGCAGGGCTATTCTAGGCCACTGCCAGGCTCTGCCAACTTCTCAGAGAAGGAAAGCCAAGCAGCCACTTCAGAGAGCCTCAAGGGCCTGTCTTTACCAATAGTCACTTTCTGCGCCCTGTTCTGGGCTCCCTGGGTGCCCACCGTGATCACAGTCAAGGCCTCCCCTTCTGTGACAGCTGCCCTTCCCAGAGCCTCTTTTCAGGAATGTTTTTCTGCAGATGCTAATGAATGACCCTTAAATTTCCCAGGAAAGGCTACCTCTTTTTGAAGTGGCTGAAGATCTCCGCTCTTGATTGCAATCTTCCCAGGGCTGATTTTGGCCACTTGGCTCTTACTTCTGAAGTGATGATGGGGGTGGGAGGAGAGGAAAGAGAGGAGAAGACAAGTGTTTGGCGCTCAGCTCTCCTACAGAAACTGCAGTCTCAGGAGGCAATTTTTTCAGGCAATCAGAATTGTAAGGTAGAGAACAGAACTATTTTCTTTTCAGTTTTGTGCACAATTTCTCCCTGGTTTATACTCCAATATAAGGTACACCACCTGTATAAATCATGACTTGTAAAGATTTGCCACTTTTTTTGGTGATTTTAATCATAGGAACAGAAGTATTTCTAGAAGTCTCATCCCTAATTTTTAAAATTAAAGTCTATGGGGAAATGTGACTTGAGTTGGAGAAATTTATACTACATGTAATTTTTAGAAGTCACATATACATGCTCATAAATGTCAGAACACTTATGAAGCACTTGTCAGGCAGTGTTCTGAGCACTTTGCATATATTAACTAATTTAAGCTTCACTACAACCCAATGACGTCAATGCTATCATTACTCCCATTTTGCAGATAAGAAAACTGAGGTTCAGAGAGGTTAAGTCACTAGCCCAAAGCAGAGCTGGGATTTGAATCCTAGCAGCCTGGCCCCAGAATATGTGCCTTTTAATGCTATTGTCCATTCACAGACAGATGCACGGGCCCAGGGAGATACTTGGGCCTCTGCAGACACACTCACACCCACCACACACTCGTACACATGCCTCCAGCCCTCCCGCACACACGAGCACACACACGCTCCTTTCTGCAGGCTCTCTCCCACTCCCTGGTGAGTCCTGGCACAGATGGAGAGAAGGCTCTGCACTCGCAGCCTCATCTGGGAGGCTGGGACCCTCCTCTCCTGGTTTAAAGCCCAGCCCACACTCACAGCGTCTTCCTCACCCCCTACACGGGAGAGGACAGCCCCTGCCTCTCCAGCACCACCGTCCACTCTGATCACCTCGTAAGGCAGGTGGGACCTGTCCTCCTGTTCAGCTGGGGAAACTGAGGTCCAGAGAGAAAAAGCAAGCGGCCCAGAGGCATCCTGGGAGCTGCAGGCCCCGCCCACCCCCGGCCGATTCCCCTGGGCACAGAGTGTACCTTTGCAGCCCGAGCAGATAAATTAAGACCCCGGTTAGGGTGGTAGCATTTTGGAGGGTCTGTCACAGAGCAGGGCTGTCATACTAACGCCGGGTCAGGGGCTGAGGGTTGCTATTGTCTAATAATACACGCGTCCCGCCCACGTGCCACCCTCCACAGCCCGCAGGCGGCCCCACAGGATGTTCCCATTTCACGTGGACCCCGAGCGCGCCAGCGCCGGCACAGCAGCCAAAGCTGTAAATCTCCGCTTCTTCTCCCAACTGCTGGGCTCTCCCTCACACTTTGTGCGGCTGGAGCTCTTATGGGAAGACAAAAAATAAAAAAATAATAAAAAACAAAAAAAAATAAATTACTCGGGAATTTGTTTTTAATTAAGCAATAAGGCTCGATGGGGCCTGGCAGCCGCCTCATAAAGCTGCTCCTGGGGTGTGGGGAGGCATTTGGTCCAGATGAGTGCCTCAAATCAGCCCGGAATGTGATTAGATGATTACTCCCCGGAGTTAATACAAGATGATCTTCCCCAGAGTTGTCTTATTGCTATTATAAAAAGTCTGCAGACAGGAGGGGGGAGGATGGCTTTGCTGCTTGGAGAAGAGGAAAACGCCGATTCTAGCTGTCAGGGCGACATCAGGGCCTGAGCTGCCTGCCCATGCTTCCCCTCCTTCACCACACCTGCTCAAATGGTGAAACCCACCAAGCCGGATGGATGCTAACATCTTTCAAAATAAATGGGTTCCTGTACACAGGGAATAGGATGTGTCAACAGGGCAGTGGGCCGGGGGGATGGAGGGTGGGTACAAGGAAATCTCACTTTGAGATACTTTCTCCTCTCCTGCCAGGAGCAACAAGCCATTCTCACTCCCAAGGCAGCTCAGTGCACCTCACCAATGCTACAGAGACTAAAAGTGTTAATGTCTGTGAATTTTCAAACATCTCTCATCTCTCTCTCTCTCTCACTCTCGCTCTCACTCTGTCTCTCTCTCAGTAAATGCTTTTAAAAAGATGTTTCATTTTGACAAAATAAATAATTCATCAAAAATATATATAATAGAGCAGTTAACAGTTGGAGAAAATTACTAGATTAATGGCAGGACAGTTGCTTCAAAAGAGAATGATTTGAATTTCAATGGGTTAAGAAAATTGATAAAATAATTAAATGTTTTTGCAAAACTGACTCTTATGACCAGGAAGAAAGAGTCAGAAGAGGAGGATGTCATATCAAGTGATTACATTTTGTCTGAAGATATATGCCTCCTCCAAACCAACGTGACTCAACCTTTGTTCATTCTAAGAATGTTTGGGTAGTTGCAAGCATAACCTACATTTTGTAGTTGCAAGCATAACCTCCAAACCAACATGACTCAACCTTTGTTCATTCTAAGAATGTTTGCGTAGTTGCAAGCATAACCTACATTTTGTTAAATGGAAGATAAACATTTTCATAATTTTATTTCATTTTTGAAGATCAAGGTACTTTCTTCTTTTTAAATTTTCTCTCTTATTGTGTCCGCATCTTGAGATGACTCACTTTAAGGGGCTTTTCTCTGATAGCAGTTGTCCTCAGATAATGAGGACCCCCGGCATGTGTAATAAACAGAGGTACGGATGTATTCTAAGGTTAAATTTCATGCTCCATCAGAAAATTCCTAAGGGAAAGAGACCTCATAAGTAACAGACACATGCAAGCACTTTCAAATACAATTGTGATGCCAACAGTCAAGAGAGATCCCTCTTAAAAAAAGACAGCTTATGAATGTAACGAATGTGGCTGAAACTTCAGGCAGAGCTCAACATGTTGGCACCATAACATTTTCTAGTACATTCCCTAACTCTAGACTGTGCTCCTAACGGACACTCAAATCAACCACAACAGGTACTGCCTTGCATATCACGGGTGTGCACATGGGGACTGAGCCCAAGTCACTTGTCCTCTGGGTCTTAGTCTCCAGGGAGGCAGAATCACAGAAGACCATGATGTCGAGCAACAGAGCAGTGAGAGGGCTCAGCAGGATGCTGTGGGAGAGAGGAAGAAGAGCGGGAGTCGGGAGCCTCTGCAGTGGGAGGGATGGAACATCTGAGACCTGAAGGCTAGATTTCCCAGGCGAACCTCAGAGAGAAGGGTGTTCCAGAAGAGGAAGCGGCGGCGATTCACAGATGTGAGAGGAGGGCTGAGCACATCTAGCCGGGACGCTGACAGCCTATGCACTGGGGAAGAACGATGCTTTGGGTGTTGACTCTAATGAAGAAGAACCACCCAAATCCAGTGTCAGACCTTTGGTAGTCCAAGCCTCTGAGGGCTGAGGAAGGAGCAGCCTTAAAGGGCTGCAGGTATGTGTGGGAACCACAGCTTTCCCTGACTGTCCAGACCTGGATATCCAAGGCGGCTACCCAGAGAGAAGCCCAGCATGGTGGAGGCAGCTGGGTCTTGCAGCTCTTGCCCAGGACTCCCCTTCCCCTGAGGGTCCTCGCCGCCTCCTTGCCGCCCCTCTGTGCAAAGGTCCAGAGTCAGGAAGGACCCTGGTCACCCACTACACTCTGACCTGCGAACAAACACAGGCCAAGGCTCCGACACTGTGGTGAGAACTTCCTCAAAGCTAGGCAGGAGCAAAAGGGAAATAAGCAAAGAAAGCAGTCATCATGGCCGTTGCTACAGTCCATCTGGAGCTGGCGATGAGCTGGGCACTCAGAACTACAACAGGAAAGTACAACCCACTTTATTTGATAGCTTTGTCCCATTCACTTTGGATAGAGTTTCTCTATAGCAGCACTGCCGACATTTGGGGCTAGATAATTCTTCGTTCTGGGGCTGCCCTGTGCATTGTAGGGTGTTTAGCATCATTCCTGGCCTCTACTACCTACAAACCAGGAGTACCACCCTCTCAGTTGTGACAACGAAAAATGTTCACAGATATTGTCCAATGTCCCCTGGGGAGGAAAATCATTCACATTTGAAAACCATTGGTTTTAAACATGAATCTTAAAAGGAACATCTCCAGGCTGTTCAAGAGACCCAGGTGCCTGACCTGCTCATACAATCCTCAACGGTTGGTTTGCTCAATGAGATGTCCTATAGAATTCAAAAGGGGTTGTGTTGTGGGCAGTAGATTAAAAAACAACAACAACCTTCCAACTCCCCTTCTAGACTGACAACTTAAGAAAAGGTGCCCCCTCTGGACTGGTGCAGCCTACAGGACACAGCATGGCAAGTGGAGTGAAGGTTGGATTTCAGCCCCCTCTCGTCTCTGCTGAGTATCTTTGTGCAGTGAACAACCTGCCCAGCTGTATGCAATGACCATGAAAAGAAAGCTCCCTTCTGGGCTCAGAACTGGGGAATGTTCAAGACCAAAGGAAAATGGAAAATAAATACATTCTGGATTTTTGTTAGTTGCCATATTGCCCATTGGGAAAGTCTGTTTATGTTTTACATGATGAATTCAGGAAAAATGTAAATTGAATAAGGAGGTTTGGACTCCAGATATTCAAACAGCCTTTGGACAGGTGAAACCCTATCTTGACACTGACTGTAGCCAGAGGCCTCATGTGACTCTGATGCTCATGTTGGCAGGGAGGAAGGGAACAGGAGGTTCAGGGTTGTCTTAATACCAGAGAAGGAAAAGCAGAAGGGACCCACTTTCTTAAACAGGAAATGGATATTCCAAAATCACACCCCAGTCACAATGCAGAAAGCAGTCATAAAAATAGCTCATCCTTACACACGGCCTGCTGTGTGCCTGCCCTGCTGTAGACCCTTCCGGTGCATTAACTCACCCACTCTGAGCTTGGCTGATCTCTATCCTGAAGAAGCAGAAAATTCAGCCCTTAACTTCATGCTCAGTCCCCTGCCTTGAGGTGCTCGGTGGGTCTCAGATGCCTTCAGTCCCATCTGAGACTGACTATAAGGCTTTTAAAAAGCCTAGATGGCTGAGACAAAGCAGCTAAGAGATATCAAAGTGGCTGACTCAGGGGAGGGTAGGAGACGTGAGGGAGGGACGTTAAGATAAACCTTTGGGTACTGTGTTGTTTATTAAACTTTGCAATTTAATTTGGTAAAACATTTGGATTTTGTTTTGCTCTTGTTTTTGTTTTGTTTGTTTTGTTTTGTTTTTTGTTTGGTTGTTTGGTTTTTCTTTTTGTCTGTTGTTTGTTTTACAGTAAGTATTTTCAGTTTCAGCAACACACACACACACACACACACACACACACACACACACTTTAAAGGGCCCTTAGGCAATGCAAAGGCTAATCTTGACACTGGCCACGTCAAGTTCTCTGTGTAATTTCTTCTATTCATGCCAGACTTTCAGGACAGCCCAGTGAGCGATTCCAGCCTGGGAGGGGGAATGAAGGGAGGGATCAGGTCAGTGTCTCTCCATTAGGTAGTTAGGTTGACCTGTTGCCCCATAGTTCCTACAGGGGCCAGACCACAGACTCTAGGCAAAGCTCTGAGGTCTGCTCCCCAGTCACCAAATAGGCAATAACCACTCTGGATAGCAAAGCAGTTGGGATGAGAGGCCCGCCACCAACAGGCGGGCAAAAGAAGGGCACGTGGGTCTTGTGCAAACTTGGTACTGACTTAAATAGGAAATAGGAGCAGTTTTTGCCCTGGGATCTAGAATTGTTTTTTCATTGCAATCAAAAGAAATCAAAGTGCAGTGCAGCTCTAGGTGGGGAGACATTCCTACATTTCTTCAGACCCAACAGCAGTTATCTATTTTCTGAATCCCTATGGAATTTGTGGCTGGAGAAAATTAGAGCAATGGTGACATGATTGTTCTGTCTTCCATCTCTGTGTCGCCCAACCAGGAAAAATCAAAACAAGGAGGGCAGCCAGGTGGTTTATCCAGCCTCCAGTGAGACGCAGGGATGGTGGGAGTGTGGAAGACAGTCGTAATTTCTGCAGCTCTTCCCAAAGTCACAGCCTGCTGATAAACTCGGTCTAGTTTTCTCTATTGGAAGGTAGTACTCAGTTGTGCCACTAGGATTTTTTCCTCTCACTCTTTCTCTCCCTTACAGCTCTGGGGTTTGGAGGTGAGGGGTTAGGGCAGAGATAAGAACTAGGTTCATTTCTGAAATTTTGTTTCTCTTAACTCTGGTTGCTCCTTTAGAAACATTTTTGACGGGATATTTTGCTCTGGCCTTTGTAAGACCATTTCTATGCCTAGATTGTTTTTTGTTTGTTTTGTCTAGTTGTGTTTTATTTCATTTGTTATGGGAGGTTTTTGCATTTCGTTGTTGTTGCTGTGTGTCTTTGATTTTGCTGATTTAGCTTTACTTATTCTGTGTTCTGCTTGTTAAGATTCAGGGGAGGGAAATTCTGACTTCTTACCTGGGAAATTCCCTCCTGTGACTTTGGAAAAGGGAAGGAAGTTCTGACCCCTGGCCTCCTAGTCAGGAAATAGCTGAAGAATCCCTAGGTGAATGGAAGAAGGACCTTTACCTAAAGCATATTGGGAAAGAGTTCTTGACAATGAAAAATTGTGCTTGCTTTTTTTTTCTCCTCTCCTAACAATAGGTAACCTGGAAGTTTTCCCAAATGATTTTCTTTAATGCCTGGATGGCCACCAGACCCCCCTCCAGACTTTGCCATTTCTTTTGAAAATCCAACACTTTAAACTTTTGAAACACACACACACACACACAAATTCCAATTAGTTGACAACCATGTAAAGAACAAATGTAGAAAATGCTGTACATGCAATGAGATTTTAAATTATAAATTACATAATTATGCATTTTACTAATATTTGTTTTTATTTTTTAGTTTACAATCAATGTCACTCTTTTAGTGTACAATTCTACATGTTTTGGCAAATGTACATAGTGTATAATCAGAACACAAAAGCGCTTCCCTCATCCCCAAAGTTCCCCTCATACTGCTCTTTTGTAGTCACCCCACCCCTACCCGGAAACAATACTGATCTCTTCTTCATCCTTACAGTTTTGCCTTTCCAGAATGTCATATAAATGGAAGCATACAGTATGTAGCGTTTTAGTCTGGGATTTTATTTTAGCATGGTGCATTTGAGAGATTTATCCTTGTTGCTGGGTCTACAATAGTTTATTCTCTATTATGACTAAGTTCCTTTTCATTTAATTATATGGATATACATACTTTGTTCATCCATCCACCACATAAAGGACATTTAGACCTTTTCCAATTTTTGGTTTCTATGAATAAATCTGTTACAAGCTGTTAACATATTTTGTGTGAACAAGTCTTTATTTCTCTTGGGACTTCCCTGGTGGTCCAGTGGTAAAGAATCCGCCTTCCAATGCAGGGGACGCCGGTTCAACCCCTGTTCGGGGAACTAAGATGCCACATGTGGAGGGGCAACTAAGCCCACGTGACGCAAACTACAGAGCCCACATGCTCTGGAGCCCGAGCACCACAACTAGAGAGAAAACCTGCATGCCACAACTAGAGAGAATCCCGCGTGCCACAAAGAAAGATCCCACATGCTGCAATGAAGATCCCATGTGCCTCAACTAAGACCCGAAGCAGCCAAGAATAAAATAAATTAAAAAAACAAAATAAAACAAAACTTGAATGCCTTCCTTTTTTTTTTAAATAAATTTATTTATTTTATTTATTTATTTTTGGCTGCATTGGGTCTTCATTGCTGTGCGCGGGCTTTCTCTAGTTGTGGCAAGTGGGGGCTACTCTTTGTTGCAGTGCGCAGGCTTCTCATTGTGGTGGCTTCTCTTGTTGCGGAGCACGGGCTGTAGGCACGCGGGCTTCAGTAGTTGTAGCACGTGGGCTCAGTAGTTGTGGCTCGCGGGCTCTAGAGCGCAGGCTCAGTAGTTGTGGCGCACAGGCCCAGTTGCTCCGCGGCATGTGGGATCTTCCCAGACCAGGGCTCAAACCCGTGTCCCCTGCATTGGCAGGCAGATTCTTAACCACAGTGCTACCAAGGAAGCCCCCTTCCTTTTTTTTTTTAAAAAAAAGTCTATTTCTCTTGAGTAAATATCTATGAATTAGGTTGCTGTGTCACAGGTGAGAATAAGCTTAACTTCTTAAGACACTGTCAAACTATTTCTCAAGTTTTTGTATTATTTTGCATTCCTAGTAGCAGTGTATGAAAGTTGCAGTTGATCTACATTCTCACTAGCATCCAGAATTATTATGTATTATTATTTTTTGTTCTGGTTTGGTTTTTAGAGCCATTCAGATAGTTATGTAGTGGTATCCCATTGTGGTTTTAATTTGCATTTCCCTAATGTCTAATGATGTTGAGTATTTTTCATGTGTGTATTTGCAATCAATATATATTCTTTGGTAAAGCATCTACTGGAATATTTTGACCATTTTTAAATTGGTCTATTTATTTCCTTTTTGTTGAGTTTTGAGAGTTCTTTATATATTTTTGACCTATATCCCTTTGTCAGGTATGCGATTTTGCAAGTATTTACCCCTTGTCTGTGGCTTTTCTTTTTATTTTAAAAGTGTCTTTCACAGAGCAAAAGATTAATTTTGATGAAGTCCAATTCATCATTTTTTCCTTTATGGAGCATGATTTTGGTATCTATCTAAGAACTCTTTGCTTAGCCCAAACTCACAAAGATTATCTCTGTTTTCTCCTAAAAGTTTTATAGTTTGACATTTTACATTTAGGTCAATAATCCATTATGAGTTAATATTTGTATAAAATGTAGGTCAAGGTTCATTTTTTGCATATAGATGTCTAGTTATTCCAGCATCATTTGTTGAAAACATTGTCCTTTCTCCTCCTCCTCTTTCAGGAGTCTAAGCAGGGAGGTTTCATGGGGCATTTATGAAGATGCTGCTGTAGTTTTTCTTAAGAAACAGGAGTAGAATGTATCTTAAAAGAGATGATCTTTCTGTCTAAAGAAAACTTCCCGATAGCCAAAGCGATCTTGAGAAAGAAGAACAAAGCTGAAGGCATCATACTTCCTGATTTCAAACTATATTACAAAGCTATAGTAATCAGAACACTATGGGAATTCCCTGGCTGTCCAGTGGTTGGGACTCCAAGTTTTCACTGCCGAGGGCCCAGGTTCAATCCCTGGTCCAGGAACTAAGATCCTGCAAGCAGCGTGACCAAAAAATAAACAAACAAAAAAATCCACTATGGCATGTATTTCCATAAAAACAGACACATAAATCAACGGATCAGAATTGAGAGTGCAGAAATAAACCCATGAATATATAGTCAATTAATTTATGACAAAGGAGTCAAGAATATACAATGGGGAAAGGACAGTCTCTCCAATAAATGATGTTGGGAAAAGTGGACAGCCACATACAAAAGAATCAAACTAGACTACTTTCTCATACCATACACAAAAATTAACTCAAAATGGATTAAAGACTTGAATGTAAGACCTGAAACCATAAAACTGCTAGAAGAAAACATAGGTAGTAAGCTCCTTGACATAGATCTTGGTGATGACTTTTTGTATTTGACATCAAAAGCAAAGGCAACAAAAGCAACAATAAACAAGTGGGACTGCATCAAACTAAAAAGCTTCTGCGCAGCAAAGGAAACCATCAACAAAATGAAAAGGCCAAACAGGAAAAAGTATTTGCAAATCATATATCTGCCAAGGAGTTAATATCCAAAAATATAAAGGACTCATGCAACTCAATAGCAAACAAACACAATTTGATTAAAAAATGGGCAGAGGATCTGAATAGACATTTTTCCAGAGAAGACATACAGATGGCCAATGGATAGAAAAGATGTTCAACACCACTAATCATCAGGGAAATGCAAATCAAAGCCACAATGATTTATCACCTCACATTCATTAAAATGGCTATTATCAAAAACACAAGAAATAAGAAGTGTTGGTAATGATGTGGAGAAAGGAAATCCTTTTGTACTGTTGGTAAGAATGTAAATTGGAGCAAACACTATGGAAAACAGTATGGAGTTTCCTCAAAAAATTAAAAATAGAATTACCATATGGTCCAGCAATTCTACTTCTAGGTATTTATCCAAAGGAAATGGAAACACTAACTAAAAAAGATATATGCACCCCATGTTCATTGCAATATTATTTATAATAGACAAGGTGTGGAAGCAACCTAAGTGTCTATCAATGGATGAGTGAGTAAAGATGTGGTATGTACATATACAATTGAATATTATTCATCCACAAAAAAAGGAAAAAATCTTGCTATTTGTGATGATATGGATGGGCCTAGAGGGCATTAAACTAAGTGAAATAAGTCAGAGAAAGACAAATACTGTATGATCTCATTTACATGTGGAATCAAAACAAACAAACAAATTCATAGATACAGAGTACAGCAAATTGGTGGTTGTCAGAGGCATGAGTGAAGGGGGTCAAAAGGTACAAACTCATTTATAAAGTCCTGGGGATGTAATGCACAGCATGGTGACCACAGTTAACCATACTGTATTGTATATTTGAAGGTTGCTAGAGAGTGGATCTTAAAAGTTCTCATCACAAGAAAAACAATTTTGTAATAATGTGTGGTAGTGGGTGTTAACTAGACTTATTTTGGTGATCATATCACAGTTCGATACAAGTATTGTATCATGGTGTTGTACACCTGACACTAATGTTATACATCAATTATATCTCAATTAAAATTAAATTAAATATTTTTTAATTAAAAAAAAAGAGGGACTTCCCGGCGGACCAGTGGTTAAGACTTCGCCTTCCAATGCAGGGTGTGGGGGTTCGATCTCTGGTCGGGAAGCTAAGATCCCACATGCCTCAGGGCCAAAAAACCAAAACATAAAACAGAAGCAATATTGTAACAAATTCAATAAAGCCTTTAAAAATGGTCCACATCAAAAATATATATATCTAAAAAAAATTTAAATAAATAAATAGAAAAAGAAAACTGCCCTAAGATGTAAAGAGAGAATGTATTAAAGGTCTACCATCAACTCAGCTGGAGCGGAAGAGAGAGATGAGGGTTTGGGAGAGAGGAAATAGAGGGAGGGAAGAGGCAGGATGTCTAGACAGTTTAAAGGTGTCTGGAGATTGGGTCTTGAGTAGTGGGAAAAGAGATGACTGGTAATCTGTGTCTTAGTTGGGGTCTTCCAAAAAGCAGACACCAAGACAGGAATAGACATGCAGGAGATGTACTGGAAGGAAGACCTGTGAAGGAAGAAGAAGAGGTAGCCAGAAAAGGTGGGGAGAGCCTGCAGACTACCATGCCAGTCTACCACCTGGTTAGAGAGGGAGAAGGCAGAATTGCATAGAGTCTCAAACTGCAATGCAGTTCCAAGAAAATGTACCCTGCCAACAGGGAATCCTTGATCCAGGGCGGGCTGTCATGGACTGAGCATGTGCCCTATAAAATTCATGCATTGAAACCTAATTCTTTATGGGCCCCCTTTAGGGGGCACATAGGTCATGAATGAGATTACACAAAGAGGCAGGAGAGCTAGCTAGCTCTCTCCTTTCTCCATATGAAGATACAAGGAAAAGACAGCATCAGCAACCCAGAAGAGGGTTCTCACCAGAACCCAATCATGCTGGCACCCTGATCTCAGACTTTCAGCCTCTAGAACTGTCAGGAATAAATTTTTATTGTTTAAGTTCAGTCTATGAAAATTTGTTATAGCAGCCCAAACTGACTACGACATTGCCCAAGATCCCACATCTCACAGGAACGGACCAGTATTTCAGCCCTGCATGCTCAGACAGTGGCTGGGAGCAATCTCTAGAGGAAGTAGGGCCTTGCCATGAAAGGAGTGAAACCAGAAAAGCAGCTTCTGGGGCTATCAGTTAACCAGGCAGCTGGAGGCTGAGTAGTGCTTTAATACTCTGCATCCAATCCAGACACTGTCTACCTGGAGATAGCATCAGGCCCCACAGGTTAAAGGCTCAGCCCCACAGGACTGCCAACCACCCACCCGCCCCAGTTCAGACGTCAGTCCAGGTTGTCACCTGTGCTTCCAACTGACTGGCTGCAGATGGGAGCTTCCCAACACCTCTTCTGTGGGCTCAATTAATTTACTAGAGCAGCTCAGAGAACTCAGAGAAATGTTTTACTTACTAGATTACTGGCTTATTATAAAAGATATATCTCAGGAGCAGACAGATGGAAGATGCACAGGGCAAGGTATAGGGAAGGGGCAGGGAGCTTCCATGCCCTCTCTAGGGGCACCACTCTCCCCAAATCTATACGTGTTCAACAACTTGGAAGCGCTCCCATTTCAGTCCTTTTGAGTTTTTATGGAGGCTTCATTACACAGGCATGCTTGATGAAATCATTGGCTGCTGGAGACTGATTTAATCTCCAGTCCCTCTCCTCTCCTGATATGGGGGGGGGGGCAGGGCACTGAAAGTTCCAACCCTCTATTCCCAGCGGTTGGTTCTCTTGGCAACCTGCCCGCACACTTAGGTGCGTCCCAAAGTTCACCTCATTAAGATAACAAGAGACACCTTTATAGCTCCCAACACTTAGGAAATGCCAAGTGTTTTAGGAGCCCTGTGCCAGAAACAGGGCACCGACCAAATATACACTTATTATAAACCACAATATCACATGCATTTTCATTCAGCCTCCACTGTAAGGGGACTGGGCACAGTGTAGGGAAGAAAATCCCAGTAAGATTGTTCTCCTCTGTCCCTAGCTGCCCGCCCCACCCGGACTCCAGGGCTGCTCCTCTGGGGGAGGCACCAGTAGAGGGCACGTCTTGCAGGAACTGCACTCAGCCTTCAGAGCCCAGACGCTGGGGAGGAGAGAAACTGCGGGGAACCAGGATGTGCATGCCCTCTAATAGCACTCAGCGCAGATTTCTTTAAAGTTACTTCTATTTTATTTTATTGAGGTATAACATACATACAATACAGAGCATAAATCTTAAGATTTATGTTCACACTTAAGTGAACTGTTTATGTATGTATACACATTTGGAATCATCACTAAGATCAAGATAAATAAAATTCTATAAAACAGCCCTAAAGGGCTCCTTCCTACCCTTTCCCAATCAATACCAGCCATTTCCTAGATCGCCACTACCCTGATTTCTACCACTGTAGATTAGTTTTGCCTTTTTTGAAATTCAAATAATACAGTATGTAACCTTCTCTGTCTGGCTTCCCTCACTCAATGTTGGGTCTGGGAGATTCATTCCTATGAGATACATCTTCATTTTGTAGCAGTATTCTTCTTATTGCTGAGGAGTATCCAATTATATGAATACAACATTGTCTATTACCCATTTACTGTTGGTAGACATTTGGGTTGTATTCATTATGGAGCTATTATGAATAACGTTCTTATAACATTCCTGAACATTTATTTTGGTGAACATGTGCCCTCAATCCTCCTGGATATGTACTTAGAGGTAGAATTTCTGGGCTGTAGGATAGCATATGTTAAGCTTTAGTAGACACTACCAAATGGTTTTCCAGAGTAGCTGTACCAATTTATATTCCCCCCAGCAACATGAGAGTACAGTTGCTCTATATCATCACCGATTCATATTGTCAATATTTATAATTTTAGCAATTCTGGTGGGTGTCAAGTTCAGATTTTAAAATCCAAAGTGCTAGCCAAACAAAAAGGGTCTGTGGGCCTGCAGGCAGCTAGTATGAAACCTCTGCACCTAAGGGCTTTCCACTGCCTGCACAAGTGCCCCCACCCCTTACACACACACCTGGAAGCCAGGTTCTCTGAGCACTCTGGTAGAGTCCCTTTTTAGTCCAGGGTTCACTTTCCTGCAGTGGTTCCCATCTCTCCACCCCATATCTACCCAATGGTAATATCCCTGAATTATTGCACACAAAGTCCACAGTGTATATTAGGTTATTACTATGATTATGATTATTATCATCATCACCACCATTATTTGGACATGCACAAATGCAAAAGGTACAAAGGTAAAAAGACACATTAGTTATCTGGTACTACATAACAAATTATCTCAAAATTAATTGGCTTGAAACAATAAGCATTTATTATACCACATGATTTCTGTGGGTCAGGAATTGGGGTGTGGCTTAGCTGGATGGTCTTGCCTCAAGGTCTTCCAGGAGGTTGCAGTTAAGATGAGGACCTGGGTTGCAGCCACTTCAGGGCTTCTCTGGGGCTGGACGATCTCCTTCCAGGCTGGCTCCCTCACACACTGGCAAGCTGTCGGCAGGAGGCCTCAGTTTCTCACCACATGAGCCTCTCCACAGGGCTGCTCAACCATCCTCATGACTAAGCAGCTGCCTTCCCCCAGAGCCAGTGATCCAAGAGAGCATGGCAGAAGCCACAGTGTCTTTTATGACATATTTTGGAAAGTCACACTCTGTCATGCCCATGATATCCCATTGGTTACACAGGTTCATTCTATCCAGTGTGGGAGGGAACTAGATAAGGGTGTGAACACCACAAGGGTATAAAATGTGAGTCTCCCTCCCATGTGTTCGGGCCACTCATTTTCTCTTCAACACCACTGTCACCAGTCTCTTGTGAATTCTGCCAGCAATGTATTTCATACACTTACACAGGAAATCACACTTACTTCTGCACCTTACTTTTTTCACTCAGTATATCTTGGAAATCCTTCCACATCAGGACATAAAGACCTGCTTTCTTCCCTTTAAGTGTGATAAACCATTCCACCGCAGGCATAATTTATTTAACCCGCCCCCTATTGATGGTTGTCTGGGCTGTCCTCACTGTTTCCCTACTGAAAGCAAAGCTGCAATGGGTAAGTGTGAGCATATACCCTTTTGCACTAGAATAAATGTCTAGAAGTCGACTAGCTGAACAGAAGGGTCTGGGCATCTTTCACTGTGGCAGATGTTGCTGCATTGTCCATCATGGAGGTTGGATAGAACAATTGGCTTTTCCACCAGCGAGGGTGTGGATTTTATGAAGCATTGAGTGGTAATGGCCAAAAATGTGGGGCATCTCGGGCAGCTCAGCAAGTAATTAAAAATGGAATATCACCCACCTTCGCTGTTTGAAACTTTTCTCAGTCACACTCCTCAGCCAGAGAGTTTCCCCTGGCTCTCTCCCACACCATGAGCTAGGCTTTTTTCTCTCTCCAGCTTGCTTGCTCCTGGCCCCTAAAATTCTTGCTCTTGCCTTAAATGCAGCGGGTGAAGAGTTCTTTGCCAGCCAGGCCCCAAACGCTGACATTTTAATGCCAAAATGGTGCTCCAAGATGTGTTCTCCAACAAGACGGTTCTCACCAGAGATGACCTCTGCCCTCTGCCCTCTGCTCTGGGTAAGCAGTTCTCGCTCCTCAGGGATAAGCCTGTGTTCGCAGGTCTGCCTCCTGCTTGACTGTGAGCTCCTCAAGGGCAGAAACAGTGCCTCATTCATCACTGAATCCGCTGCTCGAGGTGGCAAAACGAGCATCTAGGAACTGTTTGTTGAATGAATGAATGGCGCAGAGGGAACCTTGTCAAACCAGTGTTGTCAGAGCCCTCTTAGCTTTGCTCTATTTGAGAAGGTAGGTGTGTCTAAATCACTGTGAAGACTATATTAAGATGAAAGCATTTATTTCCTCCACCTGAAGCATTTCTCAAAGGCAAACATTTCTTTTCGTCTTTCTTATTTTCCCCCTTTGGCCTAGTCAGAGGCTCGTGGAGACACCCATGATGAGAAACAGGCACAATAATGTCCACAAACATGAAAAGGATGTGCAGACTTGGAATGACAAACACAGGGCAAACTTAGACAAAGAACAGCATAAATATTGACACTGCAGAGGGAGGGATGGGAAGCCACTGCAGTTCCAGTTCCATGATTTAGCAGAGGGTAGATGTGGTCGTGGTTTCAAATCCAATACTTCAGCATCCTCAAATCCAAAAATTTTGAGAGATATTCTTTTGAAATCATAGTTTCTGAACATCCCAGGTGTCCTCCTTTAACACAAATCTTCGTAACCATTTGAACAGAAATCTTTCCCCAATGTCCCACATTTCCATGGCTTTGAGACTCAGCCTCAGGTGTGTAATTGATAAAGAAGGCAGCATGGAGAATCATGGAAACTTGACTAGTTCAAAGTCTGCCCGTTATAAGCAGGATGGCCTCTGTTTCCTTTTTTTCTTTATTTGTTTTCCCTACTGTCTGTTTTGAATATCTTCAAACCGACAGAAGAGTTGCAGGAAAAGTATGATGAACAGCTGCAAGTCAGGGCTCAGCAAACTCCAGCCTGCAGCTCGTTTTGGTACAACCCGTGAACTAAGAAGGGATTTTATATTTTTAAGTGGTTGAAAAAAACTCAGAAGAAGCTGTCACAACACATGAAAATGACAGGACAGTCAGACGCGTGTCCCTCAGTGATGTTTGCCGAGTGCTCGTGCACTATCTATGCCCTGTTTGCGCGACAATGGCTGAGTTGAGTAGTTGCCACAGGGATCCTGGCTCCCAAAGCCCAGAATATGTACCATGTGACCCTTCACTGATCCCTGACCTAAGGTCATCAATTGTTACTATTTTGCCCCCTCTGTTTTCTCTCACTCTTGCTGAGACAAGAGTGAGAGAAAGTATTGCATTAGTCTCAATACTTCACCCTTAGATGCTTTGGCAGATGTCTCACTTTCTCTAGCCCAAAGCTGGGAATCACAGATCTAGCCTGGGGAAAGATAAGATGATGTGAAGTGTGTAGCACACACTGCTTGGCACTTAGACAGAACTTAAGAACTGATCCAGGACTTCCTGGTGGTGCAGTGGTTAAGAATCCGCCTGCCAATGCAGGGGATACGGTTCGAACCCTGGTCCGGGAAGATCCCACATGGTGTGGAGCAACTAAGCCCGCGCACCACAGCTACTGAGCCCATGTGCCACAACTACTGAAGCCCGCGCGCCTAGAGCCCGTGCTCCACAACAAGAGAAGCCACCACAATGAGAAGGCTGCGCACCGCAACAAAGAGGCGCCCCCGCTCGCCGCAACTAGAGAAAGCGCGCGCACAGCAACGAAGACCCAATGCAGCCAAAAATAAATAAATTAAAAAAAAAAAAAAGAACTGATCCAATAAAAATTCCTAGCATTTTCCACAGAGGTGATTGCCGGGACCCCTAACCTGAAAACCCTGAGACTGGTGCTTTCCTGAAAGCCTGGTTCCCAAAGTCTAGAAGCCAGCTTTCCCTCAGAAAGGGCTCCTTACCCGAGGAGCTGAAAAAGCCTCAGGGAGACTTCATTTTTTCCACAGCTTGTGGCTTGGCTGACTCAACCTCTGCCTTTCCCTGAGTCACGAGTCTTTCCTCTTATTTGGAGGAGCTCAGCCCTCCACCCACGGCTGGTCTCTGGTGGGAAGGGGTGGACAGCTAGAGGATCAGAGCTTGTGCTGCCTCCAGGGGGTTTCCCGGAGCTCCACCCACTTCCATAGAATATCAGCACGGAAGGAAGGACAGATGAGGAGACTGAGGCCCCAGTGGGCCCTGCACCAGCAGTGAGAAAAGGCTAGTTGGGGTCTCCTGACTCCAGGACCAAGAGCTGTGTATCTTCTCTCTGGTTTTCCAGAATCATGAAAAGACCTCCTTTTCCTGTACACCTGCTCTGTGCCAAGCACAGAGTCAGATGCCAGAGAGCTGTTTACAGGGCTTTCCAGCTCCCTTCCTACAGCCACCTCACCCCAGGCAGGGCCTGCCTTCCTGGAGAAGGCCCCTCTTGCTAGGGAGGTGGGGGATCTGGCACTGAGGCAGTCACAGAACATGGCCTACAAGGCTAAGCTCAAAGTCCCTCTCCATCTCCCCCACCCCGGGCAACAAGTATGTGTACACTTGGGATGGCATTTCCCAGTGTCTCAGTGTCCCAACTGACTTCCTTGGTTATAACTCAGCCTCTGGGATCTTGGGGCCTTGTGTCCCCCACCCTCTGTCTGGTGTATACCATCAGAACTTATAAACTCAAATGCTTATTCAACTGCAGGTACATAAATGCGTAAAGGGGGGGTGAGAGGGAAACCACGGAGAATGGTGGGGACTGTGGTGAGTGGGAGAACACGTGCCCCATCTAAAGGGGACAGCGCTGTGTGGAGATGGGGGACCAGCTCTTTCAAATCCTCTGATTTAAGAGAAGCGGAAAATCCTGAAATTTTTGTGTAATCTTTCAAGACGAAATGTTGGCAATGCATTTTATAAACGTTTAAATACTTTTGTGAGCCTGTGGCTTATGTTGGGTGAGGGTAATAGCCATGAAGGTGGTGGAGGTGGGGATGCCATGGTGGGGGGATGTGGACTCTCCAAGGTCACAGCTGGTGGCCCTCTCACTTGCCTATCCACCCCTCCTCTTTCTCTTAGCCTCTCCCTGCTCTCTCCTCCCTTGCCCCAGCCCCTTGCCCTGTGGCAATGTGCCCATGTCCCGGCCCCACTCCACTTGGGCTGAGAAAGGCAGATCCCCAGTACCGGGGCCTACCTCACAGCCTCTGCCCACACCACCCAGGAGAGCGGGTCACCCCTGTTCAGCTCATGCCTCCCAGCACCAACCCTTCAGGTCCCAGCCCTGGGCAGAGTCGGAGGTCTGGACCCAGGCACCTGGAGCTGGGTAGGCTCTTCCTCCCGCTGTTGTCTCTTGCCTTGGTCCTGACCCAGCAGGCACTGCTCTGGACTGAGCCAGCCCCTCTTCACAGTGCCCAGGTCTCCCCTATTTGGCAAGACAAACTTATCCCTGCGACAGACACTTACTAAACGCTGAACTCAGTTCTCAGCACTGGAGAGAGAGAGGAATGAACAAGATGAATACTGTCCAGCCCACAGGGCTCACAGCCTACCTAGGTGGGGAAGATAATCCATGAACATGTAAACAAGCAACCTAATCAGATGACTTCAGGTTGAGAGAAGTGCTTTGCAAAATAATAATGTTTGAGTTGGATCTAAATGCCAAAAATGCAGCCATGGGAAGATCTGGAGGCACAAAGGAAGTGCAAAGGCCCAGAGGTGAGAACAACCTTGGGGTTTTGAGGAACAGGAAGAAGCTAGTGTGAAATGAAGTGTTGAGAGGAGGCCAGAGGGAGGTTGAGACAGCCCTCGAGGAGTGGTGATGGTGAAGCTTGGACTTTCATTTCATTTCAGTGTTGCTGGGCGGGGGCCGTATATTGGGCCCGGGGAGAAGGGGGACAAAACCTGTTGGTAATGTTGGAGCTGCATGATGGGTACATAGAGTCCATTAAATTAGTCTCTTTCCTTCAATGTATGTTTGAAAGTTTTCACTATAAAAAGTTTAAAACATAAAACAGATAAAATACTGATTTTTCATATTATGATTATCAATCTCTCGATTTCTGAGAGAGGACTATGCCAGCCAGCAGCAGGGAATCCCGCCAGAGTCAGCAGAAGGCACAATAACGCCAAGGCCTCCCTCTCCCTTTCCTGGCTCACAGGCCCCAGTCCGGCGAGTTCAAAGTCTGCTGCCTGGCAAGAACAGCCAGCGTGCAGAGCGCGGCGTCGGAAAGGGAAACCAGGGGGCTTGAGACGGGGTACCCAGTCCCGGGAGAGAGCTACAAGCGAGCCCCGCCCAGCCCTGGCTCGCATCAGGGGCGCACCACAACGCACTCAAACTCTGGCCACTCCGCCTGCGCACTTTTCCCGGGAACTTGAGGTTCTGGAGTTGGAATCCAGGCTCCGCCCCCGCCGCGCGCCAGGGCTCCAATTGGCGGATCTGCCGCTAGGGGCGTGTCGGGGAGAGTTGGAACGCGTCGGCTTGGGCGGTTGGGGTTAGCCCCAGCTGGCAAGAGGAACGGCGCGGCCGAGTGCGGTCTGACACGCAGGCTGCCGGGCGGGGCGCGCGGGGCCCCGGCCGAGGAGGTAAGGGTCCCCGGCCGGGCTGCGGCGAGCGAAGCAGGCGGGCTTCCGGCCGGCCGGCCGCCTCCAAGCTCCCCGGGCCGCCTCGACTATATGGTCCCGGGGCTGGGGCGGGGCGGGCGCGCAGCCAGGACTATCTTGGACTCTGGCCCGGAGCAGAGGCACGGAGCCGGGCGCTTATTGCTGGCTGGTCGGGCTGGAGGCGGGGCGGGGGCTGCAGGGGCTCCAGGGATAGCGGGGTGACAACAGGTAAGGGGTCTCCGGGGTGAAAACAGGTTAGGGGTCCCCGGGGTCGAGGCAGGGTCCCCGGTGTATGCGCGACGTGAGAGCGGAAAAGGTCAGGAGGCGCCCGTGGGCGTTGAGCCCTGGGGCAGCAGGGATCTCAGCGCTCCCGCGGTCCGGAGATGGTTCAGGGATTCCTGACTCACGCCGTCGACGGTCCCAGTCTGCGGGGTGTGGAGAAGTGGGCTGAGATAGTTGCCCCAGCGAAGGGGGGAGGAGAGGGAGGTTGGAAGCGCCTTCCAGGTGACCTAGGTGCTTGCTAGCCTCTCTCGTTTAGGAACCGCCTGGCCCCTGAAGCGTGTGAGTTTGTGACTTTTGGTGGGAGTTGTCAAAGGAAACGGAGCCGGGCTTAATCTCCCATTTCACAGAGGAAGTAACTGAGGCAGGCCCAGAGAGAGGTGGCTGTTCCTTCCCAGCCTGCAGTCACCTGGAATCTCCTTCCCTTTCTCTCTCCCTGAACACCTGAAGAGCTGTGCAGGGGGAGAGTTGTCATCAGCCCCTTTTGCAGGTGGGAAAATGGACGCTTTGAGTCACACTGAAACTGTTTTGTTTGTTTTTTATAAATTTATTTTATTTATTTATTTATTTTTGTCTGCATTGGGTCTTCATTGCTGCATGCGGGCTTTCTGTAGTTGCGGAGAGCTGGCTTCTCATTATGGTGGCTTTTGTTGCAGAGCACGGGCTCTAGGCGCACAGGCTTCAGTAGTTGTGGTTTGTGGGCTCTAGAGTGCAGGCTTCAGTAGTTGTGGCGCACGGGCTTAGTTGCTCCGCGGCATGTGGGATCTTCCCAGACCAGGGCTCGAACCCGTATCCCTTGCATTGGCAGGCGGATTCTTAACCATTGTGCCACCAGGGAAGTCCCTGCATTATGCATTTGACAGCATGTGGTGGTATAGATCAGGGGTCTGCAAACTTTTTCTGTAAAGCGCCAAATAGTAAATATTTTAGGCTTTGCAAGCCAGTCCCCATTGCATGTGGCTGTTTTCCAATAAATTGTATTTAGAAAAACGGTAGTTGTTCAGACTTGATATAGATTTGCCACTCCTGGTGTAGATCATGTGTGACACCTCGACTGTCAAGCACAGAACCCTGGCCACCCAGTGACACTTAGGGCATGGCTCACTCACTGAGAGCACCTTTGGCCCAGCTCAGGTGGTGGGATCACTTGTGTTCAGGAAGGCCAGCCCAGGAGCCTGCCCTCCTTCCAAAACCTGCAAGAAAGAGCAGGTCTGTTTACTTCCCTGTTCCCAGACACTGGCCCTTCGGGAGTGTCCACCTTCTGTCAGCATCTGGGGTACCACATGGGGGTCAGCACAGGCTGTCCTGAGGCAGGCGGCCCCAAAAGGAGTGGGCACAGGCTCAGCTCTCTCCTCCCCTGTTCTAAGGGAGGAGGGTTCACTTCCCTAGTGAGAACAATAAGAACAGGATTCCCCATCTGCTGGGAGGGGTGGGGGATGGGGAGGTGGGGATGCTGCCTCATTTACCAAGAAAATCTCCAGGGGACTTCCCTGGCGGTCCAGTGGTTAAAACTGCGCGCTTCCACTGCAGGAGGTGCGGGTTCGATCCCTGGTGAGGGAAAGAAGTGAGGGGCGCGGTCAAAAAAAAAGAAAAAGAAAATCTCCAGGCCATGTTATAGCAGGTGTGAAGTTCTGGTCGTGGCAGATCTGGTAGGCAGATGTGGGGGAGCCCCCCAGGAGGATGCTGTCTGCCCGGCCCCTCACCCCAGCTGGTACTCACTGCAGGCCCACGGAGGAGGGGGCACAAGAGCCTTCCCACTACCCCAGTCAGTGTGTGGAGTCAGCTCGGAGCCCAGACCCCTTTCATTGTCACCAGGTACTCCCCACCCTTCCTGCGCCATATTTTGCCGCCAACAGGGCCTGGAGGGGGTCTGTAAACCACTGACTAGGGACAGAGCAGTGTGGGGCATCCTGGGGCCTCCTACAAGGGACGGGGAGACAGTGCTGTAGGCCCTCCCCTGCCCAAAGCTCTCCCCTCACTGGGCGCTGTTCCTCACTTCCTCCATGGCGCCCACCTGGGTAGCATCTAATCAGAGATGGACCTGGGCAAGTCTGCCTCCAGAGCTCACCCACTGTGGGGGGCACCTGCTCTTCTCTCCACATAAAGTCTGTCTGCTCAGTGCTGAATGTGTTAGGCCTCGGTGTGTGGCTGCAAGATTGGGTTTTCACCCAGTTCTGCCAGGTGGCTGCCAGGTGTGTTGGAGGGAACAAGTGGCGTTCCGTCCTCAGATGTTCATCCTGGCGTGTCCTGCAGCCTGGGCCCTGCTGCTGTGCGGTCAGTAGAGCCCAGAGCTCTTGACCCAGACATTGTACTGTAATTCTTTTCTTTTTGAGGACCTTAAATTTAGAAAGAAAGAAAGAAAAAGCTCATGTTCCCACTTCGCAGAACTGACTGGTATTGGGATTTTATCACATTTGCTGCTGCCTTTTTTTAAATGAAAGAAATAAAAATTTCTCCTGATTTTGGTTTGTATCTATCTTTTTGTTTTAAAACCATCTTAACTATTTTTAAGCTTACAGTTCAGTAGTCTTAAGTATATTCCTATTGTTTTGAAATATCTCCAGAATTCTCTTCATCTTACAAAACCGAAACTCTATACCCATTAAATAAAAACTCTCCTCCACCACCACAGCCCCCGCCCGGACCCCGCTTTTCCTCCTCCTCCACCCCCAGCCCTGGTAACCACCTTGCTACTTTCTGTTTCTATGAACTTGACTACTATAGATACATCATATTAGTGGAATCATGCAGTATGTCTTTTGGGGACTTGCTTATTTCAGTTGGCATAATGTCTTCAGTGTCCATCCATGTTGTAGCAAGTGACAGGATTTCTTTTTAAGGCTGAATAATATTCCATTGTATGTCTTTACCACCTTTTGTTTATCCATTCATCCATCAGTGGACACTTGGGATGCTTCCATTTCTTGGCTATTGTGAATAATGCTACTATGAACATGGGTGTGCAAATACCACTTGGAGATCCTGCTTTCAATTCTCTTGGATAAATAAAGAGAAGTGGATTGCTGAATCATATGGCAGTTCTATTTTTAATGTTTAGAGGGACCTCCATACTGTTTTCCATAGTGGCTGCACCAGTTTACATTCCCACTAACAGTGCAGGAGGGTTCCAACTTTTCCATGTCCCTACCAACACTTATTTCCTGTTTTTTTGATAGCAGCCATCCTCATGGGCGCGAGGCTCCATCCTATCCATTTTGATTCACAGATATAGTTCTTGGACACTTTTTAAAGGTTGCGTAATTTCTGCATACATGATGTCACACAGACCATTCTGCAGGTTGCTTTTTCCACTCAGCGTTTGGTGTCTGTTGTCGCTCCATGTTGACCCACGTGGATCGGGTGGAGTCACTGTAAGTGCCTACAGTAGCCCATTGTGTGAGTGCACCCAGCTCACCCTTTGTTCTGCCCTTTCCCCTCTGCCAGGCATCTCCGTTGTCGCTGCTGTAGGTCCCAAAGTCACTGCTCTTGGTGTCTCTCCCTCCTTTGCTACACTCTGAGCTCCTCCAGTGGAGCCCTCATCCAGCCCATCCCGGGGCCCAGCACCCAGCCCAGGGGTCCTGGGGGTGGCCTCTGGAATGTTGCCAGACTGTCCACAGCAGGGACGCAGTGACTGGTCCTAGCAGGACAGCCCAGGGCTGTCACCCATAATCAGCTAGGTTTGCAACATGCAGCCGAGATCAGCAGCCTAAAAATAGTGGTTCTTACATAAGGTGGTGTGGACAGCACTTAGGATGGCTTGTGGTCTGAAAGGGGCAAGTGGTGTGTGAGTCGGGGCCGAGCACCCCTGTTGTGTAATGCATCCAGCCCCCGCGCTGGCCCCACTTCAGCTTCCCACAGGTAGCCTGACTTACGGAACTGCAGTGTGGTGACCCAGAAACTCTGCGTGTGTGATCATTTGGCCAGGGGTGTGCTGTGTGTGACTGTACACTTGTGCGCACATGGTGGTGGCGGCAGCAGCGGCTGTGGGGTCAGCTCTCATCTGCTTCCTCTTCAGAGATAGGAGGTGCTGGCTCCTTCCTCCTGTGGTGGGCCCCAGGGAGCTTTGGTTCATTCATTCACTAGCCACTCACGAAGCACCTACTATGTGCTTGGCACTGTTCCAGGCATTGGGGATACAGCAGTGAACAAGAAAAGGCTCCTGCTGTGATGGAGCTTAGAAGTGGGTGAGGGAAATAGAAAACACGCAAGCAAATGATGGATAGACAAGAAAATATCAGGTCCTGGTAAGTCCTGTGAAGAAAAAGCAAAATAGGGTAACATCCTACAGAAAAGGTTAGCAAACTTTTTCTGTAAAGAGTACATTTTAGGTTCTGTAACCGTGTGGTCTCTGTCACAGCTCTCAGCTCTGTTACTGCAGCAGGAAAGCAGCACAGACAATTGTAAATGAATGATGTGGCTGTGTTCCAATAAAACTTCATACACGAAACCAGGCTGTGGGCCAGAACCCTCAGGCCGTGGTTTGCAGACCCTGTCCTGGGTAGGGGGAGAAGCTGCCTGAGCTGGGGTTGTCAGAGAGACCCTTTCTGAAAGGGAGATAGCCTTGCTGTCAATTCAATGATGGAGTTGTGTGGTGAGAAGTGGGCAGACTGGGGCCAAGTGTGAGAGAGAAAAATGATGGAGCTTGCTCATGGGTTGAATGGGGGTACAGGAAAGAGGAGATTCAAGGGGGAGTCCTAGATTTGGGGCTTCAACAACTAGGTGAATGGTGGTTTGTTTCTGGAAAAGAAGAGGAGCTGGTGGGAGGTCACAGGGGCAGCTCAGGGGAGAGCTGGGACTGCAGGCTTGCCCTGGGGTCGGCGGTGTTTGAGTGTCCTCAAAGTTGTGAGTCTGGTGAGTCAAAGGGAGTGGGTATGGACAGAGCAGAGGGGGCCCAGGTGAGATCTGGGGCTACCACATGGAGCGCTTGGCAGAGGAGGATAGAGGCCTCCTGCTCCATGGGGGAAGGCTCTGAGCAGCACCATCTCCAGGGGTGCAAGCTCTGGGCTGCCTAGTTACTAACAGAGCCTCAGTTTCCTCCTGTCAAGGGGGGACCTACCTGCTATGGTTGGTGTGAGGACTAAATGAGATAGTCATGCTTGACATGGAAGAAGCACTCAGCAATGGTGCCTGTGATGATGATGGTGGTGACCACTGGGCTCATGGGCTGAGTGAGTGGGTTGCAGGGTCTATGATGCTTTGTCTTGGTAGACGGGGGAGTCACTGACAGGTTGGGGTTGCAGACACCCCATTGCCTGGCACTCCCCATCCTGGTGCATGCACCTGCACCCTTCTGCCTGGGGCAGGCCCAAAGTGCTGGGTAGTCAGTGCTCCTGGAAGCCCCTGAAGGGAGTTGGGGCTCAGTATCCTTGCCCCTTGGGTGGATGGTGTTGAGGCCTGTTCTACCCTGTTTTCCAAGGCTCCCCAGGGGCTTGAGCCCCCACTTCTCAGTCACACATCTTTACTGCTGCCTTCCTATCCTGGGCTGGCTTCCATACGTCCCTCACTGCGGGGGAGGGGGTCCCCCTTCACCTCCCAGTAACTCCTTGTCTAAGGGTCATTTTCTGGGGCAGCGAGTTTCCTTGGTTGAGTGGCCGTCTGGGCCCGCTGGGTTGCAGTGGGGTAATTAGTGGGTTGTCTGACGGGTTGGTGAGCTGGGGATTAGGGGGTGGTCTTGACCCCCCCCCCACCCCCATGTCTGAGCAAGCTGACGCCTCCTCTGCTGCTCCTCCCACAGCCGAGTGGCCGAAGATGGTGGACTACCTGGCGAACACGGAGATCAACAGCCAGCGCATCGCGGCTGTTGAGAGCTGCTTCGGGGCATCGGGGCAGCCACTGGCCCTGCCAGGCCGAGTGCTGCTGGGCGAGGGCGTCCTGACCAAGGAGTGCCGCAAGAAGGCCAAACCGCGCATCTTCTTCCTCTTCAACGACATCCTGGTGTACGGCAGCATCGTGCTCAACAAGCGCAAGTACCGCAGCCAGCATATCATTCCGCTGGAGGAGGTGACGCTGGAGCTGCTGCCCGAGACCCTGCAGGCCAAGAACCGCTGGATGATCAAGACGGCCAAGAAGTCCTTCGTGGTGTCAGCCGCCTCCGCCACCGAGCGCCAGGAGTGGATCAGCCATATCGAGGAGTGTGTGCGGCTGCAGCTGCTGGCCACGGGCCTCCAGCCCAGCACGGAGCACGCCGCGCCCTGGATCCCCGACAAGGCCACGGACATCTGCATGCGCTGCACGCAGACGCGCTTCTCGGCGCTCACCCGACGGCACCACTGCCGCAAATGCGGCTTTGTGGTCTGTGCCGAGTGCTCCCGCGAGCGCTTCCTCCTGCCGCGCCTCTCGCCCAAGCCCCTGCGCGTCTGCATCCTCTGCTTCCGCGAGCTGGCCGCCCAGAAGCGGAAGGAGGAGGCGGAGGAGCTGGGCACCGGGTCCGCGGGGCAACCGGCCTACCTGGCTGGCGCCGTCTGCGGAGCGTCCAGTGGAGACGACGATGACTCAGACGAGGACAGGGAGGGCAGTGGGGATGGTGACTGGCCCAGCCGCATGAAGTTCTACGCCTCGGGAGTCTCCTGGTCGTCCTTCCACAGCTGACCCCGGGTCTGCAGACATGCGGGAGGGCTTCCCTAGTCACTTCGGCATCCAAGCAGATGCCATTGCCGGGGCCCCTGAGAGGGCAGAGTTCCCCAAGCTGCCCAGCACCCTGCAGGGCCCTACCCCACGGGACCCTACCCCACGGGGTGGTGGGCACAGCGGAAGCGGATCCTTTTCTCTGAACCCCCAACGCCTCTTTTTGGATACTGGCGTCCCTCTAGTTCCACTTCAGGTAATTACCTTTTCATTTAGCAAACCCAAAATACTTAGGCCTCTTGGGAACAAATGTCGTTTCTCGGCCCTTTGAGCTGTTGATCCAGATGATCCCTTGAATTAGACAACCTCAGGCAGCTTTAGGGACCAGAGAGAAGGTTGCACTGGAGTGAGGTCCCCTCTTCTCTGAGGCCTTGAATCACCAGACCTGGCCCCGCCCCCCTGCAGGAAAGACTGTGGGTCCTGAGAGGCCTCCAGGAAACCAATGCCTGCCCACCTACCTTGCTGATGCCCACCTGCCTGGCTGGCTGGGCCTTGTCACGGCAGGCATGTGGGCTCACCCAGAGCCAGGCAAGAGACTGCCATGCTGTGGGTGTCCGCCAGGCCCAGGAACTGCAGCCTGAGCTCCCCATGGTCCAGAGTGGCCTGCCAAGCCCTCTGGCCCAGTCTCACCTCCCTCCAGGTGTCTGATGCCTCTCAGTCCTGTCCTCATCCCTCCCTGTGCTGGAGAAAGCAGTGTTTTCTGTTAGGACTCTTAATTGCAAGTGACAGAAACCCTACCCAGACTGACTTAATAATAAAAAGAAAGTTTATTGACTCATGTGTTTGCAAAGTCCAGGAGTGTTCTTGCTTCAGACACAGCTCTGTGACTGAGGACTGAAACCATGCTAGGTGGCAAATGTCAACAACTGTCCACCACTCTGGGCATTCCTGAGAATGCTGGCAGTTCCAGCGGGATCAGATGTTTGCACCACACCATGGTTGATTCCCAGGGACAGAGCCCCGTCCATCCAGGCGCTGTGACTGTAGCCCAGCACCTGCAGCCCTGTTCACTTGGTGTGAGTTATCTAAACAGCCAGACAGCAAGTAAAGGAAACAAGGAGCCACTTATCCAGCTCTCCATGAGCCTTCCAGGTTTAAAGCTCTCCCATGTGGCCTCCTGCTCTGGCCCACCCCCGAGGATGGTGCCGTTGAGTGGGGAAGTCCCAAGTGCAGCAACCTGCCATGCTCAGCTGGTGTGTTGTTGGGGCTGGAGCTTGAATGGCAGCCGCCTGATTCCTGGCCCACACCCGGCCACGGAGTTGTGGTCCTTCAGGACAGTCTCCTGTACCAGTCTTCCCCCCATCGCCTGGCTGGCCTTGGCCAGAGCCCACTGGGCGGAGTGGGGGTCACTGTCAGAAGTGGTGACTTTGGGGCCAGGAAAGCTGCCCCCAGCCCACACTGCGCAGTGCGTGAAACCCCACCGTCAGCTCCAGTCCCTGGGTGAACAGTTGTCCTCCCGGCCCAGTTCTCAAACGTTCACTTGCAGACAGAACCCTGAGAATCTCCTTCGAATGCTAACTCTGATTCAGCAGGCCAGGTGGGCTCCAAGGGGTGGCAACACTCCAGCCTACTCTTGACAGGAGCCACCCGTGTGAGGGAGGGCGGGAGGGGCAAAGTGTGAGGCACCCAGGGCCTGCCTGTGGCCTAACCCGCAGGGCAGAGGGACTGGGTGGGGAGGGTCAGAGGTGCTGCCAAGAATTGACGAGTCCTTGGCCTCCCTGAACCACACAAACTGGTTCAGGCAGTTCTGCCTGGGCAGAGGGTTCAGGGCAGGCAGGTTACAGGGTGCAGGGCAACTTACTGAGGCCAGATCGGCGTGAAAGCCCAGGCCAGCTAGTCCTATCCCTTCACCCAGGGTTGGTGCCCAGGCAGGGAGTGCCCAGCTCCAGCCACTGGCGTCTTGGTCACTGCCCCACTCCCCTAGAACCTCCCTTGCCCGGTAAACGGGGAGTAGAAGCACCAGGACAGTGTTCCTTTGGGCAGAAGAGAGGATTTCCGCACCTGATTCCAGGCACCGGCAGCCTTCTCCACAGCTGCCTGCCAAAGGGGCACAGGGCACAGAACCCCAGGCAGGTGAGGCCATGCCCTCCACACTCGGGCTGGACAGGTGCTGGCTCGGCCCTCAGCCTTCGACCCTCAGACCTGCCTCCCTCACAGCCCTAGCCACCAGGGCTGGGACAGGGCGGCAGCTTCCCTGAGCCCTGAGGCGTTAGGGCCTGTAAGGACCCAAGGGCTCAAGTGGCCAGCAACCTTTGGAGGGCTTTCATTCATGCAGACTCACTCACTGCTGTATGCTGCATCATGGACTGGGGACACGGCCTGAGTGAGATGCACAAGTTCTCAGCTCTCAAGGAATATACAGCCTAGCACAAGAGGCACAGAAGTGGGTGGCGTCGGGCCTGGCGTGGGCTGTGATGGGGGCATGGACTTGGGCATGGCGGGGCACGGGAGGAGGGCAGCACTCCTCGAATAGTGAGAATGAGTGAGTGAGGCCAGTTGGGGAGATGGCGTTCCAGACTCCAGACGGGGAACAGCAAGTGCAAAGGCCCCGAGGAGGGGAGGAGCCCATGTGTTCTGGAGCAGCTTGGCTGGACTGAGGCCAGAGAGGTGGTGGGGGCAGGTGGGATGCACCGGGAGCCACTGGAGCCTTAGCAGGGCGGCAGGGCTGCTGTTTGCTTTCAGGAGCTTGCCCTGGTGTCTGTGTGCAGATGGCAGAGGCGGGAGAATGGCCGTGAAGCCTCCTGCTCCCCCTGGGATCCCCAAGGGGTGGCCTAGGCTTCGCTAAGGCCACATCTGCCTACCACGATAGATGGCGGAAGGCAAGCCTTGGCTGCCCTCAACTTATCCCAAAGGGCTGGCCCCTGCCCTGTTCTGCAAGATGCTCTGATGACAGCAGATGGAGCCCTGGGAAGCAAAGTAAAAGCGCTGGGCGGAATGTTTGCGCTGGGCCAGCGTGGGAGGTGGAGCAGTGATCAGGCCCCCGACCACCGAAGCACAGAGGGGAATGTGTCGGAGGAGTCAGGACCTGCTGAAAGGGAAGATGCGGGCCCAGGAGGGGAAGGCGCTGCCTCGGGAGACCCCATCTCTGACTCCTTACGGGTCTGTTTCCCTTCAGAGACAACCTGGTCAGCCTGGCTTGGGTCGAGAGTCAGGCCAGGTCCTGACTCCACCCCCGTCACGCACAACCCCCCACCCTACTCCCCCATTCCCCACACCGGCTGTTCTTAGCAGTAGCCCGCTGCCCAGCAAGGCCGCACGGGTCTGCGCTTTCCTCCCCCACCTACCCAACGGCACGTGTTGTCCAAGACTCTGGAGTTGCCCTCAGTCAGGGCCACGTGGCTGGCCCTTGCCCTTGGCCACCATGCTGTCCCCACACGTGGAGGAGGTCAGGAGTTCTCAGGCTGAATCAGTGCCTGGCTGTTTGTGGATGTTCCCTTTCCCCCAGGACGATGCTTAAGGTCTGGCAGCAGGGCTGGGTCTGCTGGGCCTGCGTCTAGGTCCTCTCAATCCCTCCTGAGGCTTCACTTGCAAGGCCTGGTAAGGGCACGAGAACCAACTGTCCTGCCAGCCAAGTGCTCCTGTTCACCACCCAGGAATCTTCCCCCTCAGCTGGGCGTGGACTCCACGGCCCTGCCAGAGGCTAAGCCTGCTAACAGGCTTTGGACGCTGGGAGGGGCCTGCCTTGCCCCTCCTTCTCAGAGCTGCAGATGGACGAGGGTCTGAGGACCAGGCCCAGGCGTTTGAGGGGCACTGTGGAGCCCCTACCACCTTAGCACTGCCTGAGGCACCCTTGCTGGAATCAGCCCAGACGGAAGTCTGAAGTCGCTCCAGGTGGAAAGTCAACTCACAACGGCGACCTCAGGGCATTTGGGGACTGACTGACAGGCAGGCCTCCCTTTAGAGTTTAGCCCACTCCTAGGCAGGGGTGCTATGTTCCTACAGGACTCAGCTATGAGGGGAGGCCTCCTCAGGCCTCCTCCAAGTTTTGTCTGTTGGGGTTTTTAGATGCTGAGTTTTCTTAAATAGGGCCCACTGCATGTGTGCTGATAACATTTGGGTGCTTTCTGCCACAGGCAGGCAAGGGATTCACAGGACCCAAGGAATCTTATCCCTCCTGGATGATGATGATGGTGGGTAGTGGTGCTGATGGGAGCTGTGGCTGCCACTTACTGAGACCCATCTGTGCACTGGTCCCAGAGAGGCAGACCCAGGTCACACAAGGCCATCCTAAGGCCCTCAGCACAGCTGTTTGATCAGGGAGGGCTTCCTGGAGGAGGTGGTGTTTGGTTGAGCCTCAGAGGAGGGCAGGACTTTATCATAGAGGGTGGTAGTCTCCATGAGGCCTGGGAGTCTGGGTCTTTTTGTTAACCATCCCCTCCTGTCCCTGGCATTAATTTGTTGACTGAATAAATGAATCAAGTAAGAAATAGGCTGGGGGCACTGGGGCAGAGGGGATGACAAGGAAACGGGAATTGGGCCTCACTCCTGGAGCCCCCAGTCAAGGCGCTGGATGAGAACCCTGGCCTCTTTCTGGAGGGTTGGAGACCAGCCCCTCCCCCAAGACACTGATTGTTGCCCTCTCAGGCAGGGCAGGAAGTACCCATCCACCCCCACCCACTCAGGCAGAGCTTTCTGGAAAGGTGTCATCACACCTGTTTGCAGGGTTCCAGTGGCTCCCTTGGGGATGGCATCCAGGTTGTCATCAGAGGATTTCTGGTGGCCTGGCCTCTTTCCTGCCCCAGCCTGTTCTCTGGGACACGGCCACAGAGAGGCTGCAGGGGGGGTCAGGGCCACTCTCGGGCTCAGCCACTGGGCAGGGTGAGAGTGGGTGCGAGGCTGACCCAGTTCTCAGCCAGGACCCAGGGTCTCTCAGGCCACAATTGCAAAGCAAGGCAGCTGCTTCCTCTGCCCTGGGCCTGCAGGAAGTGGCCTTGAGGGCTGTGGGCAGGGGAGGGGCCGCCTCTGTGTCTGGGGCTTTTCGCACCTGGCTGGCAGGCTCTGGGCTGCCTGAAGCCTCCCTCCTCAGTGCTCACCGCCTGGCCCGTGCCTCTTTCTGTGCCCAGGCCTGCAACTGTGACGGGGCCCCTGCCCTCCACCTAGGTGCCCTGCTTCAGCCCTGAGCAGACTCAGTGGGACCTGTGCTCAGGTTGCAGAATGTGGGGTGGGGGCCAGAGGTGGGGGAGAGGGGTCTGCCTCACTAAGACCAACAGAGCCAGGCTCTGGGCTTCTCTGGGCTACTTGCTATCTCTGTGCTCACCATTCCACCTCTGCCCATGAACTTAGCCCTCCTGTGAACGCCAGTGCAGCTGCCACCTCCACTCTGCTGCCTTCCTGGGATGCCCCAGGTCAGCATAGCTGTCCCATTTATGCTCCCAGAGCACCTGCAGCCCTGCTCCAGCTTCCCCACCCTCTGTCCTCCCGGAGGTGCCTGAGTGGGCCTGTGCCCATCAAAGCTGGCCCTCAAGTCTGAGCCACTCAAGGGCAGGGGGCAGCTCAGTCATCATTCATCTGTGGCCCCCACAGCTCCCAGCACAGGCCCAGTGCCCTTGGCCATTCCACAGATGCTTCTCTTCTAGGGGGAGGTAGCCTTGTGACTTCCCCTAGCTCCCGGGGGCCATTGGCAAGATGCTGGGTTCACAAGGACAGCCCCTGCGGTCACAACTGCCCCCATCGGCTTGGCCTAACCTGCTTGTCTGGCCTGCATTGGCGCCTGCACTCAGGCCTTCTAGCCAGACACTGGGGTGTCTTCTGGCCCTTCCCTTGCCTGTCCCCCACCCTTTTGCCCTTCCAGGCCACCCGGGTCTGAACTGATGGAGTCTGTGGTGCACTGAAGCACCGAAGGAGCTTCCTTAGGGCCTTGGAGGGAGCAGTTCACACAAGGCCATGGCGCTGGATGTGGACCAGGCTGGGCGCCCCCGTCCCCAACACAGACACCTCCAGCCCCTCTCGGCCTGCCTCCTCCTTTTCCCCTCCTGGACTCCCCATCTCAAAGCCTCAGACTGGCTTTGGATGAGTCTAGAAGGGAGGAACAGACAGTGAGGGCGCAGGAAGGAGAGGAGAGTGAGGCCCATGGGAGGCCCTTGGGGCTCCTCCCCGCCCCCTTCACAGGCCCCCAGGGCAGGCGTGTCCCCGACACTCGCGAGTCAGGGTCAGTGCCGCACGAGAAGCAGTGGCCAGATCCCATCTCCTGCTGGCTGCTCTCCACACCACAGAGCCCAGCTCTGACCGGAATGTTCCAACACTAAAGACAGAAAGGCAGGCGGGCAGGCGGGGGTAGGGGGGACAGAGGGAGGGCAGGCTGAGCCAGACGTTTCTGGGCAAAAACAAGAGGAAATTTCAGTCCTTGGAACGTCAGCTTAGGGATCCTGCCAGACATTCTGACCCCAAAGAACAGGCTTTCCAGAGACCGGTTCCTGCCCACCGTGGCTCCCAAGCAGGGAGGGGTGGGAGTGGGGGCCTGGGGCTAGCCATCCTTGCCACCCATTCTTTCTCAGTACAGAGGGTCCTCTGGCTGCCCACAGCAATGCCCAGGGCTGAGGAAATCAGGGTCCCAGGATTCTGGCACACACACACACACACACACACACACACACAAACTTTATGTAGTTTGTAAATTACCAACATTCTAAAATGCCAAAATGCCTTCCTTTGTATCTCAACCAAGGCTCCTGGGGTCCCCACCCCCCAAGTCAGGAAGTGGAAGAACCCGTCAGCCTTGGTCTTAGACCAGCCACTAGCTGACAATTTCTTTCCCCAAGACCTGAGCTGGATTAGAAGTCAGAGTTGAAGCAAAGGCACTCAGTGAGAGGGAGGGGGACTGGGGGGCCACAGCGGAGGCAGGGCTCAGGGGGCCCAGCACTGAGTGGGGCTGGCGTGCAGATCGTCACCCCAGGACAGACCCAGGATCCCCGTGCCCTTTCTGTTCTGCACTCATGCTGTCTCCTCACCTGGAAACACCACTTTGCTTACTGCTCCCTACCCCCTGCCGCTAGAGCGAGTTCACGGGGTGGTGGGAGCCCGTGGCTTACCTGAGTGCATGTTCCTCCCTCGGGCGGTCACACTCTGGTATTCCCTGGTGTGAAATAATACAAAAAATATATATTCGTCTCTGCCCCCAGTTCCTGGCACAGAGCTCCTAAAACCTTTGTAATTTCCCAAGTGATAAGAGCACTAGGAACATTTCTGACACAGAGCTCCTAAATCCCCTGGAATTTCCTGCATGAGAGCAGTGTCTCTTTTTCTAATGAAGCAACACTTGTAGAAAGACTCAGCCATGATTAGAAGCTTGGAACTTGCAGTCCCCCCCTACCTCCACCATCCACCCAGACGGGGAGAGATTGAGTTAATGATCAATCATGATGAAAGCTCTGTAAAAATCCCACAAGCGCAGCGTTGGGAGAGCTTCCAGGCTGGTGAACACGTGGAGGTGCTGGGAGGGTGGTGCACCCGGAGCGGGCACCCAAGCTCCACATCCCTTCCCACTCATCTCTTCATCTGGCTGTTCATCTGTATTCCTTATTATATCCTTTATAACAAACAAGTAAACAAGTATTTCCCTGAGTTCTGTGAGCTGTTCTAGCAAATTATCAAACCCAAGGAGGGGGGTCACAGGAACCCTGATTTATAGCCAGTCTGTCGGATGTACAGGTGACAACCTAGGACTTGGGATTGGCATCTGAACCGGGGGCAGTCTTATGGGACTGAGCCCTTAACACCAGTTAGTGCCAGAATGGAACTGAATTATAGGACATCCAGTCGGTGTCACAGAGAATTGCTTGGTGCAGGGAGGGGCGGGTGGGGTGAACCCCTGCACATCTTGTATCAGAAGTGCTGCGAGTGTGGTACTAACATGAGAGAAAATGAGATCACGGAGTGTTTTTCCCACGCCCCTGGGGAAGCCCTCTTCCTTACCTTTAGCCACATGTTTTGCTGCAGCTGACTCACCCACACCCTGGCTCTAGAAATGGGCACAGGACACGGGTCCGGACAACCAGTGCAACCGTGGGACTAAGTGAGGGGACCTACTGAGAGCTGCGAGGGTCCATAGCCACTTCCTCCACCTGCGCAGAGAGAGGAGTGGTCCTGAGTCATGTGACGGGGGTCTCAGCCCAGCTCTCAGGGCAAAGGACCAAGGAGTCTAGGGAAAGGGACCAGGTGAGGGTCTTGGGGCCCATATTCACACCCAGAATGAGGCCGTTGCCAAGACACTGTGCAGATTTCAATTCAGTTAAGGAGAAATCCACCCAATGATGAACAACTCCAAGATATGAAAAAAGAACATTCACAGTGATTGTTTCCTTTATTCAAGTCAAAAACAATGCGACATCTCACTCAGTCTGTCTCACAAGCTGATTATCACATGAGTGGAGGAACAAACATAATTCAGATGAAAATCTGATTTGGGGAAACAAAGCCTGCCCAGCCCTCCTCAAGTTAGGAGAGCAATGATGCAGAGAGACCAAGTTCTTCAAGGATATACTTTGTGGAAGCACCCGTGTCCTCCAGGATTAGGTCCTAGGTATTTCGGCACATCGACCTCCTCTCCAAAGGTCAGGTAGTGAGCAGGTAGGAAAATCAACAGGTCTTCAGAGCATTACAAGGATGAAATTAGCACAGGGTCGGATATAAGACAGAGCAGTCATCTGTCTGGGTTACCACTCTGGGACTTTTGTTCTCTTTCTTTTCTTTCTTCCTTCCTTTCTTTCTCTCTCTCTCTTTCTTTCGTTCTTTCTTTCTTTTTCTTTCTTTCCTTCTTTCTTTCTTTCTTTCTTCCTTCCTTCCTTTCTTTCTTTCGTTCTTTCTTTCTTCCTTCCTTCCTCCCTTCCTCCCTCCCTTCTTTCCTCCCTTCCTTCCTCTCTTTCTCTCTCTTTCTCTTTCTTTTTTTTCTTTCTTTCTTCCTTCCTTTCTTTCTTTCTTTCTTCCTTCCTTCCTCCCTTCCTCGCTCCCTTCCTTCCTCCCTTCCTTCCTCTCTCTCTTTCTCCCTCTCTCTCTTTCTCTTTTCTTTCTTTCTTTCCTTTCTTCCTTCCTTCCTTCCTCTCTCTCGTTCTCTCTCTCTTTCCCTTTCTTCCTTCCTTCCTTTCTTCCTTTTCCTTTCTTCCTTTCCTTCTTTCCTTCTCTCCTTCTCTTTCTTTCTTTCTTTCCTTCTTTCTTTTTTCTTCCTTCCTTCCTTCCCTTCCTTCCTTCCTTCTTCCTTTCTTCCTTTCTTCCTTCCTTCCTTTCTTCCTTTCTTCCTTTCTTCCTTTCTTTCTTTCTTTCTCTCTTTCTCTCTTTCTATCAAGGTCTAACCTTCATTCAGAAAAGTGCACAAACTTCAAGTGTGCAGCTCAGTGAGACTTTGCACACTCTCACACACACCTATAAGCACCACCCAGATCAAGATATAGAGCATCTCCAGCACCCAGAAGGCTCCCTCAGTCCCTCCCAAGCAGTACCTGCCTCCAAGGGTAACTGATGTTCTGCTTTCTGTCACCACAGATTTTTTCCTATTTTTTTAAACTTCATATTGATGAAATAAAATTCATACTTTATGGCAAGACCAGAAAAATTTAAACATAAAATTTTTCTCTGCCCATTTGGGCCTCCTCCCTTTAGTGTGTGTTGTGCATCTGCATTAACCAGACCTCCTTAGGAGATAACATTCCTCCTTAATCTCATCAAGGGTCACAACTCTTTAGGCGATAACCTTCTTTCTTAATCTTGCAAGGGGCCATGACGACCCATGACCCACTACTCGCTTTGTACTCAGAGATCTGGATTGTGTAAACTGTCAACAATACGTCATTTAATACACAGCCCTTTGTCTCAAAAACTTACGTAACTGTGCTTTGATCTCTAACAAGTGGAACAGTTCTTGGAGCTTTCTGAGAGGCTGTTCCTGGGTTATAATCCACAGTCTGGTTCGAATAAAATTTTCTATTTCTTTCTTAGATCGACTGATTAACTTTTCTTCGACAACATGAATAGAATCACACTGTATGTCTCTCCTTTTGTTCAGGCTTCTTTGCTCAACACTGTGTCTGTGAGATTCCCCTCTGTCTCTGTGGGTGATGTGGTTGTTGTTTTTCATCGTAGTAGAGTACTCGACTCTGGGAACCCTCCACAATTGTTTATTCATTCTGTCGCCAGGCATTTGGGTTGTTTGCAATTGGGGTTATCATGAATGAGGGTTCACGACCAATCTTCTAGATGTCTGCTGGTGGACGTAAGCCCTCATTTCTCTTAGGCACGTAACTAGGAGTGGAGTTGCTGGGCCATAGGAGAGATGTATACACGGCTTTAGCAGATGGTACCCAGCAGTTCTCGGCAGGAGGCAAACCAATTGGCATCCCCACCGGCAGTAGGTGAGGGCTCCAGTCGTCCCACGTTCTCACCAGCAGTTGGTGTTGTCTGTCTTTCCCACTGCTGTCATTCTGGAAGGCTACTTGGCACGTAGGCCTCAGACACTGTGCTGATGTTGAAGCCAGCCTCACCAGGCGCACGGGAGGCTGCCTTTTCTCTCACACTTGGGTGGAGTGGATGTGTGAGATGGAGATGGTATGGGAATTAGGCCTGGCCCGCGAGAAGCAGTCAGCCTGCATATGGGATGCAAAATGAAATGGGAGAAAACCTGCCTGCTAGCTTTTAAATTTGTGTTTATTCATTCAACAAGTATTGATTGAGTACCTGCAAGCACTGGGAATATAGCTGTGACCAAATCAGACAAAAATCCCTCCCCTCCTGGAGCTCACACTATAGTGAAGAGAGACAGGCAAATACAATTTTTTAAAGTATGTTATACTCTCTGTATCTCAGGTGTCTTTTCCAGCACTAGGGTGATTTCCAACCAAGAGGGACCACACTATTTGGAAATGCTCATGCCTGTCCCTTGTCAGTTCAGCTCTGCTGATGTGCTTTTTCTTTTGTTTTCTGAAAAGATTATCTCAACACTCTTCTTGATATAGATGGTCTCTATATCATCTGGGAAAAAAAGTCCATAATGGAGTAAATTTGTAGGTATCGAGTGCTGTAGATGATAACAAGGCAGGGTAGGGGACAGTGAGGGCTGGACAGCCACAGTTTCAGATCCAGTGGCCAGGCAGGGCTTCACTGAAGAGGTGGATTTAAGTTAAGACCTGAAGGAAACGAGGCAGATATTCAGGAGAGGGAAGAAACAAGTGCAAATGCCTTGGGGTGGGAAGGTCCCTGCCCTGGTCCAGGAGCATGGAGGAGGCCAGTGTGGCTGGGGCAGAGCCAGTGGCCAGAGATGAAGAGATGAAGAAGATGAGGGGTAAGGGGGAGGGAGGCGAAGTAGGGGCCTGGAGGCACTGTAAAGGCTCTGGTTTTTCTCTGGAGTCAGACAATGGGAGTCATGGGAAGGCTTTCAGCTGAGAAGTGGCACAAGCTGACTCATCTTTTAGCAGGATCACTGGCTGCGATGAGCTTGACTAAGAGGGCCAGGAGGGCAGCTGGGAGATCACCGAGGAGGGAGAGATGATGGTGACATGGACCAGGGCCCAAGTGGATGTGCTGAGAAGAGATTAAATTACGGATCTACTTGAAGGAAGAACCAACAGAATTTGCTAATGAGATGGATGTAGAATGTGAGAGAAAGAAAGACGTCAAAGCAACTGGAGGCATAAAGCCCTTTGTTTCTGAGATCCAGAAGGCTGAAGGAGGAGCCGCTTGTTATTGTTGTTGCTTGTTTGTTGTGGGTTTTTTGAGGAGTGGGGAGTATGGTATCAGGAACTCAGTTTTGGGATGTAAAGTTGGGAAGATTGAGTGGGCAGTTGTACTTAAGGGACTGGAGTTCAGGAAGAAAGTCTGAGCTGACAAACACACTTGGGAATCTTCAGTGAGTGAGCAGGCTGTGCACAGGATGAGATTTCCAGGGGGGTGCTATAGATAGAAAAGAGAAGGGGTGAGCCCAGACGTGGCAGCAATGTAACTGTCCATCGATGGATGAATGGATAAAGCTGTGGTGTACATATACAATGAAATACTACTCAGCCACGAGAAAGAGTGAAATCTTGCCATTTGCAACAACATAGATGAACCATGAGGATAATATAAGTGAAAAAAGTTGGAAGGTGAAAGAAAAAAAATCATATGGTATGATCTCACTCGTATATGGAATCTAAAAACAAAAACCAAAAAAAACCCACAAGACCCCCAAAACAAATGAATAAACAAAAAACCAGAAACAAACTCATAGACACAGAGAACAGACTCGTGATGACCAGAGGGGAAGGGAGTTGGGAGGATGGGCAAAATGGGTGAAGGGGGTCAAGTGTAAGGTGATGGATGGTAACTAGACTTTTGGTGATGACCACTTTGTAATGAACACAGATGTTGAATTATAGTGTTGTACACCTGAAACTTATATAATGTTATATACCAATTTTACCTCAATAAAAAGACAGAGGGAGCGATAGTGAGAGGCCCGCGCAGCGCGGTGAAGAGTGGCCCCCACTTGCCGCAACTAGAGAAAGCCCTCGCACAGAAACGAAGACCCAACACAGCCAAAAATAAATAAATAAAAATAAATTAAAAAAAAAAAAGTAAAAAGCTTGAGATATAATTTACATACCATACAACTCACCTATTTAAAGTGTACAATTCAATGGCTTTAAAAAAAAAAAAAAAAGAGAGAGGGAGGGAGAGAGAGAGGAGGGGTCAAACAATGAACCTTGGACATTTCAGTGTTTACAAGTCAGGACTGGAGGTGAAAGCAGCAAAGATCAAGAAAGAGCAGCCGGGGAGGCCAGAGGAAACCAGGAGAGCACAGGGTCGGGGAGGCCAAGCGGAGAGGGGTGGTCAACTGGGCCAAATGCTGCCCACGGGTCGGGTAAGATGAGGACTGAGAATGACCACTGGGTTTAGTAACATGGAGGACAGTGACATTGACAGGAGATCATTTAGTGGGGTAGTAGGAGCAGATGCCTGCCAGAAGGGGAAGAGACAGACTGGTGACAGTGAGTGTGGAAAACTCCTGTGAGGAATTCCACTGCAAAGAGAAAGAGAGAAATGGAGTGGCGGCTAGAGGGGGCAGCAGTGCCAAAGAGAGTTTTTTTAAACAGCTTTATTGAGATATAATTCACATCGCATAAAATCCACCCTCCCTCTTTAAAGTATACAGTTCAGTAGTTTTTAGTATATTCACCATATTGTGCAACCGTCTCCATTATCTAGTGTCAGAACATTTTTGTCACCCCGAAGAGAAACCCCATGTCCGTGAGCAGCCATTCCTCCTCTTCCCAAGCCCCTGGCAGTCACTGATCTACTTTCTGTCTCTATGGATTTGCCTATTCTGGACATTTCATATAAATGGAATCATAGAATATGTGGTGTTTTGTGACTGGCTCTTTCACTTAGCATATTTTCAAAGTTCATCCATGTTGTAGCATGTGTCAGTATATACATAATATAATTCTTCTTTATTGCCGAATAATATTCCATTGTATGTTATATACAATGTATATGCCACGTTTTGTTCATCCATTCACCAAGTGATGAACATTTGGGTTGTTAACACTTTATGGCTATTATAAAAAATACTGCTAATAAACATTCGTATACAAGTTTTTGTGTGGCCATATGTTTTCAATTCTCTTGGGTATATACCTAGGAGTGGAATTGCTGGATCATAGGATAACTCTATGTTTAATATTTTGAGGAACTGTCGAACTGTTTTCCAAAGTGACTGCACCATTTCACATTCCCAACAGCAACATACAAATGTTCCCATTTCTTCCCAATCTCATCAACATTTGTTATTGTCTTTTTTATTTTTGCCATCTGAATAGTGGAGAAGTGGTATCTCATTGTGGTTTTGATGACAAATGATGTTGAGCATCTTCTCACGTGCTTATTGGCCATGAATATCTTCTTTGGAGAAATGTCTGTTCAAATCCTTTATCCATTTTTAAATTGGGTTATTTGTCTTTTTATTGTTGAGTTGTGAGAGTTCTTTATATATTCTAGATAGTAGTCCCTTATCAGATACATGATTTGCAATTATTTTCTCCCATTCTGTGGATTGTTTTTTCACTTTCTTGATGGTGTCCTTTGAAGCATGAAAGTTTTTAATCTTAATGAAGTCCCATTTATCTATTTTTTCTTTTGTCACTTATGATTTTGTGTCTTATCTAAGAACCCATTGCCTAATCCAAGGTCATAAAGAGTTATTCCTATGTTTTCATCTTAGAGTTTCATAGTTTTAGCTCCTACATTTAGGTGTATGATCCATTTTGAGTTAATGTTTTATATGTTATAAGGTAGGGGGTCATCCAACTTCATTTTTTTATGTGTTGTTCCAGAACCATTTGTTGAAAGGACAATTATTCCCCACTGAATTTTCCTGGTACCCTTGCTGAAATTTTTGTTGTTTTTTTAATATGGGAGAAATCATGCACATGTGCACGCTGATGGGACAGGTCTGTGCAGCTGGGGACGTGGCAATGAGGGGGAAGGAGGAGAATGACTGGAGCAGTGCCCTCAGGAGGGAGGGGGTGGGATCTGGTGTCCAGTGGAGGGGCTGGCCTGAGTCAAGAGCAAGGGCGGTTCCTAATACCAGGAGGAAAGATGGGCACAGATGTAGGGAGTGAACATTCTCTTCTGGTTAATTCCTTTTCTCAGGGAACGAAGGTCATGACCTGAGGGAAGACACAGGAGGAAGGGTTGGGAGCTGAGGAGAGGAGGGGCAGTGGGAGAGGAAGTGAACTAGGAAAACACAGCGGTGCTGAGTGAGACCAGTCATTGTGGACAGGTGTTTTCTTTAGCCACATTCAGCTTGGCAGGTGCAGGCAGAGAGGGGGTAGAGATTAAGGGGTGCCATCCTCCAAGGCCTCTGAGGGCCACCTGTGCCTGGGACAGAAGGCTGGTTCTTAGTGGATGAGGATGTTCATCCAGGGGGGTCTTCACCCACACACCAGGTCGAGTTGTCATCTCAAGGCAGGGAGAAAATGCTGTTGCCCCTAAATCAGGTTAGAGAACAGGGATCTGGGAGGTCCCCAGTAAGCCTCCCCCTTCCAGCTTCCCACCTGCCGCAGTCTGCTCAGGCTGCCATAACAAAGCGCTGCAGACTGGCAGCCTAACCATGGACATGTATCGCTCGCCGTTGTGGAGGCTGGAAGTCCAAGATCAGGGTGCCGGCATGGCTGGGTTCTGGTGAGGGCTCTTGGCTTGCAAATGGCCCTCTCCTCCCTGTCTTCACATGGCAGAGAGAGAGAGAGAGAGAGGGAGCTCTCTGGTGTTTCTTCTCACAAGGGCACTAATCCCATCGTGGGGATGGGGGTCCCCACACCATGGCCTCACCTAACGCTTATTACCTTCCAAAGGCTCCATCTCCAAATGCCGTCACATTGGGGGTTAGGGCTTCTGCATGTGAATTTGGGGGAGAAACAATTCAGTCCATAGCACCATCCAACCTGATCTTGACCTCTAACAAGGACCACAAACAAGCCCAGATGCTGAACTTCAGAACAGAGAAGGGACAGAAAGAGGTTCCTGGCCCTTAGAGGGACATGTCTGTATCACTGGCAACCCACGGGGAAAAGAAAAATCTTTCATCTTTATGTTTTCTATTATGTATCTTACAGAGTGGTGATGCCTGATGTGGTAGCCACTGGCCACACGTGGCTTGACACGTGGCTAGTCAGATTTGAGATGTGCTATAATTGTGACATATACACTGAGTTTCGAAGAGATAATATAAAAATTTGGAAAATATCTCAATAATCTTTTCTATTGATTACGTGTTGAAATGATAATATATGTTGGCTATATTGGGTTAAAGTATACTACTAAATTTATTTTTTACTTTTAAAAAATGAGGTTACTAGAAAATCTAAAATTGTGTTTGTGGCTTGTATTATATTTGTATTGGACAGACCTTAGAGGGAAGACTCTGTATCCAAACAGCTCCCAACATGGCTGGCCCTCCTGCCTTGGTCAAGGGGCACATGTAACACCCCTCAGGGCTGTGCTTTGGAACCTTGCGCTGCAGTGGGACCTCGCCTCTGTGGGGGCAGGCTTGTGAGGACGCTGCTCGTGAGGTGGCCTTGAACAGTTCCTGGGAGAAGCAGCCCCAGGGAGCTGGGGACCAGGCTGGCTCTTGCCTGGTTTGCGGATAGGTAAGTAATTCACATTTTAAAACACTAGAATCCCCTCAGGCACAAGATGCCCACACTCTGAGATTCTCATCCACCTGTGCCGCTTCCCCTGAGCCACACCCTTGAGGCATTGGAAGCCCTTGGGGTCACCAGCACTGGTTACAGCTTGTCTTTTTCTTTATTCCCCCCAAGCACATAAGTATGAAGTTGCTGTAAGGCAAATAATGCGCATGGAGCAATTCCACTGACTTTCATACACCCATCCCCATTTACTACTTATTAAAATTGGCGTTAGTATTCCATTATATTGCCCACATACACAGTTTAACTATTTCCCTGTTGTTCAACATCGGAATTGTTTCCCTTTTTTCCTGCCATCATAAACAGCAGTGCTATGAATACCTTTATCTTTTTTCTGTTTGAATTATTTTATTGTAATGTTTTCCCTGAAGTGAAATTGGTTGGCTGGAAAGTATATACAATTTTATGGTTCCTGTGACTTTTTTCCTTTAAATCACTCTCCCAGAAGACTGTATCACTATGTATTTTCTCCAGTGGAGTGTATGTATGTGTATACATTGGTTTCCCACAGCCCTGCCAGCTCTGGGTTTGATCATGTGTATTCATTAATACTAACTAATTGGTGTGTAACAGATAACTCCTAGATATTATCCTTTCATTTGTAGAACGAGTAAAGTCCTCCCCTTAAGACCCACAAAAATTAAATAGCTTCCACCTCAATAATTTAGAAAAACATTTTTTAACTTCTTCCATTTGCCAGCATTTGGGGTACCTTAGCAGCCCTGAGGCTGCGATGCAGCTGGCCAGGCCCAAGCTTTGCCTCCTGACCCGCTGTCATCATAATGGTCCGAGATGCCATCTCCAGCGAATAAAGCCATTTATCTCCTCCCAACAAACTGAAAATATATCAGAGAGTCCTTCTTCCCTGTGTGGTTTAGATGAATCCTGGCATTGCTTAACTGCCATATGTTGACTGTTCAGGACTGAGAGACATTCTGGTTTATATGCAAAAAGGTTGCAGCAGACATGGCTGATCTTCTGTTCATGGCTTATTAAAACCGCAGGAAGGCCCCAGCCCCCTCCCAAGGGGAACTCACAAAACAGCATATCCTTGTGGAGCCACATCCTGGCCTGGCTGGAGACTCCGAGAAGGCTCGACAGGACTGGCTCAGAGGGAAGAAGAGAAAGGATGCACCCGCTTGCCCACTAGATGGCACCCCTCAATGAGTAACGGGGAGAGGACCCTTCCTCCACACCCTGAGCCCCAGTCCTCCCACATTGCAACACACCCCGGTGTCTACTTCCAAAACACAGAAAAATAGAAAAGTTCATTCTAGCTAAAAATACACCATCTGCCTGGAAAGATCTCGCTCGGCACTGTCACGTCAACACCCGAAGCAGGTTAATAACCGGCCCGGAGCAGAAGGTTTCTTTGTATAATTACTGGGTCCCCCACCAAGGATTCCTCCTCGGCTGCCTCCCTACGCTCCTGCTGTTGGCACTCCCCTGCTGCTTCCTGGCCACAAGCCGCCACCGCCCCGCCAGCCCTCTGCTCAGGCCAGGGCCCCCTCACTCTCTGCTAGGCCTGGGCCATGGGGGCCCGGGGGCTCTCAGCACCGCCTGGGTAGGTGGCCACCAGGAGGTCACCCTGGCCTTGTCAACCCCACTCATAATCCAAAGATAAATGACTCAAACCAAGATGTCAGTAATCACCCATCAAATTAACAGAGCTTTAAGACACTCTCATTCTATTTCTTGGTGAGGATGTGATGAGATGTGCACCCCCAAAACCTGTTGCTGGGAGAGCAAATGATTGATACTGCCCCTCTGGAAAGAGTTTTGACCGAATAGAACAACAGTCTTAAAAAATATTACATACTTTTTAATCCAGCAATTTCACGTTGAGGAATCTATCTTACAGACTATCTATCATAATCGAAAATATGAACAGAATATGCACACAAAAATGTTCACAAAAATGCAGCACTATAATAGTAAAAACCTAAAAAAGACACTACAGCAGGTATGTATATATGGTTTAGTGCAGTGGAATATTATAAAGCCATTACACATGTTTACAAGAGATTTCAAAATACATCACAAATGTTATTTAATGTTAATTGGTAAGAGTGTTCAAAAAGGTCTAAACACTAAAGATGCAAATATGTTAGAAATACACATACATAGCATTAAAAGGTTTGCACAAAATATGCCAAATTTGTTAACAGTGGTTTTCTAGGTGGTGACACTTTTTTTTTTTTTTTTTTGGCTGTGCTGGGTCTTAGTTATGGCACGCGGGATCTTTCGTTGCAGTGCGTGGGCTCTTCGTTGTGGCATGCGGGCTTCTCTCTAGCTGTGGTGCACAGGCTTCTCTCTAGTTGTGGCGTGTGGGTTTTCTCTCTTTCTAGTTGTGGCATGCAGACTCCAGGGCGCGTGGGCTCTCTAGCTGAGATGCGCGGGCTCAGTAGTTGTGGCACGCGGGCTTAGTTGCCTGGAGGCATGTGGGATCTTAGTTCCCCGACCAGGGATCAAACCCTCGTCTCCTGCATTCGAAGGCAGATTCTTTACCACTGGACCACCAGGGAAGTCCCATGGGTGGTGATACTTTTAATGGTTTTTATTTCATTATACTTTTCTGGATTTTTCTGTTTTCAGCAATAAACACTGACAAAGAAAAGAATACTATTCAATGACTATCTAAAAACAGAGTTAAAGGAATATACAAGAAATTGGTATAGTGGCTGCATCTGGAAAGGGGGCTGGAGCAGGGGTCAGTATAGGAGGATACCTTCCTTTTCCATTTTTATCTTCTGATGTCTTCTAAGTTTTGTACCAGGTTTGTATTACCTATTCAAAAATAAATAAATGAAAAAATTTCAAAGAAGATGCAGAAATACTAAAGCCACAGTTGCTGGGAGTAGAGTGTGAGGGGAAAGCAAGGAAAGTGCTTTCAGCTCCTGGGGGAGATGAGACTCGAGGCCTGGACTCCTCTTGGGCCTAAAGTCCACCGCAAGTCACCCAGGACCTGGCTAGGCCAATGACTTTATTCTGTAAGGCCTGCTTCATCTGACCCCAAATTGGTCAGGAGTCAGGCCATCTCCTCCCGAGAGTGGTTTTCCCAAGGGTAAAGCTAGGCAGGCCGGGGAAGGGACTCCAGTGGACATTGGTGCAGGACCTCCGAGCTGGAACCACCTGTGTCCCCTGGGCCTGGCAGAGTAGGACCCAACACACGAGTTGAATGGGTGGGGCCCCCCCATAACTACCCAGTCACCTTCTATGAGTCAGGATAATCATCTAAAAGGACTCCACCCTGCCCCCCATCAACCCAAGCAGTGCAAATGACCAAAGTGGCTTCATCAACCCCAGGAGTGTGGCCTGTAAAGGGCACCTGATGTGTGCTAGATGAGGCCAGATAAAGAGCAGCTTTTCTGGGCTTCCCTGGTGGCCCAGTGGTTAAGAACCCACCTGCCAGTGCACGGGACACAGGTTCGATCCCTGGTCCGGGAAGATCCCACATGCCGCGGAGCAACTAAGCCCGTGTGCCACAACTACTGAGCCTGCGCTCTAGAGCCCGCGAGCCACAACCACTGAAGCCAGTGAGCCGCAACTACTGAAGCCCGCGAGCCACAACTACTGAAGCCCGCGTGCCTAGAGCCTGTGCTCCGCAACAAGAGAAGCCACCGCAGTGAGAAGCCCGTGCGCAGCAACGGAGACCCAACACAGCCATAAATAAATAAATAAATAAATAAATAAATAATAAATTTATTAAAAAAAAAGAGCAACTTTTCTGAGATAAAAGCTTGATCCTTCCTTAATCACCCTGGGTTCTAATTTGCCCTGAAGTTTTCTTTACACACACGGAGGCGCGGGACACTGACTCTGCTCAGCAGGAGTGCCTTCCTCTGCACCCCAGGGAGGACGGTGCCGCTTCCTTCCAGGTCCCTGGGACCCAAGGGACATCCTGTGGTTGCTAGGGAGGCTCGGGGCAGTGTGTGCTCACCGGCAGTACAGGGAGCCACAGCAGCCTGGAAAGTCAGGTCGCGGGCCCTGCAACCCGGAGCTCTCATTCCTTCTTTAAAGTCACAAATCCGATACCTTCCCTTCCCTTGTGCTCCACGTGTACAACTTCAAATGTCAGAGATACTTTACACAAATAGGTGGAGAAAAGGACTGTTCAGAAAACATTTATTGTAGTTTGATGACACTTAGTCAAACTGTGGTTCTGAAAGCAAAGCAAAAACAATATTAGGAGAAATTTAGGGTGGACAGATTTCTTAGAGATAGTTTATGATTCTACCACTTCAGAAAGAGCAATAATTTACTGAAAATATTTAATTTAAAAAACAGAACTCAGGAACTACTATGACTTTTCAGATGGGGAAAGCAAGCCCCTGGGAGGGTGAGAGCCCAGTCGGGCAGCTACTGGGGGAGGGGCTGGGTGCCACTGACGTTTGTGGCTTCACTCAGCAGGCCAACTGCCCCCTCCCTGAGGCCACTCAGAAGTCACTGGGTGGGGAAGGGGCATTCAAGAGGTAAACATGATTCCAGCAGGGGACAGCCCCTAGGTCCCAAGGGAGGGCTGGTCCTGCAACGGCTGCCTGTACCGGCATCATCTTCACGTGATGAGATGAGAAGGCTGAACGTGAAGACCTTCTTCCAGCTCCTGTGTGAGTGAGAGGAGATTCAGAAAACTGCCACTACGTGGCAGCAGTCACGGCTTTACTGTTCACCAGCTTCCCAGCTGAAGGGTTGTCAGGGCACACAGGTGCACACGGCCACAAAACGCGGCATCTTCTCAAATAATTCCAGAACACGATATAGCACAGCCCCAGCCTCTCCAGCAGGAGATTTCGCTACAGTTTAGGGTAATATTCTGATGATGTGGGGCTTCCCGCAGCTCCCCAGTCACCTTCCACGAGTCGGGGGGACCCTGCTTCCTGGAGCGGAGGCCTAGTCGTCGTACTGCACTTCCGCCCGGAGCTCCTTGGTGACATAGTTGGTCAGCATCGCCAGCAGCTGCTGCTGCAGGGCTTCACTGCCCATGACCAGCATGGTCAGCTGCACGGCGTCCGTCCATTCCAGGTGCCTGACGATGGCAGTGGCTTCGTTAAAGAGCTTCTGCTGCTCGGCAGGTGGCAGCTCCATTATGATCTGAGGAACTGGCTTAAACTGTCCACTTGTCATCCACGCGCCTAACAAACCCCCGACGGCCCCCCCTAGAAAACAGGAAGGACTCAATTAGTCGGTCATTTATATTCATAAACGATAGCCACAGGTTCTCGCTGAGTTCACATCTACCGTCGTGACGAGTGGGCACATTCATGAGCGGGTCAGAATGGGCTTGGCTTCAGGCCTGCTCCGCCAGGAGGGCAGAGGGCAAAGGTTGACGTGGTCTTTGGTCGATTTGGCTCAGATAATTGTCACCCAAACATGCCCTCCCCTAAGCTCTGTGCTCACAGTGCAACACAAAGCATCTCCCCTCCTGAGAGCTGTGCTAACTAAAATCCTCTTCGTGGGCGGAAGGTTTCCATGCTTCTCATAAAAATCTCTCTCATCTCAAAGAACAGGGCTGAGAAGCAAATGCATTTTCAGGGAGAACCATCTCAGTGGTGAGGCTGAGTTTCCTCCACTGGCTGGCTAATTTGAGCCTTAGCCCTGAACTTTGAAATTTCCAGTGGAACCACGTGGTTATAAAGGACCCTGCGGACAGATGAGGAGGTATTTTCTCTTGAAGCAATGTTTTTCATACAACCCCTCCAAAGTTGTATGATGATAAATAACAAATTTAATGTATTCAACTACTTCTCTTTCTGCTACCCCAAAAGGGCACAAACATTATTTTTAAATGTCAATTTATTATTATCAAAGTTAAAGCACACTATTTTGGAACTTGAAGACCTTGTATCAATGGAAAGTTCTATTTAACCAGGTCAGGTGCAGTCTGCTACAGGAAGATGTCCTAGGGCAGGGGTCTCAAACTCAAGTGCCTACAGGGGCCAGGCAGGTAGCTGAAAGGAGTGAAGTGAGCTGCGTGGGACTGTGGTGACCTGGAGAGATAGGTCGCTGTCTAAAGGAGACGAGGTTACCCTACGCCAGCCAATTGCTGCCGCATGGAATACCAAGTACGTATCTTTTTAAAGTCTTATGATTTTTAAATATGGGCAATCAGATATTGAAAAGACGCAGCCCAGCTGGACTTGGTGACTTTCTTCAAAAGAGTAGAGTATGGAAAGGGGAAACAGTAACTTTGCAGTGGAGAAACCTGGCAGACATGACCTTAACCAGTTGATCAAGGCAAGCATCACAAGAGAGGTCCTGTGGGTGTCATGTGTCCTTGAAATGTGTGACAAGAAGGACTCTGCACCTCCACGGTATTCTTTCCAAAGATCCATAACCACAGTCTACTCAGGAGAAAGACATCAGGCAAACCCAAATTGAGAGGAGTTCTCCAAAATACCTGACCAGTACTCCGCAAAAGTGTCAAAGTGGTAAAAAAACAAGACCGGAGAAACCCTCAGAATGGGAGAAAATATTTGCAAATGAAGCAACCGACATGGGATTAATCTCCAAAATATACAAACCGCTCATGCAGCTCAATATAAAAAAAAAAAAACAACCCAATTCAAAAATGGGTGGAAGATCTAAATAGACATTTCTCCAAAGAAGATATACAGATGGCTAAAAAGCACATTAAAAGATGCTCAACATTACTAATTATTAGAGAAATGCAAATCAAAACTACAGTGAGGTACCACCTCACACCAGTCAGAATGGCCATCATCAAGAAATCTACAAACAGTAAATGCTGGAGAGGGTGTGGAGAAAAGGGGACCCTCATGCACTGTTGGTGGGAACGTAAACTGGTACAGCCACTATGGAGAAGAGCATGGAGGTTCCTTAAAAAACTAAAAATAGAGCTACCATATAATCCAGCAATCCCACTCCTGGGCATATATCTGGAGAAAACTATAATTTGAAAAGATACATGCACCCCAATGTTCATTGCAGTACTATTTACAATAGCCAGGACATGGAAGCAACCTTAATGTCCATCGACAGAGGAATGGATAAAGAAGATGTGGTACATATACACAATGGAATATTACTCAGCCATAAAAAAGAATGAAATAATGCCATTTGCAGCAACATGGATGGACCTAGAGATTGTCATACTGAGTAAAGTAAGTCAGACAGAGAAAGACAAATATCATATGATATCACTTATATGTGGAATCTAAAAAAAGGTACAAATGAACTTATCTACAAAACAGAAAGAGTTACAGATGTAGAAAACAAACTTATGGTTACCAAGGGGTAAGGGGGAGGGATAAACTGGAAGATTGGGATTGACATATACACACTACTATATATAAAACAGAAAACTAATAAGGACCTACTGTATAGCACAGGGAACTCTACTCAATACTCTGTAATGGCCTATATGGGAAAAAAATCAAAAAAAGAGTGGGGTAAAAAAAACAAGACAGGGGAGACTAAAGAGACATGATGATTAAGTGCAATGTGCTGTCTTGTGCTGGATCTGGGACAGAAAAAGATCATGGATGCAGAAACTGATAAAATCCAAATACAGTCTGAAGAATAGTTAATAGTAATGTTAGTGTTGGTTTCTTAGTTTTGACAAGTGTACCTTGGTAATATAGGAACTGAAACTGGGTGAGAGATATATGGGAATTCTCGGCATTATTTTTGCAACTTCTCTGTAAATCTAATATTACTCCAAAATAAAAAGTTTATCTAAAAGAATGCAGCCCAGGCCAGAAAGAACCCATTTGCAAGCTGGACTCAGCCAACAGTAAGTAAATCTTGCACCATCTCAGGAAACCAAGTGTGGAGGCACCTGGTAGCACACACCTTCTCTGGGGACCAGCCAGCCTCATGTCCTAGAGGCTGAACACTGCCCTTTGACAGCTTCCCCCCAGTCTGAAAATAAGGAGCATTCTAGGGAGGGAGGGCCAGTCATTTACAAGTTTTACTGAACTTTGCCCCATGACACCAGTGAAACACTTAAGAGCTGATAAGAGTTGCACTCATCTGCACTAAACCTTTATGAGAACATCAATATTTGATTTAGAGCAGCACTTAATGCAAAAAGTCGCCAGGAAATATCGACCAGAAAATTACCAACTCTTTGGAAAAGAGAAAATTCCTTTGTTTTCCGGGTAAAATGATGCTCCTGCCCACGACCAGGGGCTGCAAGTAGCGAATCCCTGGGGTTCTCTTTGCAGACATCCTGTTCTCTACCAGCTTTTACTCAATCTGAATAAAATATGTCCTCCCCAAATGGCATTTGGGCACAGGTATATGATAAATGATCCCAGCTAGCCTTCCCTGAGCACATTAGATGGGGTGGGACAAAGATATAGGATGTCACTGAGGAAGAAGGCAATGGCCTTGTCTCCTCCCTCCTGGGCTGCTTCCTGGATGGCAAGAAGCTGAAGTCAAGACTCGCTAATTCACAGAGTTTAGAAATGGAAATGCATAGATGGAAGGTCTGGGGACACCCACAAGCTGATTTTTCTCCCCGGTGTGGGCTCAGCTTAATACAGTGTCCTTGAATGTCAATCCTGCTATCAGAGGGAAGAACAGATCAGGAAGCCTTACTGGTGAGCTGGGACACAGAAACCAACCTCAGCAGAAAAGCAGTCACCTCTCCAGCCTGTATTCATGTGAAGACTGCAAGCCATATAGAAAGGACTTCCACCAGACTGTGAGCTTTCCCAGGCCCTGTATCCCAGCACAGGCTGCCTGGCACAGAGGAGGCATTCAGTAAATATTTACTGAGCCCAATGCAGCAGACCATGCCTTAAGCCGATGCCCCTGTGTTGCAGGGTCCATCTGAGGCACCTCGAGGGAGGCCTTATCTGGCCCCTCCTCAAGTCAGGCCTGGACAGCAGCCAGCTCTCTGACACCACCCCTAGCCCGTGGTTTGGGCCACAGAGGAATTCTTCCTGCTCCTAATCCAAAGGAAGCAACTTCATTCTAGCAACAATGAATGATGGGAAAATCAGCCAAAGTTTCATTTATTGCCAGAAACGGGTTCCCAAATAGAAGCAGGTGGTAAAAGAAGGGGACAGGGATGACCACCCTAGGAGTTTGCTTATTGCTTTTCCTGCACTGGACTGCTTGCTTTCAGAATGGGGAAGCGCTGTGGGAAAGAGCTTATGTAAAGTGGCTCTATAGCCTCAGCCCCCAGTAGGTGCCTGGCAAATCTCAGCTTCCTCTCTGGATGTGTAATGGTGATGGGGGGAGGGAGACTGTCCAAGGGACCCAGGACACCCTGAAATCTTCAGACTCTAAGACACATCCCTGGGGGGAAAGGTGTCCTCCAGGTCTGCATGACACAGATGCCATTTGAGAGAGCCCTGCACTTCTGAGACATTCACACAGAAGCTCGTGTTTTTAACAGGATGAATTACGTACCCAAAGATCATTTCACAGAAGCAACCTCAACTCAACAAACTTCTCACACAGGACAGAGGCTTTTATGAGGTCTCTGTGGTTTCAAAGGTCTTTTTTTCCCAACAACTGCACTGTCCCTGTGAGGCACTTGCACTTACCAACGGCTAGTCCTGGTGGACCGCCCACCAAACCACCAACGAAGGCCACGGCCCCTGTGACCAGGGCACCCCTCCCGGAGTGCCTGACGGCCGCCCTCATTTTCCTCTCCTCGGAGATGGAGCACAGCAGCCTCATGATGTCCTCCAACGCGACGGGCATCGCAGCAGACCTTGAAGGAAGCATTCCAAAGGAGAGTTGTAACGAGTGAAGCGTATTTCTACCCAAATGTTACTCTTCCTAAAGTTTTAAGGAAGGTTCCCCATTTTTGGTACAGAACAGTATCTCTGCTGTATGCACAATGACAGCACCCACCGCAGTCATGTGCCAAGTCCTTTGCCAAAGAGAAAGCAGGACAGCTTTCAGTTAATAAGCAGACTGAATCAGCAGAGTGGATAAAAGGTCTTCTCTGCCCTCTGATTAACTTCTGATTTACAACAGGTTAAGGAGCAACCCTGCCCACATGTTCCACCAGTTCATCACAAGTGAGGCAAGTCTGAGCTCTCTTGCATCAGGGCCTTTCAGCTGGCTCAGGCAATCCCCGAGCACAAACCTTGGCCGAGTGCACAAAGTCCCAGCCCCCCGTCGTCTCCTGTGTGACAGGGCATCTCAGCCCACACCAAGCCAGAGAAGGGGAAAGCACAGGACTCTGCAACCACACAGCCTTCACCCACTGGATGACCCTGAGCAGAATGGCAGATTCCTCACCTGTAAGATGGAGATAAACCACCTACAGGCTGGATTCTTGCAAGGTGTAAGTAGAATGGAAGCAAAGTGCCTGGAGCGAGTCTGGAGCACTGCAGACTCTCAGACATGATGGCTCTAAATGAACGTTTGGTTCCTAACATACACCACTGGCTTCTATAAGCAACCACTCATCGAGACAATCCAGTTCTACTCATGAGACATCAAAGGCAAGGACAGGATGATGTAGTAAGATGAAACAACCAGAGAATAAAAGAAATCAAAGAATTCCAGGGGTCTGCATATAGATGGACAGATGACAGATGGATGGATGTACTTTGGAACAATGACCTTTAGAACAATTCTCTGGGGTCAGGAAACTGTTTGCCACACTAGCAGGAAAAGGACAGGCAGGGGCAAGAGTGAGGGCAGGGCAGGCTCCGCCCCAAGGTTGGTGGGAATGGAGAGCTTTGGCACTGATGGGCCACCTGGCAGGATAGGAAGTAAAATCAAAGCAGCAATGAGCAGGTGATTCTCCTTCCAGCTTCGGCTAGACCCAAGGCTTGGTGGGCACTTTCCTTTCTCACCAACACTCCCCTTTTCATTTAAGGCTGAGACATGCAAATATTCACTAAATGAACTCGACTGTGAAACTTTGGAGCAGACCCTATTACTCACTATCTTTTGGATATATGAGGTTTTTTTTTTAAACCCAAGGATAATCTAGAATTAGTCTCTAATGTAAAATTATCCTCCCGATCCCGAGAGAGAATTCTGAGCCCTTAGAACAAATCTGTGGATCTCCTGTATCACCAGTCAGAACGTCTTTGTAGTTCCAGGAGAGGTAAGAGGGATCCTGTGCTCCAGCCCCTGTAAATTTCCCCTCTTTTTCTTTTATATTCTTGACATCAGTGATTCTCCACCGGTGCATAGGAAGTCACTGAAGATCTTGTTAAACACGGCCCCTATGGGCAGGGTGAGATTCTGTATTTACATGCACCCCCAGGTGATCTTCTGCCCTCACTTTGGACAGCAAGAGTCTATGAGAGCATGACTCAAGATGTCTGACGTCTGTTACTCAGTCCTTGAGTTCAGAAATGCAAAGAGGCATCCCCCAGATGTGTCTGTTCACCAGGGGTGTGAGAGGCAGTGGAGGGGCAGTCCTGCAGGGTTGCCCAAGGGACTAGAGGAGAATTCAAGTGTGTTTGTCCTTGTTCTGGCTCCCAAGTGTCCTGGATCTGCTAAAATGCCTGCTAGCTTCCAGGCCCCTCTTCTCACCAGCGGTGACCACGTGTAGACAGAGCACATGCCCCCTCCTCCTCCCTGCGAGAGAGCCCCCTTCCACCCTTCCAGAGGTCAAGAATTTTCCAGGCACAAATGTCAAGATAACATTATAGCATTATTAACAGCGAAGGAATTGCACTCAGAAATGGGGGGAGAGAGAGTAACCTGATTTACACAATAGCCATGGTCCTGTAAAGCTATGCAAACAAAATGTTTAATTTCAAGTACATATTAAGATAACCAAAGGAATTAATTTCATGGTAAAACCTTTCAAAAAGCTAAAAATCCTCCTGTAAAATATCTAGTCACCTTCTAGCTTAGCTCTGGTTTATATCCAGCTTTTTATCTGTCACTTATGCTGAAAAAAGGGAGATGAAGCGCAGGTCCCTCGAAGGCCCCTCTGGAGGCTGCGATGAGCCTCCCATTCCCAGAGGCATGAAGACCCTGAGCCTTGCCATGCTTGATCTGCAAGTCTGGTTTCTAGGCCAGTGTACTCTGCCCAGATGCCACTCCTAAAACAGGTTTTCTGCAGAATTATGGATCTGTACTCTTGAAACAGTTTCTGCACAGTAAGAAAAGGTATGTAAAAGAGGCAGGAAATAGACATATACCCACTTCACCCTCTACTGTCTATTTAAAAAAAAAAACCCACAAAACAGAAAACAAAAAAACAGCTTCCAACCTGCTCTGAATGACTTTAAGTCGAAACCCACAGGAGCTAATGAGGCATCACTGTGCAAACGCCACTTCCAACCTCCACTTAGCCCAGTTGGGCCAGCACAAGGCACAAGCCCACAGCTCTATAGGACTGGAGAGCCAGCAGGTGTCATGGTGTGTGGGAGGGGAGGCAAGGAAGTGGCCTGATTCCAGCTGGGTTCAATGGTTCCACACCATGGGTAGAGAGGTGGCATTGTGGCTGCCTCCATCCAAGGGAATGCTGGTTTAATTTCCTTGTAAGAATCATTTTAGAAGTTAGAGCATCAATAGACTCTTGTTGTGGAAGAAAGGTTTGCAGCCCCATCTCCTGAGCCCTTGGTAAAAAGTTCAGCCTCCCAACTTCTCCAGGCCTGCCAGATTGAGGAGGGAAGCCAGTCCTGCTTCTCCTTCTCCCACTCCAGCTGCCTTTGTCTGTAAGCGGTAGAGAAGTGGGTGAGGAGGGAGGAGACAGGAGCACTCTGATGGGGACAGACCTCAATGGGGCGGGAGTGTGCCTCCCCCCATATCACACCTATTTCAGAATCAGATTTGTCTACGAAACAGGCTCCGGTCACAGGAAGCCCATCTGCCAGCCACAGGGAAGGCAAACGCCAACGTGAAGCCCTGGTTTCTTGTGAGCACCCAGGCTGGTCTGCCGATTACCGCAGGGATCTGGGGGAGAGGGAGATGAGTCCGTCCCTGGGACTGCAGCCTGGCTTTCTGAGGTGGACCAGATTGTGAGAGATGAGGAGAGGAAGGCTGCAGAGCTAACACAGACCTCCATGCACACAGCTCTTTTTAAAAATTAGAAAAGCAGGGCCTCTTAAGAATCACCTGCAATCCTCAGTACTTTCTACTTTGCTGGTGAAATTTACAAAGCTCCAGCGTGCCCACTGGCTCCTATAAACCGTGTCTTTCCACCTCTCTATGCCCCAGGGCAAAGATTGGATCCCATCAGCAAACATTGTCAGATTAGCCCACAGACTTTGTAAAAACGAATTAGTTGCCAGAGTTTAAAATCAAGAGATTTCACATACACCTCAGACTTCTGATTTCTCCTGAAAAATCAAAAGCACAAGGCACACTGGGGCCGCCATCTGCAGCAACCCAGGCCAGAGCCGAGCAGGACCCTAGCGGAGCACACCTTACCTACCTACCTGGCCCACGAGCAGGTCTCTTCACACCCTCTCAAAATATTCCTATTTCTTTTTGTTTGTTTGTTTTAAAGCCTAAAGAAGCTACCAGTCCCCACAAAGCTAATCTCCCCCAGCCCCTAAATCAGTAACATCCCTTCCTGATCATCTCTAAACTAGCGTCCAGAGTCTCTTCCCAGAGGGCAAGGCCAAGGGTGCTCCGCCCTGCGGATATAACACCAGCCACACGCACCGCGGTTCCTGCGGGAAGTGACACGCGCGGGCACACGCACACACAGGAGTTCCTGCGGGAGGGGACACGCACACACAGCCCTCCGTGTCCCCCCGTTTCGCCATATGGAAAATAAATGCACGAAGAGCGTGCGCCCGGCACGGGAGGGCCACGCCCGCGGCCAGCCAGCACGCCAGCCGCTCCGGGCGCCCCTCCCCCTCCCGGCTCCAGCAGCTCGGAGCCCTTTACCTGCGGAGGCGGCGCCGCGAGGTCACAGGCCGGCAGGCGCGGGGACACCAGGCCGCCCCGCCCGGCGCGCAGGCCCCACCCTCCCGCCTTCCGGCTCTTCAGCGCTGGGCCTTCCGGGGCACCACCCACCTGGTCGCGCAGCCGCTGCCGCCGCGCTCCCGGCCCAGACCCGGCTCCGGGAGCGGCCCTCCCGGATGCGGCACCTGGAGTGGGGTCGCTGGGCCCCGAGGCCGCGCGCACCCCGGCCCTCCACCCCGCCCACACCCGTTTTAGGTCGGGGTTCCCTTGGACCTTGCTCAAGCCCAGGCTCCTCCTGGGAGACCCTTTCTCTCTTTGGCCCTTCGCTCAGGACCTAGGGACCCCTCCCTTCCCCCCACTTCCGGCGCGGGAGAGAGCACGGCAGCCTTGGCAAGTAAAGGCGCTGAGTTAATATTCGGTGAATATTCGGGGCAGAGTCAAACATCAGCTTGCCGCAGTGCGGGCACCGGCGGCATCTGGGCCTGGGGTTTTTTTTTTTTTTTTTCCATTTTTTTTTTTTTTAAACATCTTTATTGAAGTATAATTGCCTTACAATGGTGTGTTAGCTTCTGCTTTATAACAAAGTGAATCAGTTATACATATACAATATGTTCCCATTTCTCTTCCCTCTTGCATCTCCCTCCCTCCCACCCTCCCCATCCCACCCTTCTAGGTGGTCACAAAGCACTGAGCTGATCTCCCTGTGCTATGCAGCTGCTTCCCACTAGTTATCTATTTTACATTTGGTAGTGTATATATGTCCATGACACTCTCTTACCCTGTCACATCTCACCCCACCCCCTCCCCATATCCTCAAGTCCATTCTCTAGTAGGTCTGTGTCTTTATTCCCGTCTTGCCACTAGGTTCTTCATGGCCTTTTTTTTTTTTTTTTTTTTCCCTTAGATTCCGTATATATGTGTTAGCACACTGTATTTGTTTTTCTCTTTCTGACTTACATGCAGCTCAATAACAAAAAAACGAACAATCCAATCCAAAAATGGGCAAAAGACCTAAATAGACATTTCTCCAAAGAAGATATACAGATGGCCTACAGACACATGAAAGAATGCTCAACATCATTAATCATTAGAGAAATGCAAATCAAAACTACAATGAGATATCATCTCACACCGGTCAGAATGGCCATCATCAAAAAATCTAGAAACAATAAATGCTGGAGAGGGTGTGGAGGAAAGGGAACACTCTTGCACTGTTGGTGGGAATGTAAATTGATACAGCCACTATGGAGAACAGTATGGAGGTTCCTTAAAAAACTACAAATAGAACTACCATATGACCCAGCAATCCCAATACTGGGCATATACCCTGAGAAAACCATAGGTCAAAAAGAGTCATGTACCAAAATGTTCATTGCAGCTCTATTTACAATAGCCAGGACATGGAAGCAACCTAAATGTCCGTCGACAGATGAATGGATAAAGAAGATGTAGCACATATATACAATGGAATATTACTCAGCCATAAAAAGAAATGAAATGGAGGTATTTGTAATGAGGTGGATGGAGTTAGAGTCTGTCATACAGAGTGAAGTAGGCCTGGGGGTTTGAAAAGGCCTAGCGCCACCTTTGCTCCTGGGGTTCCAAGGGAAGAGGAGGCGCAGTTTCGGGGCAAAGCTGAGGTTGGGGAGCCTCTTGGGAGGGTGCAAAGGCTGAGAGTAGTGGGTAACAGAAGGGCCAGGGAATACTTTAGGGGGCATATGGAGAAGGCTTCCCCCCATCTCCTCCGAGCCCCCCACACAAGATCTGGCCTGGAGCCATCTCAAATCTGAAAAAGACTTCTGGGGGCTTTCCGTGCACTGTCTCACTCAATCCTGACAGCAATCCTGCAACGTAGGCATGGTTGCCATTGCCATATTACAGACAAGAGAAGGGAGGCAGCAAGGCGCAGAGAGATTGGTCTACCCAAGGCCACCAAGATAGGGAGTGTCAGGGTCCAGACTCCATCTTGGGTCCACCTGCCTCAAAGCCCCTGCTTGTAACCAGCACTCTGCCTTGTTTTCCCGGGTGCTGTGGGCATCCAGAGGGTGAGCCTCTTTCACACTACCAGAACAATTTTGTTACTTTTTTTTTTTTAAATGGGAAAGTACTTTGGGTATGTTTGTGAACTATAGATATATAGATACATATCTTACTTTACTGAGGTATGATTGACATACAAAAAGCTATACGTATTCAATGTATACAAAACCTGATGAGTTTAGGGATGAGTTTATACCCGTGAAACCATCACCACCATCAAGGCCATAAATACAGACATCGCCTCTGGACGTTTCGTCTGGCCCCCTTTATTATTATTATTATGATTTGTGTTTGGGGATGTGGTAAGAATACTTAACATAAGATCTACTCTCTTAGCAAACTTTAGTGTACAGTACGGTATTGTTAGCTATAGATACTATTCTGTATAGTAGATCTCTAGAACTTATTTGTCTTAGTTAACTGAAACTTTGTATTCTTTATCATCATTTTGCCACTTCTGTTTCCCCTCTGTCCCCATTGTGAGAAAGGGCCTAAAGCATTAACCAGAGTTCCCCTGGCCACAGTGAAATAACCCCATCCGTTTCTGAATAGGACCTTTTGTATGAGTTTGGGTAATTTTCAAGAGTGAAAATTAACCAAAGTTAAGAATAGCCCAACTCCCTGGGGTGTCTCCAGGCATGGGCCTGGGTGAGATTCTCCTGTTTCTCTGCAGGCAGCTCCCTCTGGCGGCCCATTAAGGAATTGGGCCTGCTCACTTCCCCAGAGATGGGGAGGAGAGGACAGTAGGGAAGGAAAGATGCTGGAAGGGAAAGAAACTTCAAGGTTGGGACCCTCTAGAGAAGGTTAGCTATAAGAAGTCAGGCAAACATACAACCCATCAGCAACTTGGGAACTTCATTCTGATATGAATAAAGTCATAAAATGCACACACCAAAGCCCATAAATACAACACATGGTACCACATTCTCGTAATAGCAGCTGGACCTCCTGCGAAGTGGGTCCCATGAATGAGGTGCACAGTGGGGTCTCCATCATGGTGTGGTGACTGTGCACTGACCCAGCATCCAGCTAGTGCTTTCATAATGCTTATGGTCTTAAGGTCTGGCTGGATGACCTTGGGAAACTTCTCTGTGCCTCAGTTTCCTCATTTGGGAAATGACAGTAATAATAGTACCTGTCTCAGAGGATTGTTCTGAAGATTAAAGGAGGTAATGTGTAGGAATCTAGGTCATTCTTGTTTACATCATAGGTTATGAAAATGAACCTCCAAATTCCCAAATGTGAGCCTCATATGCCCAGAGTGGCAGGATATTCAATTCCACCCCAGCCTTCATAATGCACCCTCTTCCTGATAGGCCCAACAATCTCCCAGGGTGCTAGGTTTTGTTTAAAGAGCCAGATGGAGCCAGAACTCAGGTGGGGTCCCCTGAGGCCAGCGCCCTCATCCTCTCCTTTTCCAGAGGATGAGTGAGGCAGCTCCCAACTTACACAGCTCTTTCAGGATAACCCTGCCCAGACCCAGGGCTGGATGATCCATGCACAGGACACACACATAAACCCCTGCAATGTCTTTTTTTTTTTTTTTTTAATTAATTAATTTATTTATTTATTTATTTATGGCTGCATTGGGTCTTCGTTTCTGTGCGAGGGCTTTCTCTTGTTGCGGCAAGTGGGGGCCACTCTTCATCGCGGTGCGCGGGCCTCTCACTATCGTGGCCTCTCTTGTTGTGGAGCACAGGCTCCAGACGCGCAGGCTCAATAGTTGTGGCTCACGGGCCTAGGTGCTCCGCGGCATGTGGGATCTTCCCAGACCAGGGCTCGAACCCGTGTCCCCTGCATTGGCAGGCAGATTCTCAACCACTGCGCCACCAGGGAAGCCCCCCCTGCAATCTCTTAATAAGAGCATACAAGTAAAGCAGATGTCATTTTCAAAACTAAAACGTGTTCTTTTTATTTTAAATTACCTCTAAGGAAGCACCATAGTCTGTCTGGTGCTTAAGGATTCCTGGGGATCTTGATCTAGCCTCGCAGACAGTCATTTGTCCCAAGGCACTCACAGAGCCAAGGTTTTGGGTCAGGAGAGGTTTCAGCCCCACTGAGTCCTTAGCCCTGGAGGCAAAGAAGGTCTCCTCACCTCCCAGTCCTTCCCCCAGGATGCATTCCATTCCTTTCACCTGTGAAGTGTTCAGCACACTTTTTGGCACATATCAGGTGTATTAGTTTGCTGGGGCCCCATAACAAAGTACCACAAACTGGGTGGCTCAAAAGGGAAATTTATTGTCTAACAATAATATACATCTTTGTTTACTAAATAATTAGCTCTGTTATGTAAACCATAAAAATCACGATTCTCAGATCATTATATCAGAGGAACAAGAATGTTTCTGAATTCTTATAATCTGAATTTTGATTGAGGATCATACGATGGATTGAAAGGCTTTACTTAGACTATATGTGAACTTAACATTTGTTAATTAATAAAAATGAATGGTTTTTAATGTGTTAAAAAAAAAAAAAAGAAGTCCAAGGAGTTGGCAGGGCATGCTCCCTCTGAAACCTGTAGAGGAGGATCCTTCCTTGACTGTTCTAGCCTCTGGTCGTGGCCACCAATCCTTGGTGTTCCATGGCTTGCAGCTGCATCTCTGCCTTTTTTGTCACATGATGTTCTCCCTGTGTGTCTGTGTGAGTGTCCAAATTTCCCTCTTAGTATATGACACCAGTCATATTGGAGTAAGGGCCCACCCTACTGACCTCATCTTAACTTGATTACATCTGCAAAGACCCGATTTCCAAATAAGGTCATATTCATAAGTACCAGGGGTTAGGACTTGAACATATATTTGGGGGTGACACAATTCAATCCATAACATCAGTTATTCAGCAAATGCCAGCTACGATGATGATCATCCAAGCATGCACAGCATGCACATGGTACCTGCAAGCATGCTACAAATACCAGTCTCAGCCATGCCTTGTGTCGAGGCTGTTGTATACAGGGGACCATCCAGCCGCCTGCCTTTAGTCTTGGGAGAGCTTAATTCCGAAAGGGTTGTTGAGGGACAAGGTGGCTTTGGGACTGGTAATGAGCTCCTCCTGGGCTTCATCATTGTTCTTCTAAATAAGTAATTCATCTTCTTCCTTGCTGTTTACATCCTTCACATATTTGTAGACGGTTATCCTGTCCCTTTAGTCATCACTTAGCACCACTCTACATATTTGCCATGGTGTTGAGTGTGTGCTGTCCTCATTGTCATGTTTAGTATTATTATTTCCTCCTGGCCCACTCCCTGGGTCCCTCAGCCACCATCACCACTGTGTGAATCTCCTTCAGGTCCCCAGCCTTTCAAGTGCCAAGTTCCTTGGCATGGAACATTAGAAGTCAGTAGTGGTGACAAGGGATGCTTGCAGGCCTTCTGGCCCCCTGCTCCTCTGTCATTTTTGTCAGTTTCCCCAAAGCCACATCAAATAAATAGACAAGCTAAGTAAAAACAGTATGCTTACAGTGCAAATACTGTTTCCAGACAAATCTCCCTGTCCCTGCTTTCATCCAGATAATCTCAATTTCTTCAACTATAAAATAAGGATAAGAATTCCCGTTCTCAGCAAACTGGGATTACTGTGAGGACTACATGAGGAAGAGAGTGGAAAAGTGCTTTGTAAACCACAAAGCAGGGGGAGTGGCAGTACCAGCAATGCTTTCAACATACGATTAGATTTCTGTAGAAAGTTCCAGGGGTCAGCTGTTCTAAAAAGCTAGAAATTCTAAGTTAGAATTTACAAAATGAACTCGATAGAACTGAGATTCACCCTAAAATCTGTTTGTTGAAAGAATATAGAGATGCCCTACTTCAAAATCTACTATTAGATTTTAGTATTCCAAAAAAAGTGTGGAACTCAGAGCCGGATGGGCCCTTGGAGACATGTTACAGATGGCCCTGAGAAGGCTTTGGAAGGTTATGCTGCTATAAAAGATTTTTTTTTTTTTAATCCACTTTGTCTTCCATTTCAGATCTCACTGAAGGGTTCTTCTGTACCCGGAAGACTTACTTTCAGTCTGAGAAGAATGATTTTCAATGGTTTTGTTGAACATGCAATTCTCATGCAAGTATTTCTATAATTACCCTGTTTCAGTTATAATACAGTTTCTGGAACAATAGGACTTTTATTGTATTGCCATATCTGTTATAATAGATGTTTTATTACAGAAAATTATGGTAGAGTCACTATTATGATTCTGAAGTTTTTATTTCAAATTGTTCATAGGATGGAAATTCTTTCTCCCAAGTAGTTTTTACTTTAATGGTGCTTTGGATTTTTTTTTTTTTTAACTTTTTTTGGGATTTTGTTCAATGGCAGAATGTGTTCTTTTGCTACAGTACATACTGTGGATGAAAAGTTACCCCTGGTGTTTATTTGTTTGTTCTTAGCATGTGGTGCACAGAATTTTTTTTTTAAATGCCATCTAGATTGTTCTATATATATCTGCATACATTAGCCTGCTCAGGCTGCCATAGCAAATACTGTAAACTGAGTGGCTCAAACAACAGAAATTTATTTCTCACAGTCTGGACGCTAGAAGTCCAAGAGCAAGGTGCTGGCAAAGATAGGTTTCATTCTGAGGCCTCTTTTCTTGGCTTGCAGGCAGCTGCCATCTTGCTGTGTGCTCATATGACCTCTTCTATGTACGCAGGGAGAGAGAACAAGCTCTCTGCTGTCTCTTCTTATGAGGTCACTAATCCTATCAGATCAGGGCCCCACCTTTATGACTTCATTTAACCTTGATTACCTCCTTATGGGCCCCATCTCCAAACACAGTCACATTGGGGGTTTGGACTTCAACACATGAATTTGGGGACACACAATTCAGTCCACAGCACTGCATAACTTTTATTATTATAAATAAAAAGAAATTCCCAGAGCCCTTGTATTAAATAAAGTTAATAAACTATATTTGAGAAGGAATAAATAATTTTAGTGAGAATGACAACAGAGAAGTTGAGACTTCAAGCACAGAGTAGGTAATAGCCTATTTCAGATGGTAGCCCCACTGGGGGAGAAGAATGGGGGCTAGAGTTTTTCTTGATAAATTCACTGGCCTCAGACCCCCAGCTGGGGTCTGGAAGCATGTTTGTTGGCTCCAATGTGATGGTTTTGGCCCATAGGAAGATCCCACCTCAGGGGAAAAGGTGATTCTGAAATCTCAGACGTCAGGTCAAGCTCTAGACTCAGTGGATCTGTCCACATGGTAGGATTTAAGAACTATGAAAAGTCCCAAAATATCTGTGCACAGGTCCAGCACCATCAGGACCTGCCTCTGAGTTTAGCCATCATTTCCACGTGCCCCTGGTAGAGCATACTCCCCGGCTTAGAGTCCAGAACTATTGATGGAGGGACAAGTCCTGGGCCCTGGGGAAAACAGAGGATCTCCAGTCATGGTCTTTAACTAGACAGACCTTAATTCATCTAGGCTCCTGGGTTTCCAGATGATTTCTTAGGCTCCCCAAGAAAGAGAGAGGAAGGGATTTCCCATGGTTACGGCATTAGTAACAGAATCATAACAAAGGTCCAAACCTCTTGGTTTCCCAGCCTCTGTTCTTCCCACAGCACACGCTCCAACAGGGAAGGGAGGAGACCCTGGAGGGTACTGGGGGTGGGGATGCTGAGCATTGGGTGCTGAATGCCTTTGAAGCCTGGGGGGTGGGTAAACACACACACACAAACACACACACACACACACACACACACACACACACAGTAAACGTGGAGAAAATCAGAGAGGAGACCGTTAGGGAAGTAGAAAACAATCAGGTAGTTTGGAGCTCCCAGAAGAGAGGGACTTTGGAATTCAAAGCATTCTTTTGAGGCTCAGAGGCACTGGGAGGTGGGGTCTCTGGGGTCTTACCTCCTCTCCTCCCCCCACTCCCATCCCACAGTGTGGTTGCCCACTGCAAAATGTCAACTGCCTTGTGGGAACAAAATCCTGACTTCAGGATGGAAACCGGTGAGGAAAGGGAACTGCTTTGCACACATTTGGCCCCTATTTCTGTTAAGCAAGCAGAGACTCGTCCTGTGTTCCCATCGATGCTTATCCGCTTGCGGACCTCAGGTAAATGATGCTTCATTCACCTCAATGTTCAAGCCCTGATAAGGCAGACTTTGGGGCGATGGTTTGGGGAGATAAACATATATTATTTCTGGCAGTTTCTGTAAGTTAGGATTTCAAGCATGCGGAGAGGGCACCCAGTAGTCATTTCTACCAGGGACCCCCTCCCCTGCCCGAGGCTCAGGCAGGTGCCAGGTCCTAGGCCCTCGCCTCTCCTTGGTCGAAATCCCCACAGTAGGATTGCCTTCCTCAGTTGCCATCACGCTTTGCTGTCGCGGCCCAAGGCGGGAGACAGCCACGTTGGCTGGGATCACATGCCCACGCCTTGGTGATGGCCCTGCCGGTGCCAGCGGCTAGTGGAGAGTGATCCGAGCGAGCCAAGAGATTCCACCCAAGTAAGCTCCTCAAAGTATCTCCTGAAACCTCAGAGATTACACCGCCCACACAACGCGAGCAAAGCGGCTTCCGATAATGCGGCAGACAGCGGGGCGCGGGGCCGCGGCAGGGATGATGGGCGCCCGCACTCGCGCGGGCCCAGGTCGGCTGCACGCCGGCTCACCCAGTGCCTTGCTCCTCCCCGAAAACAAAGGCCCGGGGCCAGTCTTTGGGGGGCGGGGAGGGCCGTACTGGCTCCGCTTGAGCGACAAACAGAGCAAGCAGACAAAGGGCGCGGCCCGCGGGTGTGCGCGGTGGGGAAGCAGTGCAGCTCGGTTGGAATACCATGTGTGGATTGGAGACCAATGGGAAGCGCTCCCAACAATGCCCGTTGTTTTCACCGAGCTGATTTTTGCTCAGTTTCATGAAGTAATTTGCATGTCATTTAAATAAAACAAATGAATTATGGCCGAGTTTTTGTTTTATTTATATTAAATAATGGCTTCCTGTCCTTTATTATTGAGATAGTTCGTCCTGAGCAGGGTGCACAGTGGGCAAAGGGAAGCTCTCCCGCTGGCCAGATCCCAGCTTCCTGTCTGCTGAGCCGGATAGTCAACTCCCAGGACGCCCTTCGTTTGTTCTGGCTGTCCCGCGTGGCAGTGGGAATAAACTAGAACATCAGCCCTCTCCTTTCTTAAGCCTCCCTTTCTTGAGGTGGAAGCTCCAGAATCTCCATGTAGGAGGGGCTCAGAGTCGACAATGTAGTCAGAAAGAGCTGGATGGTTAAAGGGTTTCTCTTAAAGTGGTATTTGCAAACTAAGCACACTGTTTACTAGGGTTTATGTTGCAACTTTTAAAAAAGAGAATATTCTCTAAAATTCCTTTTCTAAAATTTTCATAAGACTGAGGAAGTGTCAATAGTTGGATTAAGGAACAGCATAACATCACCGTATTTGTTATTATTGCTGCATAACAAATTGCTTCAAAACTTAGTGGCTTAAGACAACAATAAACATCAAATATCTCTCACAAAATTCTGGAGTGCTTTATCTGGGCAGTTCTAGCTTGCGTTCTCTCATGAGGATGCAGTCATTTGAAGGCTTGATTGGGGCAGGAGGGTCCATTTCCAAGGCCTCAGTTCCTTGACACCTGGGCCTATCCACAGGGCAGCTTGGGCATCCTCACGACTAAGCAGTGGGCTTCCTTCAGAGCCAATGATCCAAGAAACAAAGCAGAAGCCACAATATCTTTATGATCTAGCTTTGAAAGTTACACACCATCACTTTCTCAACATCCTATTGGTTAAGCAGTCCAGCATTTGTCCATATGGGAGGGGATTACCCAAAGGTACAAATACAAGCACTGGAGGATCATTGAGGGCCATCTTAGAGACTGGTTACCACAAGTGATTATCACTGATATTGTTCGGCAGGGGTTTTTTGAGGGTCTGGAGGAGAATACTATATACCTAAAGCCAACATTTCTTATTTGTCTTTCTAGTCAATGCAAACTTAAAGGGTCCATCACCTTTAATGCTCTTCCATGTCAGCCCAGCCAGTTTATTGTGTTTATTGCACAGCCAGTTTATCTGTGCAATAAACATGGACTCAGGGTCCTCTCAGTGCTGGCCTCACCTCCAGATTGGGGAATAGAGCAGTAGTCAAGGGAGACAAGAGCCCCCTCTTGGCTGCCTGACGTTCTGGAGAGAGGAGACACAAGGAGACAAACACATGGCAATTAGGGCTATAATGCTATACGCAGCGCTGTCACATGGGGGATTCAGGAAGAACACTAAGCCCTGAATGCCATGGTGGGCGGTCTGTGTACCTTGGTCCTCCCCAAATTGGAAATCTCCAATGACCCAGGCATTGTATTCAGGTGGCTGCAAGCCAAACCTTTTAGTAGAATAACAGCCTAGATAAAATGGACTTTTGATATCATCACAGCCCTCATGGACCACCCCTCATGTATACAACACTCTCCCTCCCAGAATGTGAGATCCACAGGAGAGGAAATATGTCTTATTTACTCCTGGGTCTTTAGTGCCTAAAGAATGACTAGTATGTAATTGGTATTCACTAATGACTACTGTTAGTAATAATTATTTAATAGTTATCAGCCTATTGGTTCCCCAAGTCTTTCAGTCTTAATGGAAGTCACCCATTAATAAATAAAAGTGACTCAAGCTCTCAATCCACTTACAGTAGAACAGCAGCACTGAATCCTAGAGACTGCTGATAGGTGTGGGGAAAACAAACTCCATTTCTCCTGAGCAGAAGTCCCTGGAGCCTGACTCTTCCTGGCTCCTCTCCTAGCCTCCCTTCCCAGCTCCTGCGTCGGCAGCCCTCTTCCTGCTTAGCTTCCTGGGACTGAATGAACGGGGAATTCCAGAGCTTCCCAGGAACTTCCCCAAAGCATCTCTAACGCAAGGTGCTCTGTGCTGCAGACTTTGACTAAGGGCTTGCAGCCTCCAGAGAGAGTTACATGAAACAGCATGGTCCATCAGGGGGCCTGAGAGGGAATACTGAGTCATCCAGATTCTTTAAAGTTACTGGGGCCCAGCCAGGCTCTCCTCAGCTTATTGGGTCTCTTACTACTCTCTTCCCAATGGACCAGCCTCAACTCACTTCCACACTCCTCCTGGACTCCCGTTCCCATAGCCAATGTCAGTAACATGCTCATCCAGGCCTCAGTAGTTAGGGGTCCAAAGCTCTGAACTAAGGCCTTACCTTTAGCATTGTCAACATTTTAGGCTTCATACCCAGCATTCTTCTAAATGGAGGGAAGCCATGGGTATAAAGATTTACTCTGTTCCCATAATGAATTACACCCCCCCTTCTCTTTAGAAGACACAAAATTTCTGGTTTTTTTAACAGCAATTTTTCATTCTGGTTATACTTAGATATACATACATACCCACAAGACTGCTGATTACAGTTTTTCGAGATCTTCTGGTGTACTGTCACTTTGCAAAACAATTTGTTGTCCATGCAGTGACTTTAGAGGCTTTCTAAGATTGTCTGTTCTCAAAGACTATTTATCAGAGAGGTGGCACAACTGAGTGAATCCCAGCCATTCTGTAGACAGGAGGACTGAGGACAAAGTTCAAAGGGCATTCTGGAGTGATTTGCAGCGTCTCAGACAGAAGTATAACATCTTCTTTCATCCTCTGCAGAGTCTGGAGTGAAATTCACACCTTTTTTTTTCTTCCCGTCACTTAAAATCAAATTCTCGCCGTTAATACTTCCTTTCAGAACTGCACCCAAAATGATGATGTCTTCTCATGCATATGAATTACCCGAAGTGTATGAGAATCAACCCCACTGGAGTGTGCTAAAGCCTTAACTCAACTCCCTTGAAAGCTGCTAAGCCCTGATTAAGGCAAAGGTGTCTTTTTATTTTATAAGACATTTAGGATAGTTCACATCACCGTGCACAGATGCACTGAAATCGATTGTGGGGGGAACTATAAAGAGAGCATATGCTCCCTGTATCTGTTCGTGAGCCAGGTAGGATGCTGAATTCTGATGAGGGATTGAGGCAGACAGCGGCATCTGTCTCCTTGCAAACACCTGTTTGGACACTGGTCTGACACCCTTCCTCATGTTCATCCTGGGAAGGTGGTGCATTTTCAGTTGAAACCTCACGATCTGGCATGGTGTCTTCTACAGACCACACGGGCACTCAACAATTAATTGCCGGAGAAGCAAAGCATAAAACATGACTTTTTTCTTTTTTGGCTGCGTTGGGTCTTCGTTGCGGTGCGCGGGCTTCTCATTGCGGTGGCTTCTCTTGTTGCGGAGCACGGGCTCTAGGCACACGGGCTTCAGCAGTTGTGGCTCGCGGGCTCTAGAGCACAGGCTCAGTAGTTTTGGCGCACGGGCTTAGTTGCTCCGCGGCACGTGGGATCTTCCCGGACCAGGGATCAAACCCGTGTCTGCTGCATTGGCAGGCGGATTCTTAACCACTGTGCCACCAGGGAAGCCTGACATTTTATTTTAAATAAAGAGGTGGAACACATTTATCCTCCAAAGATTCAAACACCTGATGATCTCTCCTTAGAGAAAAAGCAATGAGAAGTAGCCTCTCCTGCAACAAATTCCCACTCACACGGCTTTTGCCGAAGTCAAACTTCGGTGGTGAGCTCAGGACATGAATTGAAGATACCACTAGGGGGTGCTAGAGATCAGGCAATCCAGGAACCACTGGCTCTGGGGAGAGCTCAAACACAGCCGGGTTTAATCTAACAAACTAAGCATTTCACTTCGTGAGAACTGTACATTGAAAACGACCTATGTCTTCACTGTTTATGTTATGATGAAATTTTTCTATATGTTCTCAATTTGATAAATTTGTGTACCCTGTGATTACCTGGAATTTCAAGACTGGCTGCAAGTTACAGAACCCAGGTCTCTATGATAAACACCAAGTATTTTAAGTACTTCATGTTTTTATCCTTTTAAGCCTGACACAGACAGAAATCCCACTCATGGACTTCAGTTCTTTTCCAGGGGAAGTCAGAGTTTGGAGACACTGTCTTTACCTGGGTCCTTCCCAAAAGCAGAACCTGAAAAAAAAAAGACTTGGAGGAAGATAGCTTATTTGAGAGGTGATCCCAGGAACAGGGATGAGGAACCAGAGGAAATGACAGGGAAGGGGGAGATGCATTATTAAGGCTAGTTGGTCACTGCTGTGGGCAACCAGGACTGGATCCTGTGGGGACATATAAAAGGCCTCTCAGAAATCTCTGCTTGCCCTCCATTGGTTGACAATTCCCAGGGAATGTTAATTTCCTGTACTTCCAGGCTGCACATGTGATGTACAGGCTAATGGGGTCTTTCCGCCATCGCATGCCACAGCATAAGGAAACCCTGGGGCCAAAAGCAAAAACACACTTGGGGCAAGGTGAAGTCAGGACCAGGTAAGCTGAAACTTGCCCAAGACCATCCACCACAGTCGTAGCTGTAGCAGAATTGAAGCCATGAGGATGTGGAGCAGAGCACAAAGATATGTCTGATACAGTCCATCCCTTGTACCAGTCAGATCCATTCATGCCCTGCATTAAATCCAATCTGTCACCAAGTCTTCAAGGCAAGGGCCAACCAGAATCTCTACTGTAAATGGTCCCGGAGCTGTAACCGATAGTCATTATCTCCCTTCCACAGCAGGCATCCTAGACTTCCCTCACTCTTGGCCAGCCTTCAGCTTGTCTAAATTGTGTGCCCGGTGAGGTGACCACACCTCCACCACTGAGAGTTCTAAGTCCTTAGCTGATCTGTCTTGGGGCCCATGGCTGCTGTGATGCCCATTTACCTTTATTGCAGGACACAGACTCACCGAGATGCCCAGTGGATCCCCTGAGACCAGATGTACCCGGTCTTCCCTCCCTGTAGAGCAACAACTCTATCTCTTTATGATAAGCAGGATCACACTGTAATCACAGCCTTTATTTTTATTGTGGTAAAATATACACCACAAAAAAATTTGCCGTTTTAACCATGTTAAAGTGTACAATTCAGTGGCATTAATTACATTTACAATGTTGTGCAACCATCACTATTTCTAAAAGATTTTAATCACCCCAAACAGAAACTCTGTACCCATTAAGCAACAATTCCCCATTCCCCCTTCCCCACAATCCCTGGTAAATGTTAACCTACGTTCTGTCTCTATGAATTGGCCTATTCTAGATATTTCATATAAGTAGAATCAGACAATATTTGTCCTTTTGTGACTGGCTTACTTTACTCAGCATAATGTTTTCAAGGTTCATCCACGTTGTAGTGTGTATTAGAACTTCATTCCTTTTATGGCTGAATATTCCACTGTGTGTCTATACTACATTTTGTTTATCCATTCATCTGTTGATGGATACTGGGTTGTTCCCACCTTTTGGCTATTGTGAATAATTCTGCAAAGAACATTGGCATACGAGTATCTGTTTGAGTCCCTGCTTTCAATCCTTTGGGGTGTATACCTGGGAATGGAACGGCTAGGTTGTACAGTAATTCTATTTTTAACTTTCTGAGGAACCACCATACTTCATTTCCAATAGCAGCTCCACAGTTGTGCATCACCACCAACAGTGCACAAGGGTTCCAGTGTCTCCACATCCTTGCCAACACTTGTTCTTTTTTTTTTTTTTAATGGTAGCCATTCTAACAAGTGAGAAGTGGTATCTCATTATGGTTTGATTTGCATTTCCCTTGTGATTAGTGATGTTGAGCATCTTTTCATGTGCTTTGGACATTTGTTTATCTTATTCAAAGACATGTCCATTCAAGTCCTTTGCCTATTTTTCAGTTGAATTGTTTGTCTTTGTTGTTGATTTATAAGAGTTCTTTATATATTCTGGATATTAAACTCTTATTAACTGTATGATTTGCAAATTTTTTCTCCCTTCCATAGGTTATATTTTTAAGTTCTTGATAATGTCCTTTAATGCTCAAATTTTAAAATTTTGATGAAGTCCAGTTTATCTTTTCCTTTGTTGCTCATGCTTTTGGCATTATATCTAAGAATTCATTGCCAAATCCAAGGTCATAAAGATTTACCCTTATGTTTTCTTCTAAGAGTTTTATGGTTTTAACCCTTATGTTCAAGCCATTGATCCATTTTGAGTCAAATTTTGTATATTGTGGCTCACTTACATGAGAAGCTCAAGGTGACCAGGCAGTAGTTATGTTTTTAAGTTCAGTGGAATCTGTGATGTCCCCTAGTGGAAGAGTCCACCTTCCTTCCACTCCCTCCACTCCCATCAAGAACCATGACTGCACATTTGCCAGGGCTCAAACCACGGTGGGGACATGAGCACACATTTCTCCAGTGGGTCACTGAGAGCGATGGGGAGGGGAGCCAATCTAACTCCCATCCCTTGGTTCCCAGACCCATATGTTTCAGCTGTTGGAAACATAGGGCCAATGTGTGGTAGAGCATACATGCTACAGTCTAGAGGATAGCACCCCAACTATAAGGGTACTGTTCCTAAGCTTTCACCTTCACACAGCCCTGAAATAGGTCATTCTGATGTTCTATTAGGCCAGCTGCTTCTGGATGAAACTTGTCATGAACCCATTGTCTACTTCCTTTGCTGTGAAGCAAAACAGATCCCTTGGCTTGAGGCAATGCTGCTTGAATCCCATGCCAATGAACCAGGCGTGTGTAAGTCCTTGGGTGGTTATGCTGGTGGATGCACTATGGTAGGGAAGGAAATCCTTATCTAGAGTAGGTGGTGAGAACTAATCACTGTCTCCTCTATGGTAGAGGGATCTGATGTCATTAACTTCTCACCAGTGGCTGCCTGGTCTCCTTAAGAAATGGTGTCATATTGAGGACTCAGTATTGGTCTATGTTGATGGCAGGTAAGGCATTCAGCAGTGGCAATAGCCAGATCATCCTTAATAAGAGAGAATTCATGATGTTGGTCCCATGCATAGCCCGATCTTTGTCACCATGGCCACACCATTCATGGAACTATTTATTGCCCAAGCATGAGGTTGCTGATGCTGAATCCATAGGACGAATTATCTTGTCTACCTACTTGCTGAATGCCTCCTCTGCAGAAGATGCTTTCTAGGGGGCCTTTGCATAAGTCCAAAGACTGGTGCACTGGTGCCCATTTCCACAGATCAGTATCACTGATTTTCCTTTTGCCTCAGCCTCCAGTGTGGCTCAGCACAGCACTGTTACTGATCCTGTCTTTACTTAAAACTTTGATATTTTGCTCATCATGGATTTTTTTGCATTATTTTTGACTTTTTAAATATTATATTAACATATTATTTATCTTGACTACTGATGAATTTTTCACCCAAGATGAGTGCCACCCTTGTTCCAGCCCTGAGGGCAGCAGTTACTCTTAGTTCCGCTGGGCATGGGGACACCTCTCCCGCTCCCCTGTCATACGCTCTTAAGGCCATATTTTAGTCCTTTCAGGCAGTTATAAGTGGGTGGTTTATAAACAACAAACATTTATTTCTCATGGTTCTGGATGTTGGGGAGTCCAGGATCATGACACCAGTGGATTCAGTGTCTGGTGACAGCCCTCTTCAGGGTTGCAGACTGACAACTTCTCCCTGTGTTGTCACATGGTGGAAAGGTCTGGGGCGGGGGTCTCTTTTATAAAAAGATCACTAATCCCGTGGTAGAGGGCTCCACCCTCATGATTTAATCACCTGCCTAAGGCCCCACCTGCAAATTACCATCACCTTTAGGGGGTAGGATTTCAGTGTATGAATCTGGGGGGAACACAAACATTCAGATCATAGCAGGCTACAGCATGAGCTGAGGGGGAAGTGTTACTGCATCAGAGATAAATGATTATGGGGGTCTAGGCCACCTGTTCACGTAACTTGTATGTATGTTCCCCTTGGACTTCCTTGGGCCTGATCCTAAATGCATCATCTTGCATGATGGATTGCAGTTGTGCCGTCTCGGTCTGTGACTCGATGGGCCTGACAATGCCCAGCTCACTATGGTCAGTTCCAATAGCAGTCACTACTCTCCTAGGGGTAGGCACTAAGTCTCTACCAGGACCCAGTCGCACGCACACCACAAGCTGGTTTTCAAGCTGTGAGTAGTGCTCTGCAGTAGAAGGAATGGCCTTACTCCAGAATGCTAAAGGTCTACACTGTGACTCTCCTCATGGGGCCTGCCAGAGCCGCAATGTGGCATCTTTATCCATCATAGTGGATATGGAGTCTGTCGCCATCAGTTCTGCCAGATCGTAAACCTGAGTGGAAAAGCAGATTGTTATTGAGCCTTCTCTGGCTCTGGGCTCCCTCAGAACTCTGATAAGTGGGTTGGAGAAATATTACCAAGTGTGCATCTCCTAAAGTCCCAGGGGGTGGGTGCACCTAGCACTGTGTTTCTTTCTTGGTAGTAGATGACACGATATTTCTGCTACATGTGCTTTACCTTAGAAGGTATGTCTGGCCTGTCCCAAACCAGTGGGACCTCTGGAAACCTTGCCAATGTGGCAGCGCCCTGAATAGTTCTAAGTTTACCTCCTACCGTTGGCATGTAAGTGACTTCTCACTAGGACATCAGTGTTTGCCGCTCTGCTTGCAGGGTCCTCTTGGCAGAATGTCATAATGGGGTACCCCCGTGCTGTTCAGGCTACATTGTGATGGAGAACCCTGAGGTATTATTTTATTCACGATAGTTTGATTCTTAGTTTAAAAAGTCATTTTAAGGACAGGGTCTATGTAGGAATCCTTTCTGGCCACCCCCCCTACACACACATACACAGAGTCCCTGGCACATGGCAAGGGGTCAGTAAATGTTGGTTGGATAGATAGATGAATATAGGAATGGATTTTTTTCCATCTCCTTGGAACTTCTCCCAAAACACCAGTCAAGTTGCCCATGTAAAGTAGGTTCCCACAGGGTAAAAACAGCGACTTATGGTGAAATTTGAATAAGATCCATAGATTAGATTACAGTACCAAATCAGTGGTTATTTCCTGATTTTGATAATTGAACTGTGGTTGTATAAAATAATGTCCTTGTTTTTAGGAAATACACACAGAAATTTTTAAGAAGAAAGGGAATTACATCTGCAACTTATTCTCAAGTGTTTCAGGAAGGAAATTATCTCTCTATCTATCAAGAGAGAATGATAAAACAAATGCGGTAGTATGAAAACATTTGGAGAATCTGAGTGAAGGATATATAGGAATTCTTTGTTTTATTTTTTCAACTTTTGTGTAAGTTTGAGATAATTTCAAAATAAAAGTTAGAAATGAATGCATTAATAATTTTAATTAGCAAATCATTTATAAATTAGTTTCATTAAAATCAAAAGCAAAAAACAAACAACATATCCTTGAGAAGAATATGTTCTCTCTTGGATATGGATATCTCTTGGATATCCATATCCAAGAGATGTTCCATATGGTGGATATGGAACATCTTTGTTCGCTGGGAACTAGAAGTGGACACAAAGCCCAAAAAGAATCCACTTAAAATAAATACAAAACATGATTTGGTTATTATCTTCAAAATTGAACTTATCAACTATTGAAAATAAGTTTATTTTCAATATTTTACTTAAACTAAGATCTAGATTATACCTCCACTGTGCTCTCTAAATTTTAGGGCAAAGAATGAATCAACTATTTTTATTTCTTATTTATAACTTTTATATTTTGTCTTATATATATATTTTATTCTATTTTATTTACAACTTTTATATTTTTATTTATAACTGTTTTAGGGGTAGAATGCTTTTCTGGCAAAGTATAAGATGACATGATATCGCATCCTTTACTTTTGACTACCACAGGACAATCGCAAAAAGATCATTTTTCTAAAGATACGTGAGGCTTCGACTGTTTGACATTCAAATAATTCTCTTTTGAATTCCTATCACATCAACATCCTTGTCGATTTTCTTTCTTTTGGTACTTATCTGGTCTAACTTAGTCAAATGCTCAAAGGCTTTCGTATGTTTCCAGAAACTCTCTACCATCATTTTCATCAACTTCATGAAATCCTTCATCTTTGTCAAGATTTTCAACCTTCCCTCGTAAATTATTTGCATCCCATGTTCATTTTATTGGTGTACATTTAGACCAAGATGCTGGCATGTGACAGGGAGAGACTCTGGTGTTATGAAAAAAAAGAAGTTTGAGTGGTGTGTGTGTGTGTGTGTGCTGTTCCCTTGTGTATCTGTGGACCTCTGTGGTCAGGAGGGCTCCTCTCTCTAAGCAGATTGAGCCTCAGGGTTGTGGAACAGTGGAGGAGACTTTTCTCCTGAGGAGCTGGTAGGAAGTTTAGCATTCACCCAGTTTCCTTGTAATTCTAACTGGAATCAGGGACCCTTAGGTCTGATGGCCTCTGTTTTCTGCTGGAGGGTGATAGGAGAGAGAAGCGGAGACTTTCATAAAAGGCGAGTTGTCTTCTCTCATCTAACGGTTCGAATTATGTAGTCAAAATCCTCCTACTTGGTTCCTGGGAGTTCCTCAGTTCTTAACACTCAAAACAAGGAGTGTTAAATGAAGGTTGGGGCTTTTTAAAAAGTGGTTTTTAAAAGGGGGGCAGGGGAGGGATGAATAGGCAGAGCACAGAGGATTTTGAGGACAGTGAAAATACTCTGTATGATACTCTAATGGTAGATACATGTCACTATACATTTATCAAAACCCATAGCGTGTACAAGACCAAGAGTGAACCCTAATGTAAACTATGGACTTTAGGTGATAAGGATGTCAGTTTAGGTTCATCAATTTTAACAAATGGGCCACGCTGGGGGTAATGCTGATGATGGGGAGACTATGCACATGCAGGGGCAGGGGGTAAAGGAGATATCTCTACCTTCGATCAATTTTGTTGTGAGCCTAAAACTGCTCTAAAAGAATTGTCTTTAAAAATGGAAGAATTTTTTAAAAGTTATGTCAGTACTTGAAATTGGAGATGATCATGAGAGCCACCACTTACTGTGCGTTGCCAGCTCTGGGCTGTCAGCTTTGTGTCTGTGATTACTTCTCTATGGCATCTCATCTCATGAATGTACAAAGTAAAATTACTTCATTTTACCAAGTACTGCCTTCAGCCATTTGATGCTGAGTTTCTCCTTTCAATCCCTTGGGGCGTCTCTATAGTGGACAATATATCAACATCACCTTGGCCCCTTCTATACCTAAAGACTCCCTCTGAGGGGTAATCTAGGATCCCTTCTGCCCCACAAGGGCTGTCTTCTACCTACGCATCCATCCCACGCCCCCCTGCCCCTCCTCATCCTCCATGTCCCTTTCCCTGGTGCCTGAGGACCTGATGAGATCCCCATTCTCAGAGGGCTGCAGGGAACTAGGGTGGGCGTGTGCCCCCATCTTTCTTCGCAGACTTGCTCCACTTCTCAGGACACTCCAACGTCTTCCACCTTTAGACAAAGATTGTACTCCATCGCTGGGTCCACAGAAGCTCCTGGCTCCCAGGAACACATACCAAGCCCTTGGAAGGGTTCTTCAGCTCGCTTCCTCTGCTGGGCCTGCAGGTCCTGAATTCAGCAAACACCTCGGTGGGAATGAGGTGCCGGCCCCCTTTGCCTGCTGGCACCCTGATCTCCCCTTCCTTCCTTCCTTCCTTCCTTCCTTCCTTCTTTCTTTCTTTCTTTCTTGCTTGCTTGCTTGCTTTCTCTTTCTTTCTTTCTTTCTTTCTTTCTTTCTTTCTTTCTTTCTCTCTTCCTTTCTTTCTTTTCTTTCTCTCTTTCTTTGCCATGTGAAGACACAGCAAGTAGGTGGCATCTGCAAGTCAGGAAGAGAGTCCTCACCAGAATGCTGGTGAGGCGCGCTGATAAATCATGATGGCGCCCTGCTCTCAGACTTCCAGCCGCCAGAAACTGTGAGAAATACATTTCTATTGTTTAAGCTGCCTGGCCTGTGGTATGTTGTTGTGGTAGCCTGAGCTGATAGAGACAGGAGACTGGCTAGGGGTCTGGTCGAGTGAGAGATGAGGGAGGCTTAGGGCACCGTGGCAGCAGGGTGGGGAGGAGAGCAGACAAGGTATAAGACACATGCTGTAGGGTGCACCCACCTGGTGATGGTTTGGACGAGGAGATGGGAGGAAAGGGGCATCAGGAGTGACTCCTGGGTCTGGGCTGGAGCCATAGGGGAGGTGGACATGCCGTGTTCTGGGGAGGACAGCAGGGGCCGTGGAATCTGTCGTGTAGGGTTTGGCTCTAGAGCAAGGAGGGTCCTGAGAGGCCGGGGGCCGTTGGGAGGGTGGGGAGTCACTGAGGCTGACACGCAGAGGATCTCCAGGAGAAGGCAGCAGTCAATCACCATGGTAAGGCCTTGCTTCTCCGCCTGTTTGTTCAGTGCATTTACCCCACCTACCTTCCCCCCGACCCGCGTTGCTGCTCAAGCAGCCTATGCTCTGGGCCAAGGGACCCTCTTGGCTGTCCCCGTCTGTGAGGAGGGTCCCTCAGTTTTGAACCATCACTCCCAACTCCACAGACCCATGCTGCCTCCTTGAGGCTTTCCTCAGTGTCCCCAGTTCTTTCCTCTGCACTCCCCAGCCCCTCCGTGCCCCTCTTCTGTCTGTGTCCCCAGGACGTAAGCTTCTCACAAACAAGGGTCCATGCTCTGAACAGAGGGTTTTGCTTCTGAGCAAAGGGTCAGGCACCTGGTAAACGAGTGAGGAAAGTTTGCTGAATGACTATGTGAATGCATGCCATCAGCACACGAGATTGGCAGACTGGGCTAAGTCACCCGAAACATGGCTTGCCAGTCAGAACAGCCCCACAGTGCAGTGCTTTCTGCCCTTCTGTAGTGAGCAGCCCATCCCTGGAGGTGTCCAAGCAGAGGATGCGTGGACACTGTCCAGGGCTGGGAAATGAGTGAGGAGATTCCTGCAATGGGGGGAGGTCAGACTGCACAGGCCTTCCCACTCTGGGGACCTCCCAGCATAAGAACAAAGCAAGAATAATGATCATGGAAAGCTGAAGGATTCACTGACATAATTCCAGAGTTTGGCACTTAGCTTAATCTGAAAATATTTGCCAACCTATTATGAATAACAATATTTGCAGCTTAAAATGCTTAACCTCCATACTCCAGAGTGTGAAGATGAGCCTCTACCCAGACAAAGATGTGCTCGCTGCCATCGGTGCAGATTGATAAGGGGAACCTGGGGGCCTGATTGGTGGTGTCTCAGGCACACTGCTTCCCCCGGGGCCACGCTGAAAACCTGGCTGACAAAGACAGTAGGATGCAGGTAGGGGAAGGTTCATAGGCCAGAGGGCTTGGTGGGCCTGGGTGTGGGGTGCTTTCTAGCCCCCCAACTCCTCCTCATGCCCACACGCATCCTTTTCATTGTCACGAGGTCTCTGGACTGTTTTCCCTTGGGCATCTATAGGGTTCAGGACATCCTCACAGCCATGTCCAGGGTCTGGCAAGGCTCTGTGGGTGTGAGCTCATGGCTGCTGGCTAAAATGGGCGGCCAAGGTCACCGAAGTTCTTAAGTAAAATCACTCCGCACAGCTGTAGAGGTGGGGGGTTCTCTCCCCTCTGGGGAATGGCCAAAGGACCACGGAGCTCTGTGTCTACAGGACACGTCTGCACAGGGCATGGGACGAGGGGAGGTACGTCTCCACCTGGGGCTTTCGGCAGCACGTGGCAGAACGTGCACCCCAAGCCGGCTTGAGCATGGAAGGAAGCTCATTGTCCATCGCAGCTGAAGCCCAAGGCTGGGCCGCCTGAGGGCCTCGTGCCTTCTGCTGGCACCCTCCTCCCATGCCACAGCCCCACTCTGCCGCCAACACCCAGCACGGCCAAGGCCAGAGCCCCTTCCTGTGGCTCCAGCTCAAATCCTGGGGTCCTCCCTCCCATGGGCCCAGTTTGTGGCACCTCAAAACCTTCACTGTGGCCTGGGAGGGGGTGTGGAATATGACAACTGATCCCCAGGGCATGGTCTGGGAGTGGAAAGAGGGTTTCCTTCCCCAGGAAAGCTGGGGAGCTCTCACCAGAAAGAGAGGAACAGAGGCCAGGCAGGAAACGTGTTCAATTAGGGGAGGAGAAGAAAGAGAAGGAAGAGAAGGCTGGCTGCTTCGGCCAGTGCAACCAACTGGCTGGGAGACCAGGGCTGGCCGACATGTCAAAGGACGGGCGCAGGCGGCCACGTGGACAAAGACGTGGAGCAAGAGAGACCTGAGCACTCAGAGACCAGAGAACTAGAGAAGTAAGGCAACCACAATGAAAGCAAGTCTTAAAAACTACCCTCGGGGTTTCCCTGGTGGCGCAGTGGTTGAGAATCTGCCTGCCAGTGCAGGGGACACGGGTTCGAGCCCTGGTCTGGGAAGATCCCACATGCCACGGAGCAACTAGGCCCGTGAGCCACAACTGCTGAGCCTGCGCGTCTGGAGCCTGTGCCCCGCAAGAGAGGCTGCGCTAGTGAGAGGCCCGCGCAGCGCGATGAAGAGTGACCCCCGCTCGCCGCAACTAGAGAAAGCCCTCGCACAGAAACGAAGACCCAACGCAGCCAAAAATAAATAAATAAATTAATTAATTAAAAAAACACAAAAAACTACCCTCCACTCAACACTTATCCTTCAGTTAACTAGATTTTTTTCAGGGAGGAATTATCAGCGTAATTTGGAAAAGCATCTCTTGTGGGGAGGACCAGGGGAGGGGAGTCATCTGTGTAACGGTCCAGGTCCCACGGCCTGGAGCCTCGGTTTCCTGGCTCAGCTGCGGGCTCGGCATGGCTGGCCCCTGGAGCGAGAGTTTCCTTCATCCTGCTCATTCCACAGACGGCTACCAGGTCCCTGCTGTGGGGGCCGGGCCCCGTGCTCACCAATGTTCTGAGCAGAGACGACAGAGAAACGTCCCTGCTGTCACAGAGCCCAGGCTCTGCTCAAGAGAGGAGATGGCAGGAATAGAGAAGAATAATTCAGATGATGATACAGGCAGGGAAGAAAAGAAAATAAGGTGAGAGAGCAAGGCACTTTGGGGCAGGATGTCCAGGAGGGCCTCCCTGAGGAGGTGATACCTGTACTAAGCACCAAATGACAACAAGGAGCCGTGCAAGGAGGATCTGGATAGAGCGTCCAGGCAGAGGGAACAGCCAGAGCGATGGCACCGAGGACAGAGGCACTGGGCTGGAAGGTGGGGCTTTCTGGGGAGGCCCCTGCTGGGTCTCTCTCGAGGGGCTCTCTGGCCCTCGGCTGACCGTCCCTGACAGTGGCTCCCTGAGCACACGGGGGCACCTGGACCCACACGCGGGGAGCCAGAGATAGAGTCTAGGCCGGCTCCCCCAGTACTGTCCTGAGAACACACAATCCGTTCTGTTGTTGTTCCTCAAACAAGAAAGTAGACGTGTAAGGCAGACAGACAGTAAACCACCCAGAGCTGTCAAGTTGGCAAAGCTCGTCATTTCTTGCCCAGAATATCCCCTTTAAATCCTCAGCAGGACAGGGCAGGACCCTGGGCGTCTTGTCAATTCTCTGACTTTAGGAAAGAATCTGACCAGCCCAGGCACGCTAACAGGCTTGAAAGTGGCCTCTGGTCAGGCCAAGGGTCAGGTGGGTGGTGGAGTGGGACCCTAACAATGTCTTCTCTTTGTTGTTGGTGGCTGTAACCCGCCTGGTGTTTTGATGCCCACACTTACAGAACAAAAGCTGCTGAACAGCACAACCATGATTCCTGAGAGAGAGGAATACTGGAGAGATGAGAGAGGAAGGGAGAGAGAGAGAGGGAAATTGGAAGCTGTCTTCTGAAAACGACCAGGCCTCCACCAGGTGGTACCATGATGGTACAGGCTGGAGGGTGGATTTTAAAACATGGGCAGGCAGGCAGGGAAGGGCCTGGGGGTCACAGAGCCTTGTCCAGGCCACTGGCATCCCCCTGCAGGCCACCGGCATCCCCCTCCAGGCCACCGGCATCCACCTCCAGGCCTCTGCTCACCGTCTTAACACTGAAGGTCATGCCCACTGACAAGCCTGACTCCGACTGCAGTGAAGGCTTGGGCTGTGCTCTCAGGGCCCTCCCAGCGTGCTCACCTGCTCAGGAAGCCAGCTGTTCTGTTGCCCTAAGGAGTCACCAGGCACAGGACCCCAAGGCTCTGGAACATCGGCAGAGATGGCGGCAATAAAGGTAGAAGATGTACAGGGACGCAGCAGGCTGCCGAGCCTTGTCCCAGGCCACCGGGAAGAGATGTGGTGGCGGGCCCCGGGCAGCAGCATCTGTGGCCCTCAGGGCAGGGCTGGGCAGCTGGGCCAGGGCCACTTTGCAGGTGGTCCTGCACAGCTCTTAGCATGCCCTTGCTTGCCCATCTGTGAAGCGGGCATGCCACTCTGCGCCCTGCCTGCCTCACTGGGTCTGTCCATCACTCAACATTCAACAAAGAACACCTACCACATGACCACCCTCTAGGTCATGGGAGAAATGGGTGGATGAATGCTTCAAAGAAGTTGATAGCGGCTGGCTTGTGACACAATGTTCCCACCTTGTCACTGTTGGTCTGTTCATCTCCCTCAGGACATGGACCCCACTTTAGGGGCAGGGACTGAGCACAGTTTGGAAAAGGTGTGTCATCTCCAAGCCAGCACAGGGCCTATCACATGCTTAACTATTTATTTCTTTTATAAAGGATGTGTCAGTGTTTCTGGAATGTGAATGCGTGCAGAGCAGGCGCAGGGCCTGCGTTCCTAGGGGAGACCCAGGGGTTCAGGAGGAAACTGAGGCTCTGATGTGCCACTCAGTTCTTCATGAACAGATGGGCTGGGTCAACATGTGGGCCCAGCAAATAGGTCACCTCTGATCACCAGCCTCAGGGCCTCTGCTGAGCAGGGCCTCGGGAGAATAGGACCTCAGGACCTCACAGGTCTTTCTGGAGTCCAAAGATACCCCAAGACTCACCTGCCCTTTCCTATCTAGAAAGGCTCGTTCTGGATGGTGATGGCTCAGCCTTGCCCACTCCCTCCCAGGTAAGCTCCAGGCCACAGTCATCCACGTAGCTCTCAGCCCCGTCCCCATGGACAGAGTTCCCATTTCCTAGAAGGTCACTGATCTCTGGCCTCTAGTCCCAGCTCACTGCCCCTCAAGCAAGGACAGAGAAAGAGCAGTGAAGGCAGCGAGCCTGTGCCTGGGGTGGTGTCTGCCCCTGCGGCCTCCTCCTGGTGGGTTTGGGCAGCCTGGGTCAGGGAGGGGCAGTGAGCTCACCTGGTCTCTCTGTGTGGGCAGAGGGGCCTGCTTTGCACACTTTGGTCAGGGGGCCCTCTGATTTCTGTTCTGTATTTTTACATCCTGATTATTTCATATACAGCCTTCTGATGGACTCATTTACTGGGAAGCTAAAGATACTCTTAAATGCCTAAAAATAAACCTGAACTACTAAAAATTCAGCATTTCTCTCCCTCGCCTCCACCAGCTGGGCCTGTCTGCTTTCACTCCAACACCATCAGGAGCTACAAACAAGATTTACAAAAGTGAACAAGTTTACATGGGCCTGATTAGCAGATTCTATTTTATCTTCAATTTGCCAAAACATTTTGGGGATCTTATTACTGAGACATACTCTTTCTTTTTCTCTTTCTTTTCCTTCCTTTCTTCCCTCCTTCCTTCCTTCCTTCCTTCCTTCCTTCCTTCCTTCCTTCCTTCCTTCCTCCCTCCCTCCCTCCCTCCCTTCCTTCCTTCCTTCCTTCCTTCCTTCCTTCCTTCCTTCCTTCCTTCCTTTCTCTCTCTTTCTTTCTTTCCCCTTCCTTACTTCCTTTTTTCCCCTAATCACTTCAGTTTTGTGACTTGTGCTCTTTTCATTTTAGTATTTAGGAAAAGTTTTTTCTAAATGCATGCTTCCAAAATTCTCCCCATCTGGTCAGCTGCACTTCCTTTACTTACTTCAATTATTTTAAGAGACTCTTGGTTTCTATGAATACCGTGCCAATTGCCTGAAGGCCAGTTAAGAATAAACCTGCTAAACCAATAAATTACACTCACCCTTATTTCCAGAGGAACCCTTTTACATAAATAACTGCCATAGAAATAAATCAGATAAATTAATAAGAACTCCCTCCTCCCCTCAAACCAAACAGTGAACAGTAATGGTTATCAGACCAGTTAAAAGAATAAACCTATTAAATAAATAAATTTGCTCTACACCAATTTATGTCACCAATGTACTTAAGGGGAAACCTTTTAAAGGAGTAGATTTACAGTGCACACACACAGATCTCCACTGGCTATGTGTAATTACGCATAAGAAAGGCATTACTTTTAAAGTGGATGAATGGGCCATACTTTTTTTGATTTACTGTTAGAAACAGAAAAATGGTAATGGCATGAAATAAGCATTTGCAAACCCATTTCGGAAGACAGGAAATGCTTGATTTACCTAGGGCACCCATCATGTTCTGTATTTCAGATCGAAGTAGATAAATGGCAAGGCAAATGGATATTTGGGGGGAAATCTATAGCCTTTCTGTCAACTCAGCAAGTTAAATGTTTGGAATAAAAATGCAGAGAGTGTCTATGTGTGAGGAAGAAGTCATGATTTATCAGCAATCTGGCAGATGGAAAGCAGGCAGTGCTTACCTGGAAAGGTGAGAATTTCACACACGGGAGGGGCCCCAGGCCCTTTCCGCCATCCCCGATGTCTTTAGCTATGAAAGCTGGTATCCAACTTATCCTGCTTTCCTTCCAGGCCACCTAAATGGTGCCCCCAATGCTCTTCTTGTTCTGATCTCTTTCTTGCACTTATAAACCCTGCCTGCGCCTCCACCCCATCAAAAGAAGAGATGGATGCCCTATGACGTGGTTGGGCATTGTTTTCAGGGAGGCCACATGGAGCTATGGGCCTTAGTGTCACTCACTGATCAGTACTATGTACAAGCCTTTATTGAATGCCAACTGTGTGCATGCACCTGTGTCAGTGGCTGCTTACAGATGCCTATATGATTTCTGCACTTCATACAACTCAGTATTTCCCAAGGCAGAAATCAATATCTAGAAATTGGCCCAGTATCTCAGGAGCCATGTCTACACTCAAATAGAGGGTTGAAACTAGAGTCCAAACCCTAAATATTTCCTAAATAGCAGCCCTCCCTTCCTGAATTACCCAAGTCATTTCAGGAACTATTTCCTCTGTTTGTTTTACCCTTTTGCACGCAGCCACAGAGGAAGACCTTCAAGCTGGGCAGGATGGAGGCCCTCATTTCAATCCCAGCTCGGCTAGTCACTAGCTGGTCACAGTCTCTCTGAGCCTCAGTTTCCGCATCTCCAAAATGAGTAGAACCCTCCCATAGCCTCTGATGGTTAAATGGAATCAGGATTAAATGAATTTACCATGTTGGGCAGGCAGTAAATAGTGACAATACCTGTTTGTTGGTAATTGTCTATTTGTTGGTTTTCATCATCGGAGAGACAAACAAAAAGTATGACCAGGTGACAGGCTGCGTGCCCAGCTCTGTCCCAGGTGCTCTGAGGGCCGAGAGATCTAAACCCCAGGCCCTGCCTCAAGGAGGTTACGCTGGTTCTCTGGTTCTCGTGCATGAGAAAGAAGGAGGAAATATTCAGTGGTATCATTAGTGCTCGGGCAGCTCAGAGAGAGAGGAGGGAGACGAGTGAGCACAGGCAGAGGGAGGAGGGCGTTCTGGGCAATGGGCACAGCCAGGCAAAGGCGGTGTCTGGGGGATGGAAGGACGATGTCTGGAGGTGAAGCACGGGGGTGTCGGGGAGCCACAGGGCTGCTGCTCAGGAGGCACTCTGGTAAGAGCCGACGTGAGCTCTCTCTCAGCCGCAGGGGGAAGCCTGGCTTCTTCCACGCCGTTCCATCAAGCAGTCGGATCCAGCTGGCCTGTCCCCTGCTCTCCCAGACCCCTCCGTGTGGAGGTTTCCGCTGACTGGGCCGGAGCCTGCCCTGGTTCTGCCTGCAGGACTCAGCCACCAGGCAGGTGCCCCATTCCTGCTGAGCGTGGGGTGTCCTGCCTGCCCGTGTGCATATGGGAGGGCACGCCGAGAGCAGGAGGGGGCTCCGGAGCTGGCAGATTTACACAGTCAGACGTGCTAAGAACTTTTGACCGGCTTAAGAATAAATATGGCCCAACAAATTGTCGTTTTTATGGATATTTACAACCAAGGCACTTTGTAAACCTAAGAACTAATATTTCCCAGAGGAAATCTGGCTCTCAATTCTTGATAAATTACTGGAAATTCAAACAAGCCCCAGCCCAGGGGTTTCTCTCTCTATTTTTTTTGGCTCCAGAGGTGAGGCCTAAGACCAACTAAGGCTTGTCTGGGGCTGAACCACAGGAGGGCATGAGCAGCCTCGAGACACCTAAATGGTAACACCAGGGATAATATAATCACAGCAATCACAGATAATCTCTTGTAGCAATTACTATGCCCCGGCATTCTTCTAAGTCCTTCCAAGTATTAACTCATTTAATTGTCCCAACAAACTACGTTGTAGGCGCTGCTATCATCCCCCTTTCACAGATGAGGAAACTGAGGCAGGTTACAGTAAGATTCAGGCAGAGCATAGGAATCCAATCCGGTGTATTGCTGGGTATGTGTTCTGTTGCAAGTTAGAAAGCCCAAATAAAACTGACATTTAAGCAAATTAAAAAAAAAAAAAGAAAAGAAAGAAAGAAACATATTAGCTCTTGTAACTAACTTCTGGGGAAGTTCTGGCTTCAGGCAGTTTTGGGCAGACACTCCACCAATGTCATCAAGTTTCCTAATACCTCCTGGCTTCGCTCTGCTTGCCTGGCCATTCTCACACAGGCTGCCTGTCTTGCTGCAGGGGCCCCAGAATTTAAAATCCCCTCCCATTCAAATGGAGAAGGAAGAGAAAGTGAAGCCCTTGTGTGAGGGTGGCATGGACCCTGGGGCTGCCCATACCAGCAGATGTCCACTTGCCGGGGACAAAGGGCCCAGAGTGGAGTCACTATCCCAGGAGGCCTGCCATCGTCCCAGCAGTGCAGTCACCTCCAGCATAGGGGCAGGGCTTGGGTGCTGTGACCCTGCATGTCTGCCCCCTTCCCCAGTTTGGGGGTCAGCAGTCTTCCCAGTCTTAGCTCTCCCGCCTACTAACAGCAGCGGGGGGCCAGGCCAGCCTCCCCGTTTACTTCCTGGGCTCCTGGGGAGGGCAAGGCAGGCACTCCTGAGGCCAAGACGCCGCAGCGGCCAGCGTGCCCCACAGCCATGTGCGGAAGGAGTTTGTGGGGCCGCTGGGACAGGCAGGAAGCAGTGTATCCTCTCAGCTCTGCGGGCACCTGGCCGTGGGGCCTTGAGCAAAGAGATTATTACCACATTTCTCTGGTTATAAACTCTTTCCCACCCCCTTAAATGTTGATATCAGAGTGTATCTTAGGATCGATGTGTGCCTGGTTCTCCCAAATCTGGTGCTGTCAGTGGTGTGTTTTACAGCTGATGACACAAAGTGTCACTTTAAGCCCAGGTGCCACACGGAGTCGGGAGATGGATGCAAGTGGAGCCAGAAAGAGAGCAGTGATGAGGCGATGCCCACATGGTGGGGCTTTGCCTGCAGGAGGCCGGGGCCACTCGGAAGCCAAGCACTGCGGGCTCTGCTCGGGCCTGCGCGTCACACCCCGTCACCAGGCCCAGGCTGGGGGCCATGCACGGGCACCCGGTCCCTCAAGCCCGGGGGCTGTGCTCCATGGGCACAGCGAAGGCAGCCAGCCCTGGCAGCGCCGGCCGCCCCGCGGCTCACTGCCCGCCATCCCGGCCGTGCAGGGCAGGCGCTTCCTCCCCTTCAGTGTTGCTCCAGAGAACAACAATGCAAAACAAACACCCAAGCTCAGCAAACATACTTTTTTGACAGCTTGAACATTAAAAAGAAAAAAAAAAGCCAACAAACGTTTCATCAAAGCAAAGCCCTCTCCCCACGGCGCTCAGGGTGCAGACGCCCTCTGTCCCTGGCGGGGGCCGTGGGACCCTCAGTCCTTTGAGGCCCTGCCTGCGCAGTGGCCCCCCAGCAGGCCTGGCTCCTGGGGGGTCTGACACCTGGGCCCCGCACACCCCAGGTGGGCCTGGGTCTGTGGCCCTGACAAGAGGGCCTGGAAGAGCCATCCTTGCTCGGGTTCTGGCGGGCAGAGGAGGAGATAGGCAGGGAAGCGAGGCCATGGCACCTTGCCTGGGATGGTGGCAACTGGCAGGTGAGCCACAGCCCCGCAGTGCCCGGAGGACCAGAGTCGGGGCTGCCCAACGCCGGACCTCTTCCTGCTCCAACTGAGAGGCAGCAAGGGCTGGACTGGGGGCCGGGGCTTGCTGGGGTCCTGGGACTGGTCCTGACGTGACCCAGAAGGCAACGTGCACGGACGCAGGGACCGACTGGAGGAGAGGAACAGCGTGGAGAAGAGGATGCTGCCCGGGGCTCTGGGCACAGAACACGACAGGAGCAAATTCCCAGACCCAGTCCTGCCTGGTGACGAGGACATATTGGGGGGCCAGCCCCACATTCAGGGTAACGTGGTTGGGGGCGGGCTGAGGCTGTACAAGAACGTGGGCTGGGCAGTGCCCGGTGGTGGGTCTCCCTCTCTGAAACAAGGGGAGTTTCTCCACACAGGTCTGTCCCTGGGCTGGCTTAGGGCTGAATTGTGTCCCCTCCAAAATCCATATGTTTAAGTCTTCACCCCCAGTACCTCAGAATGTGACTGTATTTGGAGATAGAGTTGCTTTCAAGAGGTAATTAAGTTAAAATGAGGTCATTAGGGGACCAGAACCCAGTATGACTGGTGTCTTCATAAGAAGAGGATGTTAGGACACTGACACACAGAGGGGGACAACCGTATGAAGACTCAGGCCATCTCCACGCCAAGGTGAGAGGCTTCAGGAGAAACCAACACTGTTGACTCCTTGATCTTGGATTTCCAGCCTCCAGAATTGGAAGAAAATAAATTGCTGTTGCTTAAGCCACCCAGCCTGTGGCACTTTGTTATGGCAGCCCTAGCAAACAAATTCAGAGGCTCCACCAAGGGAGCCTGGAGGTATGTACTCCCTCCACATACCCCCTTCCTTCCTCTCACCACCCCCTCGCCTGGTAGCAAGGCCAGAGCTCTGCGAAGGCCCCAGGCTGTCTCAGCTAACGCCAAAGGAGCTCCTCATTTCCCATTCACTGTGCTCCCCTCTGTGCAAGGGGTAGGGCAGGGGGCAAGCAGGCTTCCAGCATCCCTCAGTCCTCGTCCATAAGGTCAACACCATCAGGACCTGAATACCCTTTGTGCCAGAATTCAGCCATGCTTTGAGGAACCCAGCAGGGAGAAGGCTTTCACCTCCCTTGTCTCAGACACTGTGCTTCTATTAATGCAACCAAATTGAGCGCTGGCTCTCTTGTCGGTCCTTGTTCTGTAGCCCCACATTGGCTGCTGTGACTGAACACCCCGCACTCCACTTTACACATGCCTCTGTGTCGAAGCATGTCCTCCACTCTGTGTCACACACTTGGGTTTGGGGCCCAGTTGTTGGGCTTTACATTTTGTCCTAAAGTTTGTTCGTGTGACCTTACATCCAAGGATGTGAAGCTCATCTTTACAGCTGTGAGCTTCAGCATGGGGGGAGGGGAGGGCAGGCACTAGAAGGCCCTTGCGCACATGTCTCATGCAAAGCTGCATCTGCAGGGTCAGTCAGTGTCTCTTGTACAACCTCAGCGGCCCCCACTGGGGCTGGCCCCTCAGTGTGTCTTCATCAGTAGGAGGGCCTGGGCTTCTTGAGCTTATTTGCTTTGTGAAGCTGAATTTGCTCCTGTTATGTCAAAAATTACTTGGTTCCCCTGAGGTCCAGTTTGGAGAGGAAAGGTAGAATAATGCTGCATCCATTCACTTTGCCAGTTTTCAAAATAATGATTTAGTTAGACTGCATCTGGCAAAGGCAGGGGTGACCATATAATTTATCGTGACTTTATTGTGCAAACTAGGATATCAAGTAAAAGGGCAATGGGTGTAAATCAGGACACTCAGGGCAAACCTTAATGCACGTTCAACCTATCCAACGGTGACCGTGAGGCTTCGTTTTGTTTTAAGTGTCATTATAAAGTCACAGATTTAAAAATAGTTCATTGGTTTCAATTCACTGCAGTCATTATTCTTACTGATACTCACATTGCACCGTCTTTGGCCAGTAGGAAATCAACACTTCTAAACTCCCATCCTCTCCCTAGGATACGAGTGAAACCATAGGCCTGATGTGCTATTATGCAAAGCACTTGGAACTATCAGAATAAGCCTTGTTCCCCCTGCACTGCCAAAACTTAGCTACTCGTCACCCTGGGGGATCACTGAAGGAATCAGGGACCTCTGTGAGGTCAGGAGCCGATTTGAGGGGTGAGCTGGGGGCTGCACAGCCTTAAAGACCCCACAGGCAGTCAGGGAGGAGGGAGTCACTTATTCTCTAGGACCCGGGCAGGCTGCTGGGGGATGGGTCAGGGGAAGGGTTTCAGCTCCATTCTGACAGCATGCTGAGCTAGTCAGCGCTGGGCCATGAGGGAACCAGCTGTCTCCATGACTCCCCATCACTGTAGCTGTGCAGACAACATGGCCTCAAAGACAGCCTTCCTCTGGCCAGCCTCCCAGGGCGAGGATTCTACCTGGCCAGGGGGATGTGTCCACCCAAAGCCTGGCCCCTTCTTGACCACACCCTGGGACTCCCTGCCCAGATGGCCCTTGGCCTGAGTGGGCCTCAGGGCTGCACGCTTCTAGGTCAGTGGTTCCCAAGGGGGTGGGAGGAGTGATTTTGCCCCCCCCGGGGACATTTGGCAATGTCCACAGGCATTTTTTGATTTTCACAACTGAAGGATTTTCACATCTGGTGGTTAAAGGCTGAGAGTGTAAGGTGCTTACATCCTACAATGCACAGGATTGCTCCACAGCAAACAATTATCCGGCCCAGAATGTCAGTAGGGTCCAGGCTGAGAAGCTCTGCCCTCGGCCCCAGGGATGTTTGTGGGAGAGACAGTCAGCACTGGGACACCCAGACTCCCCAGCCCTCGCACACGTAAGTGGGAGAACACAGGGTAGAGTGGAGGGTGGGAAGGGGAGGGTGGGTGAGAGGCAGGTCAGGGTCGCTCTCCCAGCTGCCATGCTCCAGTGTGAAGCCCCAAAGCCTGAGATTTCTAAAGTGGAACCTGGCCTTCCAGGTCTTTGTGAAGCTATACTCATTAAGGCAGAGGGGTAGAACACACCTTATTTTAGCATTTTTTCATCTTGGCTTATAACTTAAATATTTAGATATGCGGTATATGGCTTCTGCTTATACTCTTGCTCTGGGTGAGGACCTGTGAAACACTCGTTCTCAAAATCTGCTCTGTCAGGGACCCAGGGAGAGTGAAGAATGGGCCCTGCAGCGGGCCCCATGGTCTCTTTGGGCAGGAGTTTGGCTGGGATGACTTTGAGATTCATCACTCCCCAGGATTCATCACTTGAACCCCAATTGTGTGCAGGCAACTTGCTGGATGCAGGGGCAGCTTACAGTCAGTCTAGGACAAAAGCCCACCAATGATGGTTGTCATCAGGTACGTGAAGGAGATGGTGGGACACTGTCAGATCCCAGGACTGGGGCCTGCAGCTCTGGGGAGCTCCAGGCTGCCTCCTGCTGAGTCCTTACCTCAGGGCAAGTGGGCCTTCACATGGCCACTCTGCCCTGCTGTACCCACAGATGGAGTCTCCCCCCTTTCAGACCAGACTTGGGCCCTGCCAGAATCACCCTAGAGAGAGGTGTCCACTGAAATCTGAGTCCAGACGCACAAAGCAGTGAGTGACCTCTGAGATCACCAGTGTGCCCATTTCACAGATAAGGAAACCAAGGCTCCAACTCGTACAAGGCCATGCACAGTGGGAGTGATAGGGGCCTGGTTTAGCCAGATTAGCCGGTTCGCATAGCACTCTACTGCCTGCTACATCCCTTCCCACCTGGGCTGCCCCCAGGACATGGGTGGGAAGGGCTTTCCCAAACATCAGCATTCTTGAATCTCCAAGGGCTGGTCCTGGTTCTGCTTCACTAGACTAAAGAGCCACCGTTAATGTCCCCCTGTCCTAGCCTGGCCTATTACCTACCACTGGCCCCATGAGGGATGGCCCTAACCCACAGAGGGCACAGGGGATGGGCTTGTCGGGGGCTTTACTCCCCAGTGGGCAGCCTGGGGAGAGTAGGGGGAAGTGCTCACCTCTCCACCAGGCCCTTCTCTCCCCACTGGAAGGCCCTTCTTTGCCTGATGCCCACCTACCCCAGGTCCCAGCTCTCCTGGAGCTGAGGTCAGCTGTGTTACCACCGCTGACCATCAGAGGGCACCCAGCCCAGAGGCTCCTAAAGAGGGTGGCGGGCTCAGGGAGGGCCCTTATTCCAAGAAGAGCCCATGGCATCTTCAAAAAGAAGACAACTAAGACTTGACCCTAGACCTCTGAATGGAGCCACCCCCAACCCACGCCCTCACACACGGTGGCCTGCTGGGAGCTGGCAGTTCTGTTTGCCAGGCTTTCTGCCATCACTCCTGTTAGGTGTCAAACCTCCCTGACCAGGTCCCCACCTTGATCACCATTTTGCAAAAAATTAAAACTAGATTCCTCACAGAGAGTCCCATTTCAAACCATGAAGATTCACGGAGCCCCTGCTCTGTCCCTGGGCCCAGTCTGGGAGTCAAGGAAGAGGCAAGAGTTGCACCCCTGCCCCTGGGATAAGAATGTGAGCTGACTATGGATGGGGGGCCCAGGAAAGGGAGGGTCTTTTTGGCCGGGGGTGAGAAGCTGGGAGCAGAGAGGAGCAGCTGAGCTTTGCTGTAGGAGTTAGAGACTGACTGTGGACCCCTCTGTGTGGACTCAAATGCCAGTTCCCAGCTGTGTGGCCCGGGCAGGTTACTTAACCTCTCTATGCCTCATTTTCCCTTCTGTAAAGTGGGGGCAATTGGAGTGCCTCTTGGGGGATTCAGCAGGGCCAAGCAGGGAAGTGCTGAGCATGGATGTCAGCATGTAAAAAATCTTAGTTCTATTCATCATTATATATGGGCGTATGTATCATCGTTATATTTGGGCTGAGCCTTAATAAAGGGGTACTAGAGGGACTTCCCTGGTGGTCCAGTGGTTAGGACTCCGCGCTTCCACCGCAGGGGGCACGGGTTTGATCCCTGGTCAGGGAACTAAGATCCTGAAAGCCGAGCGACGCTGCCAAAAAATAAAAAAATAAAAATAAAATAAAAGGGTACTAGAATCCGCCAGCCAGAAGGAAGGAGGCACAGCCTGGGTAAAGGCACAAAGGTAGGCTGAGTGTCTCTGAGCCAAATGGCAAGGGCATTAGCGTCGGAGATGGGGCTGCTTTTCAGCATCCTGGGCGCAAGAGGAGGCAGCAAGGGGCTTCCCAGCACACCCACCCTGGCTGGCTGCTGCTGCTTCTCCTTCTTCAGAAAAAAAAGCTCATCTTGCTACAGTATGCAGCAGCCAGTAAAAGCACGTTAATCTTTAACGTGTTAGCAAAACAGCCTCCAGTCTGAATATTGGCTCTTCCTCCCATCTGTGGCAGTTTGCACAGATTTTTTTTAGAGTGGCAGAATGCCTCATCTATGTGCCAGCCGGCTGCAGACGCCCTCCACTGTCACAGAGTAAACCAACCCTCGCCTGGAAGGTGAGGACCAGACCTCTCGTCCCAGCCCCAGCCCCATCCACTGCCTCTGCAGAGTGTGAATCTGGCAGAGGGGCTCAGCACCCACCTCAACTTTGCACAAGTGGCCAGATTCGTGGATTCTACAGACCAGTAAAATTAACCCCCCAAACCAACTGGAAAATTCATGATTTTGCCAAGGAAAGCTATTTGAGAGACAGAGAAAAGAAAACTACAATCCAAGATCTCCTTCAATTCAGCAAAGAAAGGAAAATTTGACATCGAAAGGAAAGAAGGACAGAATTAAGACTAAAAGGTTTTTGAGCAGATTTAGCTTTATGAAGACCCACCACATTGCCTTCATTTTTCTCCTTTGGGGATTAGAAATAACCCTGGAGAATCTATAGCCAGCGAACCCAGTGGGGGTTGGTAAGTCCAGCACCATAGGGGTGCCCAGTGGCCTGAACCTGAGCCATCTTGGCTGACCCCTCCCAGCCCACTGTCCCCACCAGAGAAACAATCAAAATTTAGTCCTTGGGAAACATAAGTTGCTCCAGCGCTTGTCAAGTGGCAAAGAATCAAAGAAGGAATAAATAGCAATATTTTATAAGTTTTAAAATGTTATTTTAACACAAATACCAGAGCAACTCTAGCATAAATCAACAGAGACACACAAAAGTATGTTTGTACAAGAAATGTAATAAGCTGGTATGAAAAACAGTGTCAACTGGTGCAGATGGCAGAAAAAGCCAATATTCAAATGTATGCTGTTTTACTAACACATTAAAGATCAACATTTTGCTACCTGCTGCTCATGATAGCAGGATTAAAAAAACACACAACACTCACATATACTCACGCGCGATATTCTAACCCAGAGAATGAAAGATCCTTAAAGAAATTGTCAAGTACTTTCTATCCTTCATCTGGTGGTTTTAAAGCTTCCGTGGTTCAGAGAAAAATTTGCATCTGAGAATGCAGCTTTCTTCATATCTGCCTGATGTTTGAGAAAATTAGGCAAGGAGGATGAGAAAATATCAGTGCTGCAACCCTTAACGCCCTTCTGGATTAGTAACAGGAATAGCGAGGACAGAGCTACCCTAAATGCAAGCTGACTCTGCTTCCCTCTCCATGTACAGCGCAGGCTATTTTCAAGGTGTTTCCTTAGGCACTGTAGCTCTGGGAGCCTCCAAAGAATTCTATGAAGTGGGCAAGCTTGGGAACATTAGCCCCACACTGCAGCTGGGCAAACTAAGGCTCAGAGATGGTGAATAGATGGACAAGGGATCACAGAGCCTAGAGGAAGTAGATTAGGGATGCAGATGGAGCACATTACTCAGCAAGGAAGTTGCCAAGGAATTCTCAACTGTCTTGTGGTGTTTGCTCTGAAACCCAAGGATCTGAGAATCAGGCAGCCTGAGTTCAAATCCCAGCTCCACCTGACCTGACCTTGGACCTGACCTTGGATGCTCACATTTGAGCATCCACTGCTTACTCTGAGAAATGAAAACAATAAAACTGTCCCTGTAGGGGTGGTGTCAGGTCGGCAGGGGCCTAGGCTTAGCCTGACCGGGATAAGCGGGGTCTACAGCGTAAAGCTCTATCTAGAACAGAAAGAGCACAGCAACCATCTGGGAGACAAGAGCCAGCCCACAGAGGGTTTGTTTGGTGTTTTTAAAAGTTATGAAACCATGTAAAACAATCTAGCCTTTTCACTTAAAGACCTAGAGTGCTCCTTATCTTGACGAATCCCCACCTGGCAACAAGCAGCTGGGCTGTGAGGGAGATGGTTGCCCTGCTTCCCTGGGTCAGCTGACCTGGGCAGGAAGCGTTGAGGGCTGGGCAGCTGCTTCCTTGAGCTCTCAGCCCCACTGCCGGGCACAGGCAGGGCAGGATATGCCCCATGGCGGGCTTCACAGCCCTAGTGGGCGCTGTGCTGGGTTGAATGATGGCTCCCCTAGAAGACAGAGAACCTGTGAACACAACCTTGTTTGTTAAAAGAGTCTTTGCAGATGTAATTATGTTAAGGCTCCCCAGATAAGGAGGTATCTTGGATTAACCAGACAGGCCCTAAATCCAATGGAAAGTGTCCTTATAAGAGACAGAAGAGGGGACGACATGGGGAGGAGACCACATGACGACAGAGGCAGAGACTGGAGCGATTCTCCCCTAGAACCATCGGAGGGAACGCAGTCCTGCTGACACCTGGCTTTCCAACTTCCAACCTCCAGAACTGAGAGACTACGTTTCAATTATTTTAAGCCACCAAGTGTGTGATAATTTGTTAGGCAGCCTCAGGAAACTCACATGGGCATGGCCAGCAGCTCAGACACTCAGGGGCGAGTGGCCCCGACCTGTGCCCCTCTGGCTTCATCTGTGCCTGACCCCATTGGCTCAGACTCTTAAGAGGCTCCGGGGGCTCCCAGCACAGCCTGCCAGCCCCTCAGGACCTGGGCACTTGCTGCTCCTGTATGTCTGTGCTTCCTAAGCTCCTGCCCTACTCACGAGTCGCAGCGCTCCAGGGCACCGGGCTCCACTACCTCCCAGCCCTGGCCTGGAACACGCTCCTTTCCCCACCCCCACCTCAGGGAAGTGGGCCCTGACTCTGACCCTGGCCTCTGTGCTGACCCGCCTCCAGCAAGAACTGTTTCTGCTTTCTAGGTGTCATAGCCCCAGAACCCAGCAGAGAGCCTAAAATGTATGGGTGTAGAGCTGATTAACGTGCAAATAAACCACTGTGCAAGCACTAGCTGAGCAGAAAAGAAAGGGGGAAAGAATGTGATACAATGCTTTACCCATTAAATTGACGAAAATGTAAATGTATGATAGTATCAGGTCTTGGAGAGGATGCGGGAAAATACTCTCACATGTCAATGGTGGGAGTATAAATTGGTACCTCTCTGATGCAATTTGTGGAACATTTTAAACACACATGCTCTATGACCCAGCAATTTCACTCCTTTTTTTTTTTAATTATTTATTTATTTTTATTTATTTATTTATGGCTGTGCTGGGTCTTCATTTCCGTGCGAGGGCTTTCTCTAGTTGCGGCAAGCGGGGGCCACTCTTCATCGCGGTGCGCGGGCCTCTCACTATCACGGCCTCTCTTGTTGCGGAGCACAGGCTCCAGACGCGCAGGCTCAGTAATTGTGGCTCACGGGCCCAGTTGCTCTGCGGCATGTGGGATCTTCCCAGACCAGGGCTCAAACCCGTGTCCCCTGCATTGGCAGGCAGATTCTCAACCACTGCGCCACGAGGGAAGCCCCAGCAATTTCACTCTTCATAGCTACCCTGTAGAAATCTTAAACAGAGACCCATGCAATAACCTCACTGCAGCCCTATTATAAAAGTGAATGATTGGAAAGAGCCTAGATGTCGAGAGCGGATTAGTTAAATAGCCAGTGCGAGGTCCCTGTGAGGGAACAGGATGCAGCAGCGAAGAAGCATGAGGTATACCTCTCTGTACTGACACACCACTGGGCTGGGAAACAGTTGAAAAATGACATGCACATTACAAGACTGTGTTTTTTTATTAATTTTTTTTAAACAAAACCATCCCACAAAGTAATACTACCAATCATCTGGGCAGTGGTTCTATGACAATGTGATTTATAATAAGAAATATATATTTGATCTCTCCCCTTGTCTGGCACAGAGCTCCTAAAATTTTCTAAGTGTGGAGAGCTATAAAGCTGTCTTTTGTTGTGTTAATGAATGACTTTTGGAAGGCCCCTAGGTCACTAGAGGGTGAGTGCTGACGGCCAAGGGAACCAGCCAAGTGATTAGAGGGTTGGAACTTTCAGTCCCACCCCCTGACCTCCAGGGAGGGGAGAGGGGCTGGAGGTTGAATTAGTCGCCAATGGCCAATGATTTAATCAATCTTACCTTTGTAAATGAAGCCTCCATAAAACCCCTAAAAGGATGGGTTCGGGATCAGAGAGCCTCCGGGTTGGTGAACACGTGGAGATGCAGGGAGAATGGCTCCCTCAGAGGGAAACTCCGCACCCTTTCCCCAGACCTTCCTCTATGCATCTCTTCCATTTGGCTGTTCCTGAGTTATATCGTTTTATAATAAACTGGTAATGTAGTAAGTAAAATGTTTCTCTGAGTTCTGTGAGCCGCTCTAGCAAATTAATCAAACCCAGAGAGGAGGTCGTGGGAACGTTGGATCTATAGCCAGTCAGTCAGAAGCACAGGTGACAGCCTGGACTTGTGATTGGCATCCTAAGTGGTGGGTGGGCGGGGGGAGGGGGCAGGAGGAAGGGGGGTGGTTGTGGGATGGAACCCTTACCCTGTGGGATCTGATGCTATCTCCGGGTAGATGGTGTCAGAATTGAGTTAAATTGTAGGACACCCAGCTGGTGTCAGAGCACTGCTTGTAGGTGTGCAAACCACTCCCCACCCCTAACCTCTAGACATTGGGAATTGGGCAAAGAACTTTTTATGTCCACAAGGGGGAGCAATTTTGCCCCCGAAGGAACATGTGGCAATGTCTGGAGATATTTTTGGTTGTCACAACAGGGCAGGAGCTGTTACTGGCACCTAGCAGGTGGAGGCCAAGGTTGCTGCTAAACATCCTACAAAGCACAGGATGGCCTCCAGAACACAGAATCATCGGCCCCAAATGCCAATAGTGCCAGGTTGAGAAACCCTGCTCTAAATGCGGGGAAATGTCTGGAAGGACACAAGTCAAACTGATGACAGAGGTACCCTGGGGGGTTTGGGTGCTGGTCAAAGAGAACTTTAATCCTGTGGGTAATATGTTCACTTTATTTCCTAGAAGAATACATTTGTGTACTGTTGTGTAAGTGAAAAGACAGAGAGAGAGGAATAAAGGAGGGTCAGAGTAGACCAGAGTGGACCTGGGTCTGTCTTGTCCCCCCGTGTCTCCAGGGCAGCAGTGGGGTTCAGGGTGGGGGGGAGTGCCAGGGGCTCATTTTGTCACCACTGTCCCACACTCCTGTCCAAAGGGCCTCGGCCTGGGGCAGGCTGGAAGAACCCACTCTGCCCCATGCAGTGACACCCCAGGGAGTGCCAGTACTGCAGCAACACCAGCCACATATTAGGTTTTCACTTTCCCATAATGAATGTGACTTTCAGCAACTTTCCTGAGTGTTTTTAAAAACAGCCTCTTTCACCAAAGCATCTTTACCAGCAAATTTCTAACAGCTTCCAAACAAACTTCATATAATCACCTACAGCTCATGGTAACAAAGCTCCTCCATCTTCACAGGCAGCTACAGAATTCTCCTGACAATTAGCTGAGAAGGAGTGACATTTGTGGTGTCATTTGAATGCTCAGCACAGACTTCTGTTTCCAGCAGCTACCAAGACCTGGGGCTGGGGATGGGCCAGGGTGTTATTATTGTTTAAGCACCTGGTTGATACCTGAACTTGGCAGTGAAGCTAAGATCCCTTCAACCCCATTGTACCCCAGAAGTCTCTGCTATTACTCAGTTTGGGGTGTCACTACCAGACCTTTATCCTATGCATTTACATAGATAAATAGATAGATAGATAGATAGATAGATAGACAGACAGATAAAGTAGATAGATTTGCAGTCACAGAAATTGTTTTCTGGGGCTTTTTTCCAGCTATAAATGGCTCCATTTTGTACATACTGTTCCTCAAGTTGCCTTTTTCCCCCATCTTGTGCCTTGGAGGTCCTTCTTTGCCTGCCATGTACTATTATCACATTGTGTCCTGAAGCAAGGGGCGAGTGAGGGCTAAAATCAGGCTTGCTCACTAGCCAGACCTGGCTGTGTCAGCGCAGAGGCAGGGATGCCTCTTTGTAACTCACCTGCCGAGAAGGGGCGCCTTTCTGGGCTCCACACAGGTACCTCAGGGGCTGGCAGATCTTTGAGTGCTGCCCAGTGCCCAACAGCAAGTGGGGATCCCACTTTGAGCAGCTGAACATTTAGGGGGTTTCCATTTGTTGGTTGTGCACAAATCTACCACAAGCATCCTTGCCCTTGCCTCCTTGGGCATACGTGTCTCCAGGCAGACACTCTGGGCTTGCCAAAGCAGCCACAGAGTGGGTCTTTTTTGAGTCTCCCCCATCCTGTGAGGAAGGCAGCTTGGGGTACTGTAACTTGTGGACACCAAAGGGGACCTTGGGACTTTGCTGAAGTCAGCTGGTGAGCGAGCAACAGGGCTGGGACCAAGCCCCAAGCATTAAGCTCGCTAAGCTCAGGGCTGGAGCACAGCTTCTGAACAGCGGTCCTTGTTGTCCATCACAGTCCCAAGCCTGGGACCCCTGCACTTGGCTGCCACGGCCACTCTCTCAACCTAGCTCACCCCACAACCCCATCCATCTTTCTCTCTCTCCCTCTCTCTCTCTGTCAGTGTACCCATCCACAATCCACCAACCATTCATCCACCCACCCACCCATCCGTCCATCCATCCACCCACCCATCCGTCCATCCATCCCCCCACCCACCCATCCATCCATCCATTATGCATAATTCACTGAATAAATAATTATCAAGTACCTACAATGTACAAGGCATTATTCTAGGCACTGGGGACAGAGCAGTGAACAAAACAGTCCAAGATCCCTGAATGGAGCTGAACTTCTAAGGGTAGGGAGGCCACAATAAACAAGATCCTTTTGTAAAGCACTAAGTCCTATGAAGACAACACAAGTGATGTAACAGATAGGGAGGGGAGGGAAGTTAGGGAAGGACTTTCTGGGAGTGATACCTCCTGAATGTGGAGAAAGGACCAGTCGTGTGACGATCTGGAGGAAGGGTGTTCCAGGCAGGGGAACAGCAAGCGCAAAGGTCTGGGGTTGGAAGACGCTCAGCGTAGGCTGGGAATGGCATGAAAGCCCGGTGGCTGAGGTGTGGTGCGGGGAGAGGACATAGAGAGGTCAGTGGGTCGGCTGGCCCAGCCGCAGCCGTGCCTGGAGCTAAACTGGGTGACAGTGGCATCAAGCATCTCGTCTTCGGGGCCATCCTGCAGCCTCCCCCACTCTGGAGTCCTAGATCGCGCTCCGCCCCACCCCGCAAGTGGTGCAGCAGATGGAGGAGTGTAACATGTCCCAGCCCCTGGGGGCTCCAGTTGGCCTAGAAAAGGCAGAACCCCCCCTCACCCCCATCCACCCTCTCTCCCATCCACTGGGCCACTGCTCTGAAAACACAACAGCAACAACAGGAGGTCTATGAACAGGGCCCCAAAGGCTCCCTTGTCTTCACCATTTACACATCCTGTGTATGGAGAGGGGAAAGCTCCTTAGGATGAGTCCTGGGTCTCAATCCCATATTCATAAATTCTTTCTGAAGAAGGGTGTAGCCTTCCACCCCAACCAAAAGTCCCCTTGAGTCCCCAGGCCCTGGACTTGAATTCTTCCCCCAGTGAGAAAAACTGGGTCAAGGCTGCATCTGCTTGAAACATGTTTGTTTGTTTTAAAACAATGGTTTAAAAGAATTTGAAAGAGCTGACAATGTTTAAAAATGGGGAGAAATTATGTTAAAAATTAAAGATTCCCTGCTTATCTGAGAAAATGAAAAGATGTGGTAATGCTGGGCTGGGCCAAGCCCACAAGCCCCCTCCGGACATCTGGTGGTTACTGAGGGGCGGCAGGGAAGCGTGCCCTCTGCAGTCTGTTGCGGGCCCCACCACTCCCCGCCGCCCCCGATGTCGGGAGCTGTGCTGCGGGACCACTCATTCCCCACGTGCACAGAGGTCGGGGAGCAAACTCGGGGCTCAGCTTCCAGACCCATGGACCTCAGGGAGGGGAGGGGCAAATGGGCCTCAGCCCTGCTGCTCTGGAGCCCCCAAAAGCCCGTGCCCAAGAGAGTGGTGGAGAACCCCAAGGCCAGCAGGAGGCATCTCGGCATAACTAGAGGGGACCCCCAAATGTTCATGTAAGATACCAAACACTTTACATGATGCTGGGGGATAGAGAGCCCTCAAAGGACAGAAAATTTCTCACAGGCAGGTGGGATGGGTAACCAGAGTCACATTGCACAAAGTTAAATTAAATTCAAAGAAAATAAAGCAATGTATATCCCAGTTGAGACAAAAGGGTCATGTCTGGTGATAATCAAGGCATTTGCCCTGTTCTTTAGAGCAGCTCCTGTAACTACAGGCAGCAGGGGGTGGAGGTGGTGGTGAAGGAGCAAAGGCCACACACTGACCATCCCCACACACATACACACCAACCCAACACATACAACTAACACCTCTGTTCCAGGCTGAACTGGACCCTCAGAATTCATGTTGGAGCCCTAACCCCGGTACTTTAGAATGTGACTGTATTTGGAGATAGGGCCTTTAATAAAGATGCGATTAAGTTAAATTAAGGGGTGGGGGGTCTGATCCAATCTGACTGGTGTCCTTATAAGAAGAGGAGATTAGGACACCGAGAGACACCAGGGATGCATGCGCACTGAGGAAAGACCATGTGAAGACACAGGCAGAAGGCGGCATCTACAAGCCAAAGACTGAGGCCTCAGGAAAAACCCTGACAACACCCTGACTTTCGACCTCCAGCCTCCAGAGCTGTGAGAAATCAATGTGTGTTGTTTAAGCCCCCCGGTCTGTGGCATTTCGTTGTGGCAGCCGAGCAGACTAATACAACTGCCATATGTACAAGCACCAACCCCCCAAAACTGGCCTCATGTACACACACCCACACACATCCCCTAAGCTCTCATCAGCCCTTCGACACATACAAATGTACAGGAGCACACGTGACCCCCACACACACCCACGGCCCGTTCCCCATTTCACCTGAATGCCAGGATTGGGCCATTTCGGTTAATGCTCTTTTTTTTTTTTATATTGGAGTATAGTTGATTTACAATGTTGTGTTAGTTTCAGGTGAACAGCAAAGTGAATCAGTTATACATATACGTATATCCATTCTTTTTCAGATTCTTTTCCCATATAGGTTATTACAGAATATTGAGTAGAGTTCCCTGTGCCATACAGTAGGTCCTTGTAGATTATCTATTTTATATATAGTTATGTGTATATATTAATCCCATATGATGCTCTTGATTCTTATTTGTAGTTGGATTAATTGACTCCTCACAACCTAATCAATGTGTGTTTCCATTTGTCAAATAGGAACCTAAGGCTCTTTCAAGTAACCAGCCACAATTTGTACCCTTGGAGCATAGGTAACACCGAGAGTGCCCTTCTCTTCCCACCTTGCTGCCCACGTCTGCCTGAACAGCTGGTGGCTCTGAGGTACGACATAGCCACTGGATTGTATGACCATTTTCAGAAACACTAGTGATGTAAGTAGTAGATTCCTGAATGTATATGGAACTCTTTAAATGTTTTGTCGATAACTCAGAAGATGCCCCACCAGCCTGCAGATTCCTGGGGTCACAAGTCTATCCTCATGGTACTGTGGACGGGCACACATGCTGGTGAACCGGGAGTCCTGGTTATTGGAGTATCAGAGGAGGTGTCTTTCCCTGCACTTTACACAACTAGATTAAACTAGCTGATAGCCCAGGGAACTCTAGAGATGAGGTATTCTTGATTCAAATATCAATACAATATCTTTTCTGTAGCTGGGACGGAAAGTGTCGAAGTCATGAAAACTCACATCGACATGGCTGATAGTTGTGAAATATTCCTTCAGCATCAGGTGGACACTTCCTCAGGGCAACCACCGGAGAAGGCCACGTACCTTCCAGGCTGACCGTCCCTGCAGATGACAATCCGAATATTCTGGAGCAGAAGACTGTGAGGCTCTTTCCAAGCTGTGGCAGCTCAGAAGCCAAGAGGGGTGGACCCCCCTTTCTCATATCAGACTGTAGGTCTTGCACTTCCCGTCCCTCGGGTGGCCTCTACTCAGGGGCAGGGACACAAAAGCTGCAAGATCAAGTTCAGCCTGGTTGAGAAAAACGGAGACCAACCTCCAAGGCACACTGTATGTGCCATGGCTGCCTGGGCCTGCCCCCATCCCCTCTTCAAACCCCTCCTTCATGCATCTGCGGCTCAAGACCCTGTGGTGGGGAGATCTGGAACTCAAGGCTGTTTCTAGAGCCCTTGGATATGAGAGAAGGGAGAGCCTGAACTGAAGTCGCCGTGGCTAGTGGAGATTATGGTTTTTCTTTTAAATTATTTATAAAGACATTCTCCAGGTAGAACAATAAAACTATCATAGATAGGGCTAAAAGCCCTGCTCTTCCTTTCCCTCACCCCGATGCTGGTATCTTTGGGGATGTCTGTCCCAGCACTGCTCCCTTGTACCTACGTACATGTATCTAGGCACACAGACTCATACTTGCACTAAGTCCCAGGCCAGGAGGCGTGAACCTGCTCCTTCTTACCCCGCAGTGGGGGCCCCAAGTCCGCCTGCCCTGCCTCTACTGTCCATGTGCATGAGCCTGCCACATGAGCATCCTTGGCGCCTCCTGGCATGTGTGGGAGAGTTCCCCTCCATGCGGGCACCGAGAGGTGCAAATGCTACCTCACAGGTGCATGCTTTTTCAATTTTACTACATTCTGCTCAATTAGGTTTCAATAGCAACAAAATGGCTTCACTCAGGAAACACTGAGACTGATCCATCTCCTCCCTGGACCACACGGAAGGTTTCTGGATGGGGAATGTGGTGGGTTGAATTGTGTTTCCTAAAAAGATGTGTTGAGGTCCTAACCCCCACTATCGATGAATATGAACTTGCTTGGAACAGGGTCTTTGCAGATGTCATCAGGTAAAGCTGAGGTCATACTGGATGAGAGTGGGCCCTAAATCTAAGGAGAGGGAGATTTGTATAGAGGGACACATACACACACACAGGCAAGTAGGCCGTGTAAAGACAGAGGCAGAAATTGGGAAGATGCCGCTACAAACCAAGGAATGCCAGGATTTGGGGGAGCCACCAGATGCCAGGAAGAGGCAAGGAAGGATTCTCCCCAAGAGCCTTCAGAGGGAGCATGGCCCTGCTGACACCTTGATTTTGGACTGATAGCCTCCAGAAGTGTGATGGAATAAATGTCTGTTGTTCTAAGGTGATTTGTTAAGGCAGCCCTAGGAGACTCATACAGGGAACGTGCCCAGAGTTGACCACAAGTCTCACTCCACTATTGGAGCACAGGCTGAAGCCTTTCTTCTCTTTCCCCAGATGAAATACCCTTGCACCCAGAGGGCCTATGCAGCTCTCAGCACAAGGATTCCAGCCAGTGATGGTCCGGGACAGGGGCCACATGACCCTGATTAAGTAACTTGCTCTGTGTCCCGCACAAGGGGTAGCCTCTCTGCTCAGGCTTCCAAAGGGAGCCCCACAGAGGTAACTCTTGGTGCTGACCCTCTGTATGGTCCCCTGTGCAATCTGCCCCTTGCAGCTTTGCCCACCTGCTGGGCCCTTCTCCTTGAGGCAGCCCAGGCTTCCCCCCAGGTCAATACAATCTCAGCACCACTGTTCCCTTTCATTCCCCCTCCCTATCCTCCTCTTCTATTTTAGAAAAATTTTAATTCACCTACACACACATTTCAGCCCTGTGATTCCCCTAGGCCTCTGAGGCCTGAGTAAGGATGGCACAGTGAGATTACTTCCCCGTTTGATGGCTATGGAAGCCACACCCCTGGGAGTGGGTGGTGGGGTGGAGTGGTGGAGTGTGTCTTCTGTGGAAAGAGGAAGTGCTGTCTCAGCTCTGCTAAGGGCCCCTTGTCCTGGACCCCTCATGGAGAGCCCAGCTGCCTGGCACCTTTGATTCCGGTGACTGTAAGAGGAAAGGTGGCTGAGAGTTGTAAGGATGGGGAGGGCCAAAGAAGATAGTAAAAGGAACCTTTTGGTCAGTGGTCTTGGAGTGTGATCATGGTCCCTAGAAGAACACTCAGGGCCATAGCAGTCTTGGCTCATCTCCTTGAAGGCTGAAGTTCAGAAGAGTCTTCCCACAGCAGCCATGGACAGACAGGAGCCAGAAAGGCAAATCCGATCCCCCACCCACCAAAGTACACGCATACTTTAAACCGGTGGGGCCTGCCCAGAGACCTTTCACTAGAGTACAAGGCCCTGTGGGGTCTAGACCACCCACCTCTCAGTCTTTCCTTGTTCCCATCTCCGTGCTCCACACCCCAGGCACACCAGTCTTTATGTGCTCATACCTGCCTCAGGGCCTTTGCACATCCCGTTCTCGCTGTTGTCTGGAATCCTCTTCACTCCCTCTTCAGGGTAATTCCTGCACATTCTTCAGGTCTCAGCTCAAAGCTCACTTCCATAGGAAGCCTTCCCTGACATTCTCCCTTTTCCCCAGAGCAGCTCAGATCTCCCCTTAAGGGCTGTCATCACACCCCACCTTTCTCCATAGCAACACTTATCACAACTGCGATTACAGACAGTGCTAATAAAAGCTCTTGTTGGTCTTAGTTTGCATCACATGACCATCACAGAGCTGACCTTATATCCAGGGGAAAGGAAATCTGTGACTGGCAGGGCCTACATCACAGGTTCATCTTGAAACTGGGGAGGGCCATGGAGACAGCCCCACTTGAACCACTTAGATTAAAAGAAGTATGTTTCTCAAATGAGAATTACCCCAGGAAGGGGCAACTGCTACCAGCTAAGCAAGAACAACTTCCACCCCTAGTGAAGGCTGAGGCACCCTGCCTCTGCATCCACATCTCTGCAGGCCTGTCCAGACAGGCAGGGAGAGCCCAGCTCTTGCTCAGGTTGGAGCTGCTAGATGACACCATGGGCTCCACCAGGAGGCAGTAAGCGAGTGGTACAGGAGGGAAACAGCAGAGGCTCTAGACTGCCCCATCAGAGGTGCCAGAGCCCTGTCCCTGCCCGGCGCAGTTCTCTCCACACAGGGGACAGCTGCTGAGCCAGGGGTACAAGGGTGCACCCACCCCTGCTGTCACAGAGGCCACGTCTGGCTGCAAGGGTACAATGGTCAACACCTAAATAAAGCTTGGAAAGCAGGTGGAAAAAAATGGTCTGATGAGAATAAAGCAGAGTGAGGGGAGGGAGGCGAGGCAGCTCTTTTAAATCAGGAAGGGCTCTTATGAGGAGAAAGAGTCGGGCATGCCAGTATCTGGAGGATGAGCTCTTCCAACAGGAAACAGCAAATGTAAAGGCCCTTTGGTAGAAATGAGTGTGGCCTGTTCTAGAAGAAGGTTCTCATGTCTGGAGCACGGGAGTCCACGAGAGTGGAGGGAGGGGGCAGCAGGAGTCCTGGAAAGGAGCTGGGTATTACCCCAAGACCTGTGAGAAGCTGTTGGAGGACGTTCAGTGGGAGAGAAAGCACTTTAAGCCTGAGATTCCAGGACTCTGTGGTGGGAGAGGGGGTGTCTGCTGGGAAGCGCCCCAAAGTCTGCAGCCTTTATAAACACACAGGGCTCCTCCCAGGCTCCCGCTGCCATAGAGCAAAGTTCTGACGCTACTTCTGCGTGAGGCAATGGAGACATCTGCTGCATTGTAGACACAATTGGATACTTTTCAACATGTTGCTCAGGCTGTAATTTCCAACAGCTCCATCCAATTCAGAGGGGCGGGTGGCACTGGGGGCAGCTTCCGCAGCAGAAGCAGGGATGGGGGAGGTGATGCTATGTCCTCCTGTGGCTCCCAGGTACGGCTGGGGTGCTGGGGGGGCTTCCCCCAGAGAACCTTCACCTCTCTGGCTTGGGGCATTTGATTGGTAATGTGGAGGGCTCATCTGGACGTGAACCGGTGAAAGCTGCGAGTCTAGTACCTGCTTCCTGAAGGAAGGGACAGGTGCGTGTGAGGGGCTGGCATTGTCCCACATCCTGACAAAACCTTGCTCCTGCCCCTGTCCTGGGGACCTTGAGGCTGGGAGAGGGAAGTACTTGCATGAGCTCACACTGAGCTGTAAGTGGCAGAGCCATCACCTGAAGCCACCTTGGCTGGGCCTAGGGGGCCTGAGCCTCAGCACCCCACACTCTGTGGTCATTCCCTGGGCACCTACAGCAAGGGCATCACCAATGTTCGAGGGACCCAGAACACTGCTCCTGCCACTCGCTCCCCAGAAATGGGTCAGAGAACAGGGGGATGAGGACCCATGGCCCCAAAGTGTCCCTGTGTCACAGTCCCCACACCCACAGTGGGCAAACCTCACAGGCCCGCAGCCCATAGCCCAGCTGGCCCTGCCACATGCTTTGCTCCAGCCTGACTCTTGAATGGATGGCCCTGAGAATTTTCGAGAAGATTCTGTGGGCTCTTTCTAATGGTTTGTTTTGGCCTGTGCCCATCTGAAGGGGCGGGAGGGGAAGCTGGGGGCTGCAGCAGTCTCTCTGGGTGGGAGAGGAGGGGCTGTGTTTCTGAGGCCACACTCTTCTACATCTTTTGACCCGCTTTTCCTCCAGACCCCTCTCAGGATCCCGGGCTGCCCACAATATGTGGGTAAGCACGACACCCTGAACCACAAGAGGGCATTGCTTAGCCCCTTACATGTCCGATGACAGGACCTCAGCAGAGGAGAGATTTCTGAGCCAGGGCCCAGCCTGAGGGACCAGGACTGCTTTCATCTTTCCGTTTTCATAAGTCTCCAAGGCCAGCCTCCTCAGCAAGGGAAGGAAGCAAGGCCCTTGCAGGCTCTCATATCCTTACCTCTCACAAAAGGACCAAATCCCTTGTTCCAGCTGCAGTTTCAAAATAGCCCAGGGAATAGCTCTGAGTGACCTGGCTTGGGTGGTGTGACCACCTGGGACCAATCAGCTGCTGCAGGGGTGGGGTGGGGACAGGCAAGATGATTGTGGCCTCTGCCAGACCCATGAGGCTGGAGTGAGGAAGCAGCAATTCCCCAAAAAGAGCATGTGTGTGTATGTGTGGGGGGTTCTGTTTCCAGAAGGGAGTCAGGGGACAACAGGCAAAGCACAACAGGAAAAGCTTAGAGGAGGAGGTGGCATTTGCATGGGCTTCAAAGGGTGGGGAGCACTCAGGTGCACAGGAAGAGGACAGGAGAGCCACAGCAGGAGGAATGGTGTAGACACAGGCCCTGTGGTATATCTGGGGCAGGGGTCCTCGGGTGCAGCTGCACCGTGGGGACTATAGTCAGGGGACCAGACACCAGAACCACGTCTCTGCTAGCTGGCTTGGTGCTCTTGGGAAAAGGTGCCCTCCTGGGCTAGCTCAGTCCCGGTGCAGATGGCATGGTGAACGAGTGCAGAATGGGTTCTGGCCAGATGGTGTTGTGTACAGCGCGTGCAACCACGGGCGGCGGCCCCGACCAGGATGTCGGGACTGGACTGGGCAGACCCTGTCAGCCCGTGGAGGCCTCCTCTCTGGAGGAGAGCCTCTCTGTGTCCTGCAGAGCCTGACCAGGACGCAGCCCTCCTGCAGCAACGACATGAAAATGGGAGCAAGGATGGCAGCCCCCCAGCTGACGGGTGAGAAGCCCCAGCTGATGGGCAGGCAGGTCTTTGCAGCCTCCTCGAAGCAGGCACAGGGCAGAGCCCCAAGAAGCAATTCATCAGCCACGTGGGCCTGCACGGACTCCCACTCTGTTCGGGGGCCTTAGGACTTCTGCCGCCCAGTGAATAGGCCTCTGATTCCTTCCCAGCCCACCAAGAGGCCAGAGGCAGCACCGCACGCCAATTACAGGAGCCAATTAGTTCGCACTTAACGGGGATATTTTCTTTTAGTGCGCAGAACCGAGGGGCATAAAACCCTGATTCCTCTTCTGTGGTTCAATCCTGCTCTCCGTGTGCTCATAGCATTTAATAACTCCTGCCGCAGACTGAGGGCCAAATCTGCTCAGGGCACAGGGAAGCCAAGAGGGCAAGTCCCCATCAACAATCTGGTGAGGAGGCCACTGCCGTCTGCGCTGTTCCCTTTCCCCTCTGCAGCTCCCAGAAGTTTCCATAAAAACAGATGTAAGTAATCAAAGACTTCTCAGCCCCCGAACAGCTCTGCTCCTGAAGGCTTCCATGAAGCCTGCTCCCTCTGCCGGGGTTTGTGGCTCCGAAAGACTCTTAAACCAGCCCTCAAATCTCTCCCTAGGAAGGAAGACTCCTCCTTGCCTGCAGATCTGTGATCATTTGTCGAGTACTTTATGGTCAATAATAATAGTAATAACAACTCGGCTGTCCTGATGTCTTTTCTAATGATGCTCAGAGCACGTGGTGTGGGACCCTTACAGCATCACAGTGGCTGATGAGCAAGGGGTCTCATCCGCACTTTGGGGATGGAAAGAAGGCGGTACACTGACGGGGCCAGCCTCAGCGCCATCTCCCCCAGGGTCTAAATGCTCCAGGACAAAGGTGGGAGTTGTCTTCTTCCTTGGCAGGCCTGCTGCTGGCCTTTTCCCGCATTCCTTGTGCAGTGTACCTTACCAAGTGCCCCGGAGCCTGGAGCTCAGCGATGGGGGCGGATAGAGCCAGGACGCCGAGTGTGACGCTGATTAATCATCCTGACTTCAGGCAATCTTACTGTTCCGAAGACCTGGCCCTACCCACACGTTTTACAGGTGGGACTCTCAGGGCTAACGCCAGGACGCCTGGCCAGCCCCTGGAGGTCCCAAGCCCCAGGCTTCCCCGCCCACACTCCCTGCATTTCACCACATTAGTGCCAGCATGAGCTGAGTGGTGAACAAAAAAGTGACTTTTAAATCAAACAGCCCAGACTGTACATGCGTGGGGTTGGTTCTCCAGTCTCTAGTTGTTCCTGAAAGTTGCCCTTTTAGGGGACTTTCCTTGTGGGTATAGTCTTAGCAAGAGGGCCATCCCCTTGGCCTGCCTCTTGCTGCCTCACACTATGGAGACCAAGGTGGGCTCACCTGATTCCACCCACCCCTGGTGTACACAGATGGCTTGAGCTAGACTTGCAGACCACATGCCTGTTTTCAGGACTGTGAGTCTTTTTTTTCCTTTTTTTAAAATAAATTTATTCATTTGTTTTTGGCTGCGTTGGGTCTTTGTTGCTGTGCGTGGGCTTTCGCTAGTTGCGGTGATAGGGGGCTACTCTTCGCTGCCATGCGCGGGCTCCTCATTGGAGTGGCTTCTCTCATTGTGGAGCACGGGCTCTAGGCATGCAGGCTCAGCAGTTGTGGCATACGGGCTTAGTTGTTCTACGGCATGTGGGATCTTCCTGGACCAGGGCTCGAACCCGTGTCCCCTGCATTGGCAGGCAGATTCTTAACCACTGCGCCACCAGGGAAGTCCAGGGCTGTGAGTCTTGAGAGAGATACAACAAGGAAGGGAGTGTCTGTTTGGGAAGTCAGATTTCTCCAGGGATGCCCTTTTTGGTTTGAAAAGGCTGGAATCAGTTCCTGCAACCAAACCCCAGACCAACATGGCCCCGTGATCAGTCATACCTGATGATGATCATAGCTAATGCATATGGAGCACCTGCTATGTGCCAGATGCCCTCTTTGTTACTTTAGTCTTGACAACAGCCCTATATTACTATCCCCACTTCATTGATGAGGATCCTGAGGCACAGAGAGGTTAAGGAACCCATTCAAGGTCACACAGCTAGCAACTCAGGCCACCTATGCCCAGATTCTGTGTTCTTGATGAGCACACTGGTCTGACTTGGAAAAGCACAGTGGTTTCTTGGCATCTTAGGGGCAGAAGTAGGATGGGGGCTCTGGGTGTACACTTTAATGGGGAGATGGATGAAGTGAACTTCCCCATATTAAACCTCCTCTTCCATGTGAATATGAGGGCCCTGTGACAGGATCCTGGTCCCCGGTGGGGTAGGAGCAGGTTACATTTCCAGGGCCACCCTCCCCCACCCCGGCAGGGTGTGTGTGCAATACCCAGAGGCTGCTCTGGCCCAGGCCCCCACCACGGGCGAGGGGGCTGGGGAGGATCTTCAGGGTCAGCAGCAGAGGGAGCCAGAGCAGACAGATGGAATGCCGGGGGAGGCAGGGACTGCACATGTGGTCTCCGGAGCCCGAGCCCAAGGGGAAGAGGGCAGTAAGCAGAAGGGGCGCCTCCAACTCCAGCCAAAGCAGCACCCCTTGTTCTCCTTTACCTCCTGGACTCTCAAAAGGAATCTCGTTTGAGCAAAGGCCTCTCCTCAGCTGACAGGAGGTTAAGTCTAGAGCTGCTGATGGCATCTCTGCCACCACTTGGGGACCACCTACCTGAGAATGATGCCAACACAGAGGAAAGCAGAGACACAGAAGAAAGAGTCCTGTCAATAGTAATCAAGCCCCTGGAACCAGCCATGCCTGAAGTTCCTAGACTTTTTGATAGCAAGAGCCAATAATTTGTTGATGTTCTTTCCGTTTTCAGTTGAGCCTGTTGACTCAGGGTTCTGTCACTTTTATCTGAATGAATCTTGACGAATATGGGTCTATACTAGAATAAGCTCCAAGCTTTCCCCTGCCTTGAAGACTCTCCTGCCATCACAATAGAGAGAGCAGTTCTAACACCCTGGAGGGACTGTCCTTCCTTGAGTTCCATCAAGAGGAAGAGGAGGCAGCTGGCATGAAGCCACCCACACACCCCCGAGGGTGCCTTGAGGGCCAAGGTTAAGAACCAGCGGTCCGGGCTTCCCTGGTGGTGCAGTGGTTGAGAATCCGCCTGCCAATGCAGGGGACACGGGTTTGAGCCCTGGTCTAGGAAGATCCCACATGCCGTGGGGCAACTGGGCCCGTGAGCCACAACTACTGAGCCTGCGCGTCTGGAGCCTGTGCCCTGCAGCGGGAGGGGCCGCGATAGTGAGAGGCCCGCGCACCACGATGAAGAGTGGCCCCCGCTTGCCGCAACTAGAGAAAGCCCTCGCACAGAAATGAAGACCCAACACAGCCAAAAATTAATTAATTAATTAATTAATTTAAAAAAAAGAAAAAAAAAAAAAGACCCAGCGGTCCAGTGAGGGGCCTGTGGTTCTCACAGCCAGAGGGACCCTCTCCCACCACAGCACCCTCTACGGTCAATTTTCCACCCAGCAGCCTGAGGAAGCTTCTAACAGAAACCGGCCGTCTCTCCCTTGCTCAAAACCATCCAGTTCTCACGCATTTACATTGTAACCAGCCCAGTGCCGTGACCCCAGCCTGGTCTCTCCACTCCCCTCCCCTCCCTGGGCTCCAGCACCTCTGGCCTGTTCTCTCATCTAGAACCAGCCCGCCTGCTCCACCTCCAGGCCTCACTCTCCCAGTTGCTTAGCACAGTGGGAATGCCTCTCACCCCACATGGCTGCCGCCTCCCCTGGGGCCTTCCGTGACCAGCCCCTTCCAGCCACTCTGTGATTTCCTTCCTCTGCAGCAGCCATGGCTTCTTCCCACGCCCCTTGTGAATCTCCTGCTTCTCCCCTGGAACAGAAGACATTAGCGTTGCTGTGACCACAGGGCCTGGACAAGGGGCACTAAACAAACACTTGTGGAAGGAAGGAGGGAAGGAAGAAAGGAAGGGAGGGACGGAGGGAGGGGGGAGGGAAGAAAGAACATAGGGTGAACACAGCCTCCAATGCCTTGCCAACGACACCCACGTCTCCTGCTCACCCATCCTCATCCTTCATCTTCACTTGCACCACATCAGAGCAACTCAACCCTCATTCTCCACCCTTCTTCCAGAGAAGGCTTGGCACCCATGATGAGGGGTCTATCTTCTCTCGCCAAAGTCCTCTCACCAACTCATGGCTGGCCCCCTGACAACTCCCGGAATGGACACCTCCTGAGATGCCGCTGGCCACAGCTGCTCTGGGGGACCTTGCCTCAGCCCATCCGGGCAGTCCCGGAGGGAGATGGGGGCTCCAGCAGGCCCTGCTCCAGGGAGCAGTGGCTCCGGATAGTGGTGGGGGGTTTTTTTCCATATGAGGAAAAAATTAGCTTTCCTTACCAGACAAGAATGACAATTTACAGAAAATTATGCTCTGAATTCATAATCTGGAATGAGCGGAAATGGTATTCTATAGTAATCCATCCCAACTGACTCGCTATTGTATACGCACCTGCTAACATTTTTTAAGCCGGGACTTTATGGAAAGGACATTTTGATCGCTTCTGAAGTTTGCTGAGTGATTCCCCCCTCTCTCAGGCATACGGTCTTTGTGCTGGAAATTTCCCTCGTGGCTTCCTGCAAGCACCGGCAGACGGGCACGTGGGTTTGCAGGCGGGCACGCACACATCCAGCCGCAGCCCCCTCTCGTTGGCATGACTCTAATGGGGGGCTTTGCAGGTGCCGAGCTGTGGAAATGGAAGCTGGGAGAGTGAAATAACAGTTGGCACCTGTGCCGAGCTTGCCCGAGGAACTGCAAACAGTGGTGCACACTGGAATTAGAGATGCTTTCCAGCGCGGGATGAAGGGAGGGCAGAGGACAGGGGAGGGGTGGAGGGCTTGGGCTGGGCTGCCCCTGGACCATCCAGGGCCAGAGCTGTGAGAGCTGGGCATCAGGTTGCTGAGATGCTGGGAAGGAGGGGGCCAGGCGACCATCGACCCCTCGTTCGCCTAGCCTCTGTGATCCCAGAGAAATCATTCACTCCAGGCCCGTTGGTCCTTGCCTTGGCCTCCAGCCCAGCACTGACACAAAGGCATAGTGAACTGGGAGCCCCATGGACAGAATGAGGCTGCCAAGATGTCTCGTTGCCTTGCCTGGCCTGGCACGTAGTGGGTACGAGAAAAGTACCTCCAACCTGAGTCAAGACCTAGTCAGAGGACCCCTCCTCTGGAGAATGGGCTCTTCACACTGGTGCTCTCCTGCAGCTCCTGGATCTCCAAGTCCTGTTCTTTCAGGGGCTCACTGACACCGAGGCTCAGAGAACAGGTGGGCTGTGGGCAGGGACAGCAGGGAAGGGGCCTTCTTGTCATTGGGATCATCAGGAAAATGACAGTCACGCCAACCTATGAGCCAGCAATGACACGGGAACATGAAGAGTTCGCTGAAGCTCTCTCTGTAAGAACAAGTATTTAGGAACCTCCTAAATTGTCATCAGGAGGGGAGCAGCTAGGTAAGCTGTGGAAGCTCAGGCTACAATAGCAGTGGGAAAGAAACACGTGACATGCGCTCCTGTAGAGGAAGCTTCCGGAAATGCTATTTCCGAAAATGAAAGTACATTTAAGATAAAGTAAGGTGCAAACAACACACACATGTGATTCCACTTATTGTTTTAATCTTACAAAACGGTGCCATACACTGTGATCAGGTGCAAGTATGCACACACACACGCACACACACACACACACACACACAAATATGTCAAATGTGCAGAGAGCTGTGGAAAGGAACACTCCACACCATCAACCATATCTACCTCTGGGGTGAGGGGGTTTCTGGAGCTGGTGAGAAAGGGGTACTTTAGCCTTATCTGTAGTGTTTGCATTATACTTCTTACTATAAGAATGTATTCATGCCTGTTTCTGTAATTAAAAATTAATAATTATTTTAAAAGAATTGCCTGAGATGGGACAGTCCACCCAACCTGAACCATTATGAAGCCCTGCTTGTTTTTCCCATTCATTCATTCATTCATACATTCATTCACTCGTTCACTCATTCAATAGGTACCCTTCTCCTGTCATTTGCTCATTTAACAAGTGTTAACTGAGCACCTACTCCAGGTTCTAGGCTGCAACAGTGAACAAACTGACAAGTCCCTGTGCCAGGACTTCACATTTGTGTGTGTGTGTGTGTGCGCACACGTGCATGTGTGGCTCCTCCACAACCCCACTGGGTGCCTGGAGAGAGGTGGGGAGTAACAACAGACAGTTGTTTTCCTTCGTCCTGAGTTGAGGGGGTGGGGAAGAGGAGGACAATAAAACGGCTGCCCCTGAGTGTATGAAAATCACACATTGGCCAGGAAATGTGATGACAGGAGGCCACTGCCTCTCCTTGCGAAACCTCTATCCTGGGCCTGTGGACTCTACTCAGCCTTCGGGCCCAGTTCAAGTGCCCCTTCTTATTGAAAGCCCTGCCTAGTGTCCCCACTCCTGCCCTAACCACATGGGCTCTCCACCCCCTCCCTCCCCCCCCCCCCCAGTGGAGCTTCTTGCCAGGAGCTCCAGGACAGAGTCACAGACTGGTAGCCAGCTGGCAATTAGCAGGCTGAGGGGTATTTTGTGGTATCAGCCTGGTGGGTTGAGAGTCTTCATACCTGTGCAGGCACCAGGCCTGGCTGTCCTACATCTAGCCTACTTCACTTCCTGCTGGCACCTGAGTTTGTAGTCCCCACTTCACAGTACATCTGGGTGTGCATTTGTCTTGTTCCTCCACCCTGCCTGATGTGTCACATTAACCTAAGGCCCGGCCATTCCGTGCCCAGTGGATGGATGGATGGATAGACGGATGGGTGGATGTCTGATGGGTGAACAAGTGGATAAACAGATGAACCAAATGAAATAGAAGGGGCAGACTGATGCCTAGCTACTCGGCATCAGGAACCTTGGGGATGAAGGAAGAATAAGAGGAAGTGTTGTCAATGGAATCAGCCAGCAGATAGCTGCTGCACTGCTGCGTGCCACCTGCTGCGTGGCGGGGGGCGAGGCACAGGAGAAAGGGGAGGAGACAAAGAAAGGGCAGAGCAGGGAGAGGGGAGGAGAAAGAGAAGGCGAGGCCCAAGGCTGTAGAGACAGGACAAGGTTGGGGGAGACTGTGTGCAGCCTAGAAGGTCAGCTAGAGGGAGGGCAGTGCCCAGGAAAGCTCAGGCCTTCCTACTGGCACCTGCAGGTGCTTCTGCACTGGCATTATTGGTGGTTTTGCTGAGAATTAGGTCTTGAGATGCCCAACCTGGAATGAGCTATTTCTTGTCTCTCTAGAATAGCATCTGCCACCCAAGGGCTTGCGCTCTGGAGTAGACAGTGCTCCCCAGTTTGGGGGGTGGGGATCACCAACCTTACTGGAACTTCCCCCAGTTTGGTACCGGCCCCCTGTACCTGGGAATCATGACAATTTCCCCCAAAGGTGTGTCAAATGCCCCACCCGGCGTTCATTCATTTAATGAGTATTTATTTGGGCCCCTTTGGTGTGGGGTGCTGTGCAAGTACTGGATAAGGCAGGTACTGAAATCTGCTCTCATGGAGCTGACAAAGTCATGGGTGTAGGGGGTTGGGAGAGAGACAATTAAAAAACAGGGGAAACAACAGCTGGGCTGAGTGCTAGGGAGAAAATAAAACCAGTACTATGATAAGGTGACTGAAGGGCAACAGGTCTGAGGATGGGCAGGGAAGGCCATGTGGAGAGGTGGCATTTAAGCTGAGGGCTGACAGGGCCTAGGAAGGAAGCTTGAAACTCTGTTTCCCCACAGCAGGCAGGGCCCACCCAGGCTCCTCACTCCGTCAGATTCTCAGATCTGTCAAGCAGACACTGCCCAGGTGTCATTGCTGGGCCTGGCACCAGCCTGGGCACTGGGGAGGTGGACGGGAAGAAGAACCTTCAGGGAGTGCTGGGGCCAGAGAGTGTGACCCCCACAGTCAGCCTAGTTCAGAGGGGTGAATAGCTCTGGGCACCCAGCAGAGGGCACTCTTAACTGCTCAGGAAAGTCCCGGAGGCCTTCCTGGAGGAGGTGATGGCTGAGCTAGGTTTGAAGAGGAAGAGTTTGCCAGTCAGACAAGCTGGGAAAGGGCATCCCAGGCAGAGGCATGGGGCATCCTGAGGTGGTTTGAAGGCACTGTTGCATAAGTCCCAGAGGGAGGAAGGAGCAGAGACAGATGAGGCTGGAGGGGCACAGGGCCAGATTACCAAGAGCTAGACATGCTTTCTTAAGAAGAATGGACTTCATCCCAGGACAATGAGGAGCCATCAAGGGTTTTAAGCAGGATGCAATATTTTAGGAAAACCACTCGGCTGTTGTAGGGAGAAGGGACAATGGTGGCCCAGGGGAAGGGATGGGACGGGGGCAAGTTCTTGGTGAGAACAAGGAACAAGTGCGAGAAACAGCCAGGAGGGAGGTAAATAAGTGCAGACCCCTGAATGGGGCACTGAGAGGGAGGAAGGAGTCAGGGAGGATCACCTCCAGGGTGCTCCTGTTGTTTTGCCTGCCAATGGCTGGGATTTCCCTTGGGAAGCACCCCTCCTCCCACTCTTGGTCCACGGCAACACCCCCAATCCTAAGGTGAGCATATAATTTGAGCCAGATCAATGGACACCAAGTCTGGGGCTTCTGCTGGGATAGCTAAGCTGGCCATCTCTGCCACCACCCAAGGAGAACGTGCCAGACACCAGGACCAAGAAATGGACACAGTATTGATGAATGGGGTCCTGGACCCAGCTATACTTGAAGCCCCCAGCCTTTCAGTAACATAAATCAGTAAATCCTTTTCCTTAGGCCAATTTGCACTAAGATTCTGTAACTGGCAACCAAAATAATTCCAACCAAATCAATAAAGAAGGCAGAGATGAGTGGGACCAGGGTCCTATCCTCCAGGAGAACCTTGCTATCTGTTAGGACCAGAAGTTACAGGCCACCTAGAGCACAGACCACTAGGCGTCAAAACGAGGTGCAGATGTCCTGCCACACAGGACATTCAGAGGAGAGCAAAGAGAGGCTGGCTCCCGGGAGGAGGGTGGCATTTGAACTGGCCTTGAATGTGATGTTGACAGTTGAAGACAGACAGATGCACAGATCAGGAAAGAAAGCAGCGGGAGAAAAGAAGAGGAGGTTAGACTCTCAGAGGCATCTGGCTCGCAAGTAGCAGAGTTGGTGCAGTGGTGGGCTGGGAGACCTGGGCCCTAGGAGGGCCCGACCCTGCCAGGGTAAACATCTGCCTGCTCTAGCCTCAGCTGGTCAGGGGGGAGCAAACACCCAAACACTGCAGCCCAAGGGGAAGAGGCATCTCAGGAAGGCAGCCTAGTCTGATGTAGCACCATCCTGAGGGGAGGGGCCGGACTGCAGTTTGGACAAGCCAGCAGAGGTCCTGCAATCCACATGCTGGACCCAGCTTCCTCAAGCCAGCTGAGCCCTCGGCCTTCAGGGCCAGGCTCATGGGCTGTTTCACCCTGGCCTGGCCACTTTCAGAGATGCCAGGCTCCCCACAGCATGAGCACCTTCTTGGCAAGCAGCAGTGAGGAGCACTGGTAGGCATTCTGTGGGAAAGGGCTCTAGGATGCAGTTTGGAAGATGCGCTCACCTCTATGGGTCACTTGCTCTCAGGAAACTCCTCCTTCTTGCCACCTTCCCCAGTGCCACCCATTACAGCTTGCAGGGCAGCAGCCTCAGCATCCAGCGGGCAGGCCCAGAACCGGCACTGGCTCACTTGCACAACCTTTACCTCTCTGAGGCCTCAGTTTCCCCAACTTAAGAACTTCTGCCCTGGCTACTTCCTGGGGATCTTTTGGGGCATGGAGTGAAATTGTGGTAGGAAAGCACAGGATCTGGCAAACTACAAAAATAAGAGAGCAGTGCCATCCAGTCCAGCGCGCCATTTGCATCCTCCATGGTCTGGGGCTGAGGAGGGCTAGACCAGTGAGGTGAGGCTGCAGGAGGGGACAGTCAGGTGGGCCTAGAGAAAAGCCTCCATTGTGGAACACTGAAAATGATGTAGAGAAATCAGAACCCTCATACACTGCTGATAGGAGTATAAAATAGTGCAACTGCTTTGGGAAAAGTCTGGTAGGTCCTCAAATGATTAAGCATAGAGTCACCATATGGCCCAGCAATTCTACAACTAGGTATATAATACCCAAGAGAAATGAAAACGTATGTTCCTACAAAAACTTGTACCCAAATGTTTATAGTAGGATTATTTATACTAGCCAAGAGGTAGAAACAACGCAAAACAAAATCTGGTATATCCATACAGTGGAATATTATTCAGTCATAAAAAGGAATGCTACAACATGGATGAACGATGAAAACATTATGCTAAGTGAAAGAAGGCAGACACAAATACCACATACTATATGATTCCAGGCCATGAAAAGCCAGGTTAGGAAAACCTAGAGACAGAAAGTAAATTAGTGGTTGCTTAGGGCTGATGAGAGGGGCTAAGGAGGGTAATAGCTAATGGGTTTCTTTTTGAGGTGATGAAAATTTTATAAAATTGACTGTGGTGGTTGCACATATCTGTGAATATACTAAAAGCCATTGAATCATCCACTTTAAATGGGTGAACTATATGCTATGTGAACTGTATCTCAACAAAGCTCTTTTACAAAGAAAAGGCAAAATATTTGCAATCATCAGACAAATCCAGAGTGCACAATGTCCTACAAGACAGCTGGCCTGGACTTGTCAAAGAGCCAAAGTCATGGGAAGAAAAGGGGTGAGCGTGGGGTAGGGGCTGCTCTGTGTTGAAAGAGACCAAAGAGCAGACCCGACAACTAAACACAGTGCGGGGACTTTGACTGGATCTCGGTTAAAAACAAAATCTGGGGACAACTGGGGCTTTTTGACATGGATTAGGTATCAAATGGTATCATGAGATAATTGTTAATGTTCTTAGATGTGAAAATGCCATTGGGTTTATTGAGGAGAATGTCCTTAATCTTAGGGGTTACAAATATCTAGGGGTGAAGAGTCATGTTGTCTGCAATTGTACAGCAAAAAAAGTGTGTGTGTGTGTGTGTTTGTGTGCAGAAAGAATGAGGAAAGGCAAATGTAGCGAAATATTAACAACCGGTGATTCTAAGTGGGAGTTAGGTGTTCGTTACACTATTCCTTCGGTGTTTTAATATATTTGATATATAAAAGTCAGGAAAAAATGTCATTTTTGACTTTGTGTTACTTCCCAAGATATTGAATGTCCTGGGTTCTCCACCCCAGAGAAGGGTGTCATTAGAGGCCAGATCTGCAGGCCAGAAACACTAGCTCTCTGGACCCTTGCTCCCCGCTGCAAATCCACCCAAGCCAAGTTGATCTTACTCCAAACAGCACTGAATCCAGCTTCTTCCTGCCCGCCCTGCTATACCCAGACCCCAGTGGCCACCATCTCCCTGATGATCAGAGTCGTCTCCAGCACCTAGCTCCCTCAGAAGCTCCTTCTCCACATGGCGGCTCAAGGAGTCTTTCTAGGACACACCTCTGATTGCCTCCCGTGGCTCTCAGTTTGAAGAAGGAAGAACTCACCGTGGCTGGCATCTCAGCCTGAGTACACCAGGGCCCCTGTCGCCTCCCACTCCTGAAACGATCCTTGGTCTTGCCAGCCCCAGGGCCTTTTCCACGTCCTTCTCTCCACCTGGAGCTCCTCCTTTCTCCTCAATTCCTTCTCACCCCTTACCTCTCAGCTCAGGCACCAGCTCCTCAGAGGAGCCATGCTTGACCTCCTCCCTTCTCCTGCCTCCCCAGTCCAGATCAGGTTCCAAATAACTCCATTCCTGCTTTCAGAGCAGGTATCTATGCTCTACTGCATCCTAGCTGGTGACCTTAAGGGCTGCTGTGACCTGATCTGAAGAGAGGCTAACGCTAACACCAGCATCAGGTTGTTGATGGTGTTTGCATTATACCTCGTACTTGCTGAGATGGTGCAACTAATGCACCAAAACAGGAATTTTTGCTGTTACCAGTATTCATGATGTGGTCCTCAGCATGGTCATTTGATTGATGTCTCCCTGCCCCACGAGCCTGTCAACTCCACGAGGGCAGGACAGCCCTGGGCACACTGGGGAGACGCACAGTGCGTGCTTCTGAAGAACTGAATTAGATTGACCAGGGATGTCCAATAGGGCCTGGCTCGATGGAGGAGAAGGGGCATTTGTCTTTGCTCTTTTAGCTGCTGGCATGTAAATGGGGCTCCCCCTGAGTCTGCTGCTCATGGCCTTGGACCTTTGGCTAGTCCTGCTTAAGGAAAAGGAAGATGACACTTCAGCACAACCCCAACTGCTGGTTTACAAGTCAGTCACATCTGAGTTAGTGAAGTGTGATGAACGCACAGCTGCACCGCCCAAGACCCCTCTGAAGCAGGTCCTGTTGCCCAGGCTGTTAGCAGTGCTGCGGGCCTTCAGCCTCCAGCCCTAGTCGGCTGGGACTGCTGCAGCCCCACCTGCCAGGCAATCACCGATGGAGGCGGGGATAGCAAGGTCCAGATGCTTTGGCCCAGCACCCGGCAGCTCCAGAGCTCAAAGCCCCCCGCCCACTCCTGCTTCCAGGTGCTGGTCCCCAGGGCACTCCCTCACATGCCTCCCTAACACACCTCTGCACACTAAACTCTGCTTCCGTAGAACCCAAACTGCAGCATGCAGTTTACCTCTATCCTAGAATAAGGCAAAGGGGCACTCACACAACTAAGACGGAAAAGCCTGCGGCTCCGGGCTATGCACGAATGTGGGGTCTTGCTGGTATGGGCAGGACCAGCCTTCCTTCACCAACTGGAGCGCAGTACAGCCAGGCGGGCCCTGAGAAGGGCAGTCTGACACCCCACGGCTAGCTGCAGTCTCTGGAGAAGGATCTTCCAGAGGTGCCCCTGTCACTGTGTGGTCTTAGGCAGTCACTTCCCCTCCCTAGATCTCTACCTGCCAGAAGAATGACAGTGGCCTGTCATCCTTATAGCCTGTCAATCATATGGCCTGTGGTCATATGATTATGACCACAGAGGTGAGGAGACAGGAAAGAAAACTAGGCCTTCCACAGAGAATGACACAGATGGGCACCTTGCCTGCAGAGAGCTGTGTTTTCACAGCACACTCTGCCCAGCTACCGCTGTCTGGCCCTTGTCAGCCTCCAGGGTCCCAAGGCCATGGGTCTGCATTCTCAGCAGGCGATGGGCAGCCGGCCCTCACTCTATTTGCAAACATATCTGACCCCTGTGTCCACTCCACCTGCGCCAACTCTGGTCAGGCTGCCATCTTGCCTGGCTTGGACCACTGGTCCCTGTGCTCCAGGATATGCCTGTTTCCCACGTCCACACTCTCCTCAGCAGCAGAGTGATCTTTCAACATGTAAATCAGATGAACCACTCTCCTACTCAAAACCCTTCAAGGGTTTCTAACAGCATTAGAGTAAAATCCAAATTCCCTCCTACATGCAGCTGGCAAGACCCCACAGCACCCACCTTGCCTTCTCTCCCTCCACCTTCTCTCTCCCCACGCCCCCTCACTCACTATACTCCAGCCTTCTTGCTGTTCCACTAAAGCACTGAATTTGTTCCCACTTCTAGGCCTTTGCACACACTGTTCCCTCCGCCGGGAACACTGGCTCCACAGCTCTACTTGCTGCATTTTTTTATGCTTCAGGTCTTAGCTCAAACATCTCCTCTTGAGAAAGACCTTCCTGAAGCCACATAGCTGAGATGATATGCCTCTGCTCTGCTCACTCTGTCACGTCACCCAGTCACTTCTTCAGGAACTCTTATAACCGGTGGGAAACACTTTATCTTTTTCACATGTTGGTTTACCTACTTTTGTCCTGATCCTCTCTCCCCACTGAGGACAGATCTCTGCTGTCATGCTTCCTCTATTGCTAGTGAAGGAACAGTGCTTGGCATATGACAGGAGTTCAGTGAAGCTTTGAGGCATGGATGGATGGATGGATGGATGAATGGGTGGATGGATGGATGGATGAAGCCTGGCCAGCCTCAGAGAGGACAGCAGGGCGCTTGCTGAGGGAGTCTTCAGACGAAGGCTGAGTGATGCGCTTCTGTTGTCTTCCATTTCATGTTTTCACCATATGGCTCACTGCATACTCGGCTGAATTGCAGATGGTCTAACTTGGAGCTTTCTTGCTTTTGTGTGTTAGTAACATAAAGATGAAACACAGCTTACCACACATTTTTTTTTTATAGTCTCTCTCATGTTACCACACATTTTGTGTTTGCTATCTATATGTACATAAAACAGACTTTGGTGTTACTAGCCAACCCACTTGTGAAGTGGAAGGAAAACAGAGCAATTAGAGAGGAGCAAGGCGAGCACTAGCTAGCGTAGAGCACAACCGAATCTCTGTACTGGGTGTGCTTCCCGGGAGGCCATGGGGCAGGTGTGTGTTGGGGGGGGGGGTGGCCACAGAGGTTCTATGGCGCCACGTCCCTCGGATAGAGTCCAGCTGCTTGTGAAGCATGGCACAGAGGGCACTCCTCTGGCTCCTGTTCCTGGGCCCCCCTCAGCCTCAGCGCTCCCCCTTTCCCACCTCACCCTTGACCCCAGACACACCTGACAGCTGTCGCTCCCAGGGTGTGCCCTGATGTCTCTAGCCTCTGGGTCTTCTCCCCAAACGCTCTCCTCTGCCACCCCACCTCTAATACTGTCTGCTCACCCTTCCCGGCCTTCATTTATGAATCTGTCACTCAAATGTGTCAATACTGAGTGCCTCCTACGAGCTTTTGTGCAGCTTACTCCTCAAGGATGAAGGGCCCCAAGCAAGTAAACGAACGCACAATTATGAAATGTCTCAAGTGCTATGAAGAATGAAAATATGGGGCTTAATTAAAAGGAGAGAATTCAGGGCTTCCCTGGTGGTGCAGTGGTTAAGAATCCGCCTGCCGATGCAGGGGACACGGGTTTGAGACTTGATCTGGGAAGATTCCACATGCCGCAGAGCAACTAAGCCCGTGCGCCACAACTACTGAGCCTGTACTCTAGAGCCCGTAAGCCACAACTACTAAGCCCACGTGCCACAACTACTGAAGCCTGTGAGCCTAGAGCCCGTGCTCTGCAATGAAAGAAGCCACCATAATGAGAAGCTTGTGCAACGCAATGAAAAGTAGCCTCCGCTCGCCGCAACTAGAGAAAGCCCGCACACAGCAATGAAGACCCAACACAGCCAAAAATAAAATAAATAAAAGTAAATTAATTAATTTTAAAAAAAAGGAGAGAATTCAGCATTTATTCCAGCATATGAGCTGTATTTCAGGGCAACCAAATAGCCCTAATTGATATGGAAAATGTCTTTACAGAAGACTCCAGTGAGTAAATTCCGAACAGTGATGTACCTCGTGGGGGGCTGGGCAGGCACACTCTGCCCCTTCGAGGAGAAGCGGTCCATCACTGACATTATTCAGGATGGCAAGGCCATGGTAATGATAAGAGCGGAGGACTTTTAGTCCATTTCATTATTTTTTAAGTTCTTTACAGACAACAGCCCCCGCCCCAGTTGCCTGCCTCAGGGTGGACTGCTCCCACATACTATCTCCTCTGGGTGTGCCTCTAATTTGGAAGAAATGGAAGAAATAGAAAATCACCATTTGGCAAACGCTTATCAAATAACTGATTCAGGAAACACTTATCAGTGAATGAAACTAACAGGTGAAGGGCTGACAGGAAGCTGTACGATGGAGGCAGGAGGCTGTCACCACCTGACCCCACTGGTCAGTCTCAGCATCACGAGAAGTGATAGCAGGGCACGGTGGGCCTCCAGGGGTGATGACACAGCAAGCGCATGGCATCACCTACAGATGTGAACTTAAGTGGGATTCCACCCACAGGGAATACAGGGAAGAGAGGGACATGTTAGATGGCTCCAAGGAGAAGCAAACAGACAAAACCAGAACATGAAGTGATCCTGCAGGAGGCTGACCTGGCTTCTGTGGCAAATGTGGAAAAGAAGGAGCTGCTCTAGAGTAAAGAGAACAAAGGGCACAGGAACCAGATGCAGCATGTGGATCCTGTTTAGGCTGCGATTCACGCCGACGGTTCAAAGACATATTTGAGATAACTGGGAAACTTGATTTTAGACTGAGTATTGAACGACATCAAAAATTGTCCATTCTGCTATATGTGTGTTACTGGCATTGTGGTTATGTAAGAAAATGTCCATACTTTTAAAAGATGCATGTAAAAGTGAAATGACATAATGTTTAGAATTTGCCTTAAAAGACTTCAGCAAAGAAAAAAAAGCTGAAGGCTTGAAGCAAGTATGACAAAATCTTAATTATTAAATCTGTAGACTAAGTATATGAGGGTTCATTGTACTATTCATCTCTCTACTTGTGTGTATGTGTGAAATTTTTATAATTAAAAAAAACAAAACCTAAAAAGGATGCCAAGAGAAAATTGGCGAGAGGTGAGAAAGAAAATACCTGTTCTGGGAATTCCCTGGCAGTCCAGTAGTTAGGACTCAGCGCTTTCACTCCAGGTGCCCGGGTTCGATCCTTGGTTGGGGAACTAAGATCCCACAAGCCTCACGGCGTGGTCAAAAAATTAAAAAATTAAAAGAATTGAAAGTACCTGTCCCGTGATGGAGACAACCTAATTTCGATGGGGTCGCTGGGCAAGGCCTCCTTGAGGAGGGGATATTGAAGGAGACGGAGTCTGTCACCGAGGGGGAGTGGGGAGTGGGTGGAGAACAGGTGCAGACACACTAAAGAAGCTGAGATCTTGGCATGGCAGAGAAAGGACGGTGAGCCTGCCAGGCGGGAGCCGAGGCAGAGCTGGGAAGAGGCCCCAGGGCCCCAGGGCGAGAGGGCAGTATCAGGAGCTGAGTCAGGCAGGGCCCAATGCTGCTGCAGTCAGTGGGGAGCTGGCAAACGGTTTTCAGAAGGGGCATGTTTGATCAGGTTTCCGGAAGTGAATTTGAGATGACTAGCTCTTCCATGGAAGAGGCGGTGATGATGGGACAGCAGTTCAGAAGACTCTGCAGCTGTCCAGGAAGCAGACGGTGGCTCAGTCCAGGATGGGGTAGAGAAGGGGAGAAGTAGACAGGTTGGAAATATTTGGGGGGCAGAGAGCTATTGGGGTTTGCTGATGCATGCGATGCAGAGGATGAGAGAAAGGGAAACATCAAAGATGAATACCAGGTTTGTGGCTTAAGCAACCGAGTGAATGGTGGCACCAGGTGGAGGAACAGGTGAGGCGGGGTGGGGGGGGATAACCAGAGTTCATGTTTGAGCACCTTACGCTGAGAGGCTGGGAGACTGGCAAGTGGAGAAGTCCAGTGGGCTGGGCAGAGACGTGAGCTGGAGATGGTAAGACTACCCAGGGAGGGAGAGCAACTCCTTTGCCTGAGTAGAGGAGGAGCAAAGGCACTGAGGAAGAGCGCCAGGGAAGGAGGAAGGACACCAGGAGAGGGCAGTGGTGTTCGCAGGAGGAGGAGGGTGGGCCACCATGCCCAACACTCCTGAGAGGGCTGTGCAACGAAGCCTGGAAAGTGCCCTTTGGAGTTGGCAAGATGGAGGGCATTGCTGACCTTGACAAAGGCAGTGTCAGTGACTCCATTTCCTGCCCCTCTCCTCTCCCTGAGCTGGAGCAGGACCCCTCCTGCCAGGTTCTTCCCTCCCCTGCATTTCTTTTGCTGCTCTGTGATGACAGGTGGGTTGCTCTTCTCCTCCACTGGGGGTGAGCATCTTGAGGGCAGGACACCTGTTCAACCTACAGGCCCCTAGAACAGAACTCCTCCCTGAAATCAGTCAACGGACGCTTAAACAGCACTAACTGTGGACAAGGCACCTCATGGGCCCAGTACCATGGCACAATCTCCAGTTCCTCTGCTGTCCAGCATCATGAAGGATGTGAAAACAGGGAGTTTGATCAACTAACCGTCCCAGACACTGGAACCAAATTCATAGATCTCCTCACCAAAACTGATCAGAGAGAACCGAGGGGGTCCTTGTGGAAGCCAGGCGACAGAGCCTGCAGGGCGCTCCCCCACACAGTGCCTCGCTGCAGCCTCACGGCCACCCTTTTACCTCCTCTTGGCCGGAGGAGGAAGTTGAGGCAGCAGGAGGTGAAGTGCTTTCCCCGAGATCACGCTGAGCTAGGAACCCCGCAGCTGCAACCCATGTCTCCCCAGCACGGGCACACGCCAGCCTGCAGCCACCCAGGGCCTCCTCCTGCAGGACACGCGAACGCTCGCACTGCAGAGGGGCTGTCCCTCTGCACACCTTCCTATACCCCTGGCCCATTACTTATCCCTTCTCTTCCTCTGACCACGGTTTTACATATGAATTTGAAATAATACCACGTCACATGGTGAGTCACTCTCGTTTCAATTCTCCTTCACATGTTCTGCTTAATCAGGAGAAAGGCTCAGTTTGAAGGAGATGGCTTTGAAACCTCTCTAATGTCTGCTCAGCTCCTTTAAAAAAACGTGGTAAAATACACATAACATACAATTTACCGTCTTATCCATTTTTAAATGTTTAATTTGGTGGCGTTAATTACATTCACAATATTGTGCAACCATCACCACCAGCCATCCTCAGAACTTTTTCATCTTGCAGAACTGAAACCCTGTACCCGTTAAATAATAACTCCCATCTCCCCTCCCCAGTCCTGGCAACTGCCCTCCTACTTTCTGTCTCTATGAATTTGACTACCCTAGTACCTGGTATTAATGGAATCATACCGTCATCTCCTGTTTTAAACAGAAAGAGATCAGGCTGCAGGCTCATGGCCTGCCTCACATTGTCCTGTCTGTGGTTATCAACACTTTGATGCTTCCCTTCTCTTTGTAGTTGGTGATGCTGGTTTTCCATTTAGGGTAGGGACAGTAGGTTTCCCTTTTCATATAAACAGATTTAAGTGGGAAAAATAATTCATAGTGAAAGGTTGAAGGTAGAGAGGCTCTCAGACAGAGAAGAGAGGGTGGGAGGGTGGGAGGTGGGGAAGCTCCAGCCTTGATTGTGGAGGCTACTTGTGCCGAGCCCTCTTTGACCCTGATACCAGCCCCACGTGGGCTGCGGCAAAAGAATGTGCTCCCTATTCCATGCACCCGGCCTCTTCAGCTTCCCGTCACCATCTGGAAAAGGCTTTCTGTACCTCTCACCTTTGCCCCCTATCCATTCATCCATCCACTTATTTATTCAGCAAACCTGGCTGTCCAGACTCTGTGCTGGGCTCTGGGGAATGCTCAGGCCTCTAGGCCTGGGTTCCTCCCAGTCTACCCCCTCCTCCATGCCTTCTTCCTTCTTTCTTTCTTGTTTATTTAATCCTGACCGCTCTCATCCAAGACCCTGCTATGCAGGCTCTGGCTCCGCTCTGAATTCCTAGCAGGGTCTCAAGGTCAGGCAACTATGTGGCCAATGTTGATACCTAAAGGATTATAGACATAGGGTGAAGCTGCCCCACCCAAAGAGGCCAGCAGCGTGCCGTTCCCCTGCACAGATGTGAGCCCAATTTTGCCAAATAATCCTGTTGCTCAACGAGTCGGAAACCCTCATGTGTACAAGAATTCAACTTTTTGCTAATATTCTGTGGCCCACCAGCATCAGTTTGTGACCTCTATCTGGTCATGTTAGGAGTGAGTCCTGTTCAGTTAGTGTCCGCTTGCCCCCAGAGGGTGTGAGGTGCTCTTGGGAGCTCCTAGAGGGCAGAGTCAAGCCAGTCCACCCCAGGCCCACCTGCTCTTGGGGGTCCCGAGGCTGCCAGGCTGATTAACAAGTAGATTTCTAGGTGCCTGATGTCAGCGAGTGACGGAGGGAGATACCATGGAAGTCAAGATTGCTGGGGAATTGAGACCATAGCCCAGGTCTGGCACCGCCAGAACCACATCCCAGCCAGCCAGCCATGCCACTGCAGATTTACAGACCTTATCAAGAAGGGTCTGCATGGATCTAGGGGACCACCAGAGCCCCTCTGATGGGCACAAGTGACACCCATAACTCTCTCGACTGCAAGTTATGAGAAATCCAAGCCCTACTGTCTAAATAAACATGAAAATAATTGGCTCCAGCATCCAGAAAGTTCCTAGTAATCTGGTCTTGGGCTTGATTGGATCCAGGAGCTCAACAAATCAGAAGGCTGCCTCCCCTCTCCTCTGGCTCTGCTTCCCTGTGCACCCCGCCCCCCCCCCCAGAGGACCTCCCTCTAAGGAAGGTCGCCCTGAGTGGCAAGATGGCCTCCTAGTTCCAGACCTCTTCCCATCAGCTTAGCAACTCCAGAGGATTTTCACTGGTCCAGACTGGGTCACGTGCCTACCCCTGAACCAATGACACAGTCAGGAATGCAGTGTCCTGATTGGCCAAGTCCCCCTCCCCCATCAAGTTCACGAGTGTGGTGCTGCAAGGAAAATGTGAGTCCCTGATCAGAAGAGAGATTCCAGGGCTTCCTCTTTCCAAGCCCCTGCTCTGTGTCTTGCAGCTGTGCCTGCCTTCAGAAAACCCAAGATGAGGCGATTTAGCTGAAAGCTGGGAATATGGTGGTCAGACACAGAACAAAGCACTCTTGTGTCTTAGCCAATGCTGGGGGGGTTGCTTGTTGCTGCATAACTGCCCCTCCCCCAGCAACCTGGTCACACACTCCCACTCCTTGAAGTGTCTTCAAATTTGTCTCTGTTCCTGGCAACCCCCGGCTTAGGACAGAATCCATAAATGTCAGCTGCCATCATTATTCTATCATATACTCAGTTTAATGGTTTTAGTTTTCACTGGAGTTTTTTAATTAACCAGAGCCTCTGTCTAAAGTGTTGACTGGACTTGCTTTCCAGTGTAAGAGAGGGTTAGGCCAGGGCTGGACCACCTATTGGTTTGCTAATCTCCCCCCTCGGAATCCACAGCAGCGTGAGCTTGATCTGAACAGTAATCAAGTCTTGGGGAGTGGGCTGGGCCTGGGACTCCGGCTGACCTGGCAGGCTGTGCAGACAGATCCCCAGGGCTGCGGGAGGACAGGAGCCAAGCCTCTGAGGCCTTCCCACACTCAGTTCCTTGGCCCTGGGTCCTGCTCATCCTGCCTGGCCCCGACGCCACAGCCCACACCGGTGCAGTGGTGCAGCCAGTTTGACCCCTCTTCCTCTGGTTTTCCTGTGTGTAGCCTCACAAGACCCCCCAGCTTTGGCTCAGCCAGGCAGCCACAGTTGTCCAGCTCTGCCTGATAGCAAAGCCTGGGCCAGCTCCACTCCCAGTCATAGCCCACACCTTCCCTCATCAACCCTCTCCAGTGCTCCTTAACTTTTGTGAGGTGCCTTTAAGGAGCTGGTAACAGTTATGCACCAGCTGCCCAGGAAAGTGCACCTGATAGGCCGGCACTGTCAGCAAGCAGTTTCCTGGGACCCTGAAGGCTGCCTGGGGGCCCTGGGTTAAGGAATCCTATCTGGGAAGAACTTTCCCCTTGCAACCCCCATGGGATTACTTCTTAACGTTTGTATCCTGGTTCCTTACCCTCCACCATCATCAGGGCCTAAACCACATATGAAGGTAAGCCAATGCCCCTAATTTTTTAATGAATAATAATAATAATAATAATTGTTGATACATACTGAACACTTACTCTATGCTAGATACTAGAGCAAATGCATTATAGGTATTAATACATTTATTTCTTACAGCAACTCTGGAGGTTGGAATAATTAAAATCACACCCATTTTACAGATGAGGAAATTGAGACACCAAGAGGTTAAGGAATTTCCCAAAGTCTCATGGCAGAGGGAAGGTGCCGTCCTCCCTACACAGCAGCTGTTTTACCACCTCTAGTGTAATGCACAGTCTCCCTCAAGGCTGTGTCAATGTTTGGACACAGAATGAAATGAACTCAAAGAGCCAAAGGTGAACTGCTCCAGACGAGTAGCCATCAGTGACTTCTGAAGACTCCAAGTCTTTGTGCAGGCTGTTTCTGCTGCCTCGGACATAACTTTTCTATTGTTCCTGCCAAATTCATTCATCTTTCCAACCTAGAGGCTACTTCCTCCAAGCAGCCTTCTTAGTGTCCAGGAGTAGATTGGATGCCCTTGCCCCCAACTCCACGTGAATTCGTAGCCCCCAGAATTTTCCCATCCTAGCCCTTATCGCTCTGTACTGCAACTGCCAACCTACATGACTGCCTCCCTTCCAGACTGGAAGTTCCCGAGTAGGCAGGGATTATTAAAGTCTTGCTTTACTTTGTTTTAAATTATTTTTTAAAAAAATAACTATTTTATTCTTTAGGTATTACATATGCTCAGTAAAGTGCAAAAATCAAAAATGTGATTGAACTTTTATATATGTACACAGCCATGTAACCACCACTCAGATCAAGATATAAAACATGTGCATGGTGGTACCCAGAACCCCCACCCCAGAGGGGTCTTATTGCTGTCACCACAGTTTTTGTCTTTTCTTAAACTTCTAATAACTGGCATCACACAGGAATACTGTTTTGTATCTGGCTTCTTGTGCTTACCAATATGTCTGTGAGATTCATCCATATTGCTGTATGTTTCAGTGGTTTGTCCTTTTTATTGTTGTGTAGTATTCCACTGAATGAATATACCAAAATTTACTTATCCATTTTACCACTGACGAAAATATCACCTAGGGTATAGAACATCAGGAATTCTTATTCTTTGCTGGTAGCAGTATAAATTGCTACAACCACTATGGAAAACTGTCTTGTCTATCATTGTTCAACAACTGTAATTTATTGGGTAGTTATTATGTGCCAGGCTCTGTACTCAGCATTTCATCTGCATTATTTCACTTAATCCTTACAATGACCCTAAGAAGCAGATAGATGCCATACATGAAATAAGACAATCATGGTATCAACATCACAGGATTATTGTGAAGTTTAGTTGAGATAATACTTTGAAGGATTTAGGGCAAATCTGCTATTTTGGAAATGTCTGTGATACCTGTTATTGTTACTACCTAAGGGCTGGGAATTCAGGAGCCTGGGTTCCCATGCCTACCTGTGCCAATCCGAGCAAGTCATCTCAGCAGCCTTGACCTCAGAGCCCCTGGAAGGTCAACAATCTGCTAGCAGGGACCTCTGAGGATGACACAAGTCAGGCCCTCCAGTAAGATCTAGTCTCTAACTTCAAGAAGACAGTTATGGAGGGAGGAGGTCCAAGACTGGGACTGTAAATCAGGAAGGGGCTTAGGAGTGTTTAGGAGCCCTCTGCTACATGCTTCTTCTAGAAGTTTAGTACAGTAGGTAATTTCAAGTGATGATTGTTCAATACCTGTCTCTCTCCTTAGCCTGTAAACTCCACAAGGGCTTGGTCATTGTGTTTTTCAAGCATTCCTTCACAAGTAAGATTTAAGTGCCTCCCTTCCTCCAGGGACTTTGCCAAGAGCTGGGGGATACAGCAGTGAACAAGACAGACAAGGTAGGGAGCGGGGCACCAAACATGGACAGGAGCAAGAGACATATGGTGGCAAGGGCTGTGAAGGAACCGCAGCAGGGCAATGAGGTGGACAGGAACTCCTGGGGAGAGGGGTGCTCTAGATTAAGTGGTCACTGAAGACCTTAAAGTTCTTGGGAAGGATGAGCAGCCAGAAGGGGCTAGAGCTGGGGACAACAAACTCCAAGGCCCTGACATGAGAAAGGACACAGGGTGGCCAAAAGAGCTGTGAGGGGAGGGGGTTGAAGGAATGGTCTGAGAGGGGGTGAGGGCCAGTCCACGCGGAGTCCTGTAGGACAGGGAGTGTGGATTTGATTTTACGGCCCGTCGATGGAAACACTTAAGCTAGAGAGGTCTGCGTGAAATCCCAGCATCAGAAAGGTCTTCTGAAGAATTTTGGGGGAAGGGGCACACATGGAAGGTACTCTACTATTAGCTGAATGGACGCAAGCACGCATGGACAGAGGGATGGACGCGCGTCCAGGAGTAACAGCTGTTCCCGAGGGGGGCCCCAGATCAGGCGGCCTGAGGCCCTGGTTCTAGGCTCTGTGACCAGGCGCTGTGACCTTGGGCACATCCCCGCCCCGACTCAGGGCCCGGAACCCTGCGTCTCGGGGGCGGGGAGGACGTGCAAGGAGGGCCAAGCCGCGCGCGCCGGAGGCCGACGGACGTCGGGTCTTCTGGCAGACCCCAGCCGGGGCCCGAACCCCAGCCGCCAGCCGTGTTTACATTCCACCCGCGCAGACCACGCGGCTTTTTGCCGCTCCAGCGCCGCTCGGCTCCGCCCCCAGAGCCCGGCGGCCCGCCCCTCTGCCGCGCTCGCGCCAGAGCTCCCCCGCGTCCCGCCTGCGCGGCCCCGCCCCCCCGCGCGCGCGGGCCAGCCCACGAGTCCGGCCCCGCGCGGGCTCTGCAGCTCTAGCCGCGCAGGCCCCGCCCGGCCTCCGGGCCTCGCCGCTCCGGCGCGCAGGCCCTGTCACTTAGCCCCGCCCCGCGCTGGCCCCGCCCCTGGCGGTCCGGAGCGCTGGGGCCGGCCCGCGCCGCGTGGGGCGGTCCTGAGGGCGGTGGCTGGGCGGGCCCGGGCCCTCGGGCGGCCGCTGAGGGGCTCCCAGCCGGCCGGGGCGGGGCGGAGGGTGGCGGGAGGGCGCGAGGGCGGGCCGGGGGCCCGTTCCGCGCGCAGGGATTTTTAAATGTCCCGCTCTTAGCCGGGCGCAGGAGCAGCCGGCTCGGCCGCCAGCGCGGTGTAGGGGGCAGGCGCGGATCCCGCCACCGCCGCGCGCTCGGCCCGCCGCAGCCTCCCGCCTCCCGGCTTCCCGCTCGCCTCTGCCTCCTGCCTCCGGCCTCAGCTCGTGCAGCCCGCCTGCCTGCCGCGGAGACGGCTTCGGGTAAGGACCCCGCCGCGGGCTGCCGGACGGCGCGGCAGGCTGGGACTTCTGGAGCACCCGGGTCGGGCCGGGCCGGGGTGGGGGTGGGGCGAGGCCGGGTCGCCGGGTCCCTGGAGGCGTCAGCGCGGGGTGACCCGGTAGGGTGACTCAGGGACAGCTTACGGGGAGGTGTTGAGGGGAAGACTGAGGCAGCCGGGGCCCCGAGGGAGGCGATGGGCCGGCGAGGGTTTCGGGGGGCGTCGAGGCCCCCCCCCCACCCTAGGTTCCGACCCGGCATCGCGGGCCGCTGGCGGCGCCGCGGGTGACAGGCCACCCCGGGCCCATCGGCCATTTTCCCGACCGGCCCGGGAGGCTCCCGCCGCTGCTGCCGCCCGCGCGGGAGGGGGAGGGGTGCCCGGGACGGACCGGCGGGCCCTGGTCCCCTCCGCCGGCCGTCCTCACCCCACTGCCGCTTCGTGCCCCCAGGCCTGAGGTTTGATCCTGCGCCCAGCGCCATGCCGAGGGAAAAGAAGGAGAGGTGAGTGGCCTGGCCGCTGCGGGGAAGGGGAAGGTGTGCAGTGGTGGGGGAGGGGTGGGCCGAGATTTGGGGAGAACTCTTACCTCCGTGCCATCCTGGCTTTTCAGGGATGGGAAGGAACCCGGCACCATGAAAGAGGAAAGCGGCACCGATGTCTCTGTTCGCTCCAGGAAAAGGAAGGCAAATGTGGCCGTTGTGAGTACAAAGGAGACAGGTGGGGGAGGATTCCCCCCCACCCCCCATCTTACCTGGGTACCAGGCTGGGTTCTGACCTCATATTTATTGATAGGGGGTCAAGGGGGGTGCGTTTGGCAGAAATGGTGCTCATAACCTTACCAGCTTTCTTTTTCTTCTCTCTCTCTGTGTTTTTGTCTTTGGGCTGTTTGGTGTGTTTCCTTGGGGTGTGGGTTGTTTTATGTTAGTTTTTGCAGGATCCAGATGAAGAAGTTGCCAAAATTGACAGGACCGTGAGAAGCCAGTGTGGCAGTCAGGTAGGTACATTTTCTGATTGGGTCTAAGTTGAGGGTCTCCTTTTTTGGGGTCACATTAAGTCTCATACTTCCTTGCCTTCCGCTGAAGGCTTTTTCTCTAACTGTGGCCACAGTCCATACGACTGAGCGCTGTGCCTGTCAGTGGGCACTGACCTCTGCCAGCCTTGAGATTCCAGGAAGGTCTGTGTTCCTGACTGACATCCCTGAGATGACAAATATGCGCTGATGTCTGGAAGAACCAGAATGGACCTCACATAACTCAGTCCTCTCCTTTTGCCCTTGAGGAAACTGAGACTCAGTTAGAGGAAGAAAGTAACCCAGAGTCCTGTGCAAGCCAGGGGCGGAGCCTGTCCTACAGCCTCTCTGTGGGCTGGTGAACTGCGGGGAGGGCTCCTGACACAGAGCTCTTTGGGTAACTGTGAGAATAGGGGTTTGTGTGTACACATAAGCACACATCCACACTTGTGTTTCTTTGTCATGGTGCTTAAGGACTTCCCTTCCCTGCTCCCACCCCCTTTAGGTCATGTTTCAAACTTTTTCCCCCTTTCTGAAAGTTCTTCTGGCCCATCCAGCAATTACCTACAGTGATCACTGCCACCTGGAGCTTGATCTGGCCTCCACCAGAGTATTAGTAGGACGTTCTGTGTAATGATATGTGCATCTCAACACATTTTTAAAATTGACTAGTCCATTTCTCTTGCCCCTCCTTCATGGAGTTCCCGCCATATTTCTTGCATGCTCATGGTATCATCATAATATCAGACGTTCCTAGCAGAAAAAGCTTGTATTATCTCTCTGCCTCCAGAAATGGCTGGAGCCTGTAGTTATGGCTCTAGTAGGGGAAGCAGCCTATCTCCAAACTAGCTGATTAGGCTTTCTGACGCTATAGCAGATGAAAGCTGAGCAGGAATAGTATTTGAGCTGAGGATACCTGATTCGGTTAGCAGTGGCAGCACATCGCTTTGTAGGGCAGTGAGCAACAGCCATAGCAGCTGGGTTCGGAAGAGTGAAGGGCTTCAAAGCCGAGGGCCCCATTATTTGTAACAAGTTGTTACTGCACATAAGACCCTAGTAATTAGTATTTCTGGGGAGGTTCCACTGAATATTGAACAATGGCTTGATGATTTCCTTGCTGTATTAGAAAAAGAAATACTTCACTCTAGGAAAGGAAATAAGACAGTGCCTTCCAAGTTCTTTCCTTTTTTTCCTTTTTTCTCCCTGTAAAGACTTCAAACCAAGCAAGTTAATTTTTGTGGATTTCTACTAAAATGGACCTCTACTTTGTGAAATTCAAGATTGGTTATTTTCCCGCCTGTGGTTTGAATTGAAGTTTTTAACTGAGGATGAAGCAAAGCTGTCCCTGTTGACTTCTTGGAGTTTTAGAGTAGTTTCTGTTCTCAAAGATAACCTGAACTGTGCCTAGGGTGCCTAAGACAGGGCTTTGGTCCTATCCTTGGACTGCAGAGAGTTGATAGATGTGATACATGAATAGCCATATTATTTCCCACTAGAAGGCGTTTTCATGGTTGTTCAGAGATTAATGACAACAGGTTTCTACACATTTTGCAAAGTAGATAGCTTGAAAATTACCCATCATTTATGGAGCAATCAATGTCTTATGTTATTTCTCTGTGTAGATTCATGAAGCTAGAATTTTGGGGTAACAACCTTTTTGCCAATTAATTATACAGAATTTTTCTCTGGAGTTATCATAGTTCAGCCTTGTTTAACAGCTCTGAGCTACTTGCAGCCCTCATGCTCAACTCCATGAAACTGCTTCATCAAGACCACATGGAACCTTTGATTCTTACCTTAGGTTTTTCTCAATGAAGATAATACTCTTTTATCTAAAGTCTATTTAACATATCCATTTTTGTTGTTCAATTTTTTGCATGAGACCCAACTTTTTTACTGAAGTGGAGTCCTGGAATTTCTATTAGTTACTTCTCAGAACATAATTTTGCATAAGGTAGTTTTATTCTTAGTTAAAAGTGGCATAAAGAGTCAGGGGTTGTTGGGAATAATCAAAATTGGTCTCTTGCTGTTACCCCGTTCCTTCCTAAAGTCAGACTGATCTTGCTTTCTTTGAGACATGGTATACACTCAAGTGAAATGATACAGACTTCATTATTCTGCTTCATCCACTGGTTCCTAAAAGGCCAACTTTGGGGACCATTTGTCTGCTTGTGGTTCACCCAATCTGTCTGTGAACTACAGGTAGGGAAATGTTACCATTTTATCTCCAAAAGCCTCCTCTCAGCTATTTCAGCCATGTGGCTACAGAGGGTGACAACCAGCTTCTGCTTTCAAAACTAGAATTCATTGTTGAATGAAGAGCAACCTAAAGCAGTTGTAATGTGACCCTTTTTGAGTCAAGGAAATACTACCAGCACATGATATTAGAACTGGAAGAGGATGTTGCCCTTCTCCAACAGCTGTTGGCAAGAGCTGTCATGGTTAATTTGCATGCCCAATTCTTTGCACATTGGATGGAGAAGAGCTTTATCCTGCTTTGCTCTTCTCAGTACCCTGAAAGTGCTCTGGCTTCCTCTGAAAGTGACCGGTGTGCTGTGATAGCCACCCTGTCCCATATCTTCCAGGCAGCACTTAGAGCCCAAGTTTCCATGTTCATTTATAGTCCTCTCCGTTGTCTCTTTTCTAGTCAATATTAATGATCTCTCTGCTTTAAAAAAAAAAAAAAAAAATGCCAAGAGTCTCAGACTTTTTCACAGAGCTTCCATACTGGCAGGATTGTTAACATTCCCTGTCTTCAATAAAATTACTATTTTATAATTTTAAAAATCAATAATAGTCCTTTAGAGTAAGATAATAGAGTAGCTTTAAAAGGAAAAATGTTAGGGCTTCCCTGGTGGCGCAGTGGTTGAGAATCTGCCTGCCAATGCAGGGGACACGGGTTCGAGCCCTGGTCTGGGACAATCCCACATGCCGCGGAGCGACTAGGCCCGTGAGCCACAACTACTGAGCCTGTGCGTCTGGAGCCTGTGCTCCACAACGGGAGAGGCCGCGATAGTGAGAGGCCCGTGCACCGCGATGAAGAGTGGCCCCCGCTTTCCACAACTAGAGAAAGCCCTCGTACAGAAACGAAGACCCAACACAACCAAAAATAAATAAATAAATAAATAAAAAATTTAAAAAAAAAAAGTTTCCACCTTTGAATAAATAAAAAGCACAGTCAAGGACTCTGATATCTTCAACTGTATTCAAAGACTATGTAATTAACCTCTTAAAAAAAAAAAAAAAAAGGAAAAATGTTAAATGGCAAAATGAAATTATTTTCCAAATATTAAAAATTGACTTAAATTAAGTATCTGGAATCTTTAAAAGAAGCATTGTTTGGGTTTTTAATGATGGTTTATTCAATTAGCATTTATCACTCTGCAAGGCTTTGGAGTGGGTTTCAGAGGTCTTCAGGAATATCTAAGCTTTCTCTCTACAGACTTTTTAATATATCCTGTGACTATTGCTTGATTCGGTTTTAACTAGGCGGATACTCCTTTTGTTTCATTTTGAGTTAAGGAAAAGGAAAGGTCCCCGTTATGTAATAATTTTGGCTTGACCTGCAACCAAAGGAAGATGTCACATTTGGTGGGTTTTGTTTTAAAGTGGGGAGACTTTAATTATAGATGGCAATCAGTTTACATTTTGATTTTTCTATACTTGTGATTGTGGAGTGCTTATGTAAATGCTTTTACTGGAAATTGTCTTTCACTTTTAAGACATTTCATTAGGTTAGTTGTACTTATTAAAAAACCAAATCTTTGAATTGTGACCAAATAATCTCACAACACACTTTAGGAGTCATGCTCAGTATCTTACTGAGCTGCCAATAGATTTTATTCTTTTGTTTTTTTGGTAACGTAAGAGCTGTTTGCATTTTGTCTTACCCTTCCTGCATCTATTTTGCTGCTCAAACACTTCATATGAGGATGATGATGTGGAGGGTAAAATGCTACTGACTGTAGTTTTCTTAGGTTTTGCTGCATAGACTCCTAAGCTAATGACAAAATGCAATGAAAGCTTGGAGTCATTTCTGTGTCTTCCATGCTATCTCCATCTTAATTTAGGCCAGAATATTGACTTAGGCCTAGAGATTTCTCTCCAGCGTGAAGACATTTTCTGTTTTACTGGCTGTTTGACAAATCAATGAATGTAAAAACAGCTGGTTTACATCAAACATTTTTTTAATGTGTCTTTCTTTACAGCCTTGGGACAGTAATACAGTCTGTGAAAACCCCTGCTCCTTGATTCCCACACCTGACAAAGAAGAGGATGAGCTCGTATACCCAAATTCTGCATATAAGCCTCAGAGTTGCACACCATCCAGAGCCTCGCCACTGCCTGTACTGAAGTAAGCTGGCTGCTGAGTGCCTTCTGGATCTCTTACTCCCTGTGTGCACTCCCGCCTCACTAGTATGGATGCATACTGACACCTGTCTTTTGCTTGCTTTTGTTTTTTGTAGCTGGGCAAATAGAGAGGAAGTATGGAAAATCATGTTAAACAAGGAAAAGACATACTTGAGGGATAAGCACTTTATGCAGCGGCACCCTCTTCTGCAGCCTAAAATGCGAGCGATTCTTCTAGATTGGTTAATGGAGGTGAGCTGGAGCCTTCCTGTTAACTAGAAGCATTGGCCATTTCTAGGTTCTTCTGTGCTGTTATAATCTCTTCAAGTGTTTGATTCCATTGACACATTCTGTGTCTCTGAACTGTGTCTATAGTACAGTGGCCTAACTTTTTTGCTTATGTACTTCCTTAAAAGAATTTCTGAAGTATCTTTACCCCTTAGATATTTTTAAGTTGGCATCTAATTTTTTTTCTCAAAGTTTAAATAGTTGCAAAGGTTGTATTTTCCAATTAATCATAAATATTGATATTTGATCTTTCAGTCTGTACACTCAAATTGCTTTTGAGTGAACACAGTGGAATGTGGGTAACAGCTATTTGATAGCCACTACCAAATGTTTTAAAAATATATGAACAAATTTATCTTTAAGTCAGAAAATTTACAGTGTTTCTTTTTAACTCCTTGGGATTCATTTCTCTTTACCCACAGAATTTTATCCTAACAAAATATATTGATCAAATCTTTTATTGATCACACTATCATACTTCTCTACAATAATTGATCAAAATAACAAGTATTACAAATTGTGATAAATAATTGTCAAACATAAAAAGTAATATTGTATAGGCAGTGCACCTCTTTCTGGGAGGAAGTGTGGGTCAGTCAGTAGTGGCTCAATTAAGGACACTTCCTGGACACCTCTGTAAGCCTTGGGTGGGTGACAAGTGGGCTTTCTTCTGTGATGTGGAAGGACATCTCAGGCAGATCCGTTATATGAAAGCACATATGGAAGTTGAGTGTCTTAAGTATTCCCTAAAAATGAACTGTGCCACATACCCTTTAGGAAGTCTGTATTAGCAGGGGTATGTGTACCCCTGTTGTGCTTGTCCTAGAATCGAATCCCCTGCTGCCATTTAATGTCTGTGTGCCTCAGTCAGGCAAGTCACTTAACTTTGAGTCTTGGTTTTCTCATCTGTAATGTTTTCTAGCAATATTTGCTTGCAGAGTTTGTGTGGATTAGAAATAGTGTATATGAAGTACAGTTTACATAGTAGGCAAGAAAAGATAGCTATTTTTATCATTCTTAATTTTCTTTTCTTTATTGGTCCCTGAAAATGTCAACATAGAAAATGTACAAATGTACAAATTGTTTGGCCTTGCAGTTGTCCACAGACCCACCATGGCACATAGCCCTTATGGGCCTTTTGGAACATTTTATAATTCCTTGAAGCATTAGATGTGGTATGCTTTAACCTCTCAGGCTTCAGCTCATAAGATGTTGTGACTGAGAGGTTCTATTTTATATAATGCAATTGATGCCATTGATGCAATTGATACTTTAAAGAAATGATTTTCCCTGCAAGTCAATCAAAAAAGTCATGTAATACTATTGAAAGGATAGAAAAGAATGGTAACCTTTATGTCTTCAGTGGGACAAGACTGGGTCCACAGTTCACAGGCAGGCTCGTCTGCAGCGATGTTAAGTTTCCCAGCCCCTAGCCCAGCCAAGAAGTCTGTACGTAAGAAAGGCAGTGCTTACGCTGTGTGCCCAATGGTGAGCTGGGTAAAATAGTCTGAAAGTTTGTTCCTTAGAGAACAGAAGCTCTAATTTTACTTCTAATCCTATTGTAGTTGTGTTATTTTATAAAAACTAACTCTAAATATGGCTCCACCTGGACTTCAGAAACATTCTTTGGTGATTGATGGAGTTTTCTACTAATGTTCTGTTTGTTGTTTCCTTTGGTGCCTTTTCTACTTATTAACCCCATGAAGTGTACTTACATGGGATATACTGTTTAGGAACAGCAGTTTTAAATGCACAATCAGACATTTGATGACAGTAATGAATTGAGGTCTAATATTTCCTTGGTCCTTTTCAACTCCATCATGTACACTGTTTCACCATACCTCACAGCAATCCTGTGAGGTAGGCAAAACAGGTATTGTCCTAATTTTATAGTCTGAGATAATCCGAGATAAATGGGTTTGTCTAAAGGGAGCCTATGCTAGGTCTCCAAGTCTTTTGTTTAATGTTTTTAAAACACCATTTGCCTCTTGTGATTAACAGATTAACAGTGTTTTAGTGTTTAGTGTTGTAGTCTTTAAATAAATGTATGTTCCAGCTTTCAAACTTTCATACTGATAGTGCCCATTGTGAAGAAATATGGTAGTTCTTTCCTCATGTCATAATGAAACTTATAAAGGGGGACACCTTTCTTTGAGAAAATTCCATTTTTCCTTGAAATGCTGCTTTTAACAGGCTGTGAATGTACCTTCTTTCCGCAGCCTATGAGCATTTGCTCTTATATTATAGATCACAGAACACTTCATCCTTATACCTGAGTTCCAGTTTTCCATTGTGCATGTGCTTAGGGACAAGCAAGGTAACCATCCTTTCAGAAAAGCCAGGTTCTCTCTCTTGATTTGGTTATATTATCCTTCACCAAACTCATGACAAGTTTTTTGTCTTTCTTTTTTTCTCAAGTAACTGTTCTAAAACTTACTATTTTTTCAGGTGTGTGAAGTCTATAAACTTCACAGAGAGACATTTTACTTGGCACAGGATTTCTTTGATCGGTATATGGCAACACAACAAAATGTTGTAAAAACGCTTTTACAGCTTATTGGGATTTCATCTTTATTTATTGCTGCCAAACTTGAGGTAAATAATTTTCAAATATTTGTTATGTAGTACATGCTTGAGCTCCACTGAGATTAGGGGAAGAGGTCAACTATTTGTCTAAATTTTTCTAATTTGAGGCCTTCTAAAGTTCAGCCACACACACAAAAAAGCTAGAAATTAACCAAGAAAAGTATGAGTATATAAAATGCTTAGGTTAATATAATTCCTTTAATCAAAAAAATTGAACTTTGACCTAAGAGGATTAAAATTTTGGTGTGATTAGAAGGGTGGATGGGCACAGCTTTCAAACATGTTGAAAAGGTGAAAATTTCAAAGCTCCCCATTGAGTAAAAGTTTGATTGATTGATTGATTGATTGATTGATGTGGGTAAGTGTTTCATTTCTTTCACAATTAATGCATTTTGAACCACTGGAGTGGCTCTTGTATTTATCCCATCAGTGTACCCTTTCTTTCTTTCTATGTCAGCATACTAAAAAGAATAATTTGGGAGGTACATTATAAGCTAAAACTATCAGAGATGGACTTTTTGCTAGTAGTATCTTCCTTTTATTTCCTTTCAGGAAATCTATCCTCCAAAGTTGCACCAGTTTGCTTATGTTACAGATGGGGCTTGTTCAGGAGATGAAATTCTTACCATGGAATTAATCATTATGAAGGTAGGTTACAAGTTAGTTTTTCAGTCCTTTTTAAAAATTCCTACATAATATCTTTTCTATATTCAGCATGAGTGCATCTGGCTAGGTGTTCTCCAGCTGGACACATTGTGGCATGGGAAATGGCTGCATTTTGAACTCCTTTAGAGGACCAAAGGGAGTAGAAATGTCTTTTTCTTTTTTCAACCATTGGTCTCTCTTTTCTCTCTGTTTTCCCTTAGGCCCTTAAGTGGCATTTAAGTCCCCTGACCATTGTGTCCTGGCTGAATGTATACATGCAGGTTGCATATCTAAATGATTTTTATGAAGTGCTCCTGCCGCAGTATCCTCAGCAAATCTTCATACAGATTGCAGAGGTAAGTGGCTTTATTACCTCTGTGGGGAGACCTACCCCACCACTAGATTGAGTAACTCTAGAAGGGATGTGTGTTGGCCGTGTCCCTCAGTGTTCTTTTCTTCTCCATAGCTTTTAGATCTCTGTGTCCTGGATGTCGGCTGCTTAGAATTTTCTTATGGGGTACTTGCTGCTTCTGCCTTGTATCATTTCTCTTCATCTGAATTGATGCAAAAGGTTTCAGGTACGTTGGCTTTCCAGTCCATTCACAGGTGTATTGAACTTATAAACCAGTTGTTGGCCTCAGATTGAGCCTAATATGTATTTTCATTGCAGGGTATCAGTGGTGTGATATAGAGAGGTGTGTCAAGTGGATGGTTCCATTTGCCATGGTTATAAGGGAAACAGGAAGTTCCAAACTTAAGCACTTCAGGGGAGTTCCTGCTGAAGATGCACACAACATCCAGACCCATATAAACAGCTTGGATTTGCTGGTCAGTACTGTTCCTTGTTTCCCAGACGAATTCTTAAAACTGCCCGAGCAGCCTCTTCACTCTCTTTTCCACAGGCTCCAGATATCCCAAAAAGACTCCAATTCTTTTAATTCCGTGGCAAAGAAAAATGGTGGTCAACAGATCCTGTTTCTAAGTATCATGTAGCCCAGAGACTTTTAGATTGTTCTTTGCTATTTTTTTCCTTCACTCATCTCTGTAGAAAAAAGCGCAAAGTAAGTGAAGCCCAAAGGATACATTCTTCCATTTTAACATTTCTGGCTTTTATTCTTATCAACAGGACAAAGCCCAAGTAAAGAAAGCCATATTGTCTGAAGAAAATAGGATTTCTCCTCTCCCCACTGGGGTCCTCACCCCCCCACAGAGCAGTAAGAAGCAGAGCAGTGGGCAAGGAACAGCATGACCACACCAGCATCCTCACCAAAGACAGCTGTGCGGAAGTGCCTGCCCCCAGTTCTCTCCCGTCTACTGCAGCAGAGGCGTGCGTTAGCTTTTACAGATATTTAAATGGAAGAGCATGTCTCTTCTGCAACAGAAGGCCTCTGTGGATGGCATTGGACAGGGAGAAGTGTTTTTTATTGAATGCTTAGATTTTTTTAATAAGTGGGTCAAGTACACCAGCCACCTCCAGAACACCAATGAGTGCTCCAGATGCTGCTAAGGAGGGTGCTACTTGACTTGATTGACTGTTCACACAAATAACAAAGGCTTGAAGTTGAGGAGTGCCATGTTGCTGTTGGTCTCCCCCTGGCTGTTCTGGGTCGAGTCGTATTAAGTGGAACAGGTGGTTGTGAGCGTTACGATGCGCAGCCCACAACCAGCTATGCTGGGGGCCTCCCCTTTCCATACTATCAGTTGACAGTGTACAATGCCTTTTATGAACTATTGTTTTGTAAGTGCTGCTATGTTTATCCGTTTTTTAATAAAGATAAAACACTGTCTTTGAGACAGCTGGTTTTATGAGCTATGTCTGGTAATTTAAGTTAGGAGTCAACTTTGACTGTGGCTATATCAGGTTCTCTCTTTTAACTTCATGCTTCTCGAAGCTCAAGCCTCTCAAGCAAGTACATTAAAAGAAAACTTTTGAAGTGAGCTTCAGGTGCAGCCTCACAGGCCTCCTCAGGGCCCCTGAGCTGGAATGAGGCTCTGATTGGCATCTTCCAACAGTGCCCTGTGCAGTGGTGGCTCCGGGCGGGCTCACTGGATGGCTTTGGTGATAGTAGTGAAGTCACGTCTGCATCGAGAGGATTCTTAGGTATGATTCCTTCCCGAGCACAGGACAAGGGTCATAAAGTATCTGTAATTAGTGTTATTTAATACTCTTTTCATCCTTACCCAAAGCTTAACCTAAAGTATTTTTTTTTGTTTGGAGAACTTGTTAACATAGTAGCCTAAAACTACGCTTTGAACAAGAAAATGCAAAGTAGAATTATATGTAGTTCAAGGCTGTGATATTCGTATATAGCCTGCTCCCTGACCACTGATGGAATCACCAAGTGCCTTGCCAGCAGGGGCGGCTACTGTCCCCTGTGAGGCCCAGTGTGTACAGGTCACACCATGTGTTGTGGGACATTCCCGAAGTGATGGCCTCATCAAGTCTTGTTTCATTTTCTCACAGTGCTTTGGTGTATGTATGGGTTCATTAAGGGAGGGTGAATGAGCAAATAAATATCATTTATTTCAACTTGGTATTTTATTATTTTGCAAAAATCTATCTGAAGTAGAAAGAAAAACAGCCACTTTTAATCTACCATATTTATATGAAATTTGAGAGCGATCCTACTTTTTCACATTGTGATGTTATAGTTCTGGCAGTTCTAATACAGTTTTCTTAATATGCATTATAAATCTACATGTAATGGTATTTAGTCAAATGATACTCCTAGCTAATTATTTCTTCATCTCAGAGATGCTCTTGCCTTATAAGTAGTGAATTTTTTTTTATAGAGATGTACACGTATAAATTGTGTGCTTTTTTCAGTATGTATTTTTTTTTTAATTTTATTTATTTATTTATTTATTTATTTATTTATGGCTGTGTTGGGTCTTCGTTTCTGTGCGAGGGCTTTCTCTAGTTGCGGCAAGTGGGGGCCACTCTTCATCGTGGTGCGCGGGCCTCTCACTATCACAGCCTCTCTTGTTGCGGAGCACAGGCTCCAGACGCACAGGCTCAGCAACTGTGGCTCACGGGCCCAGCTGCTCCGCGGCATGTGGGATCTTCCCAGACCAGGGCTCGAACCCGTGTCCCCTGCATTGGCAGGCAGATTCTCAACCACTGCGCCACCAGGGAAGCCCAAGTAGTGAATTTTTAATGGTGATCATTTGTGGCTTGAAAAATCTTAAAAGTGGTTAATTTATATTTGACATTCTGTGCAAAAATATGGCACTGAACACATTTCTATTTTCAAAATTTTATATAAGTTTGAGAGCTTACATTTGGCAAATGTGAGGAAACACTGGTTTGAAAGCATGTTTGAGGTAAATGCTTCATGGACCGTTTGGCAAGCTGTTGTACTGCAGAGAGTGTTAGTTACTGAGTGCTGAGATGAGGCTGCCTTACGTGTGAATTGTCAGAGGGCTGCATTTCTGGAGACTCAGTATTTTTTTAAATGGCAGTGTTGCCACAGGCAGCTCTTAATAATCTGTGCTAATAAAGGATAAATCCCAGAAGGTAAGTGAAATCCATAGTAGCCAATATTTTCTGTGGCCCTGCCAGAAACCCTAAATGCCACTAGTAAGTAAAATCAAGTTTCCCCTCTTAAAGGAGCTTCTTCCATTTGCTAGCAGTCAGTATAAACTTTGGCCCCTCACTGGTCAGCTCTATACCCATTTACCAGATCACGTTTGTTCTGCAATTCATCTGAAACCAGCTGAGGCGAGGTGGTATCAAACAGATAGCAGGGGTGGAAGTGGCAGCTCTAGTCACCTCTGGTGAACAAATGCTCTGAGGCAGAGATGTGTCAGCAGGAAGGACCCCGAAAAGCAACGGGAGTGTGGGCCCTTGTTCTAACTTAACTTGTGTTAGAGCTAGAGAAACAGTAATTTACCAAAAGCAACCATAAAGACTGATTGGATCGTGGTAGAGCACACCACACCCTCACATCCCACCCCAGCTCACAGAATTCACACACTGGCCCTCATCAGGGCTGCTGTCAGGTCTCTGTCCCCAGTGCCCAAGAAAGAAAACACTGGTCTTCAGGTGGTGGGTGCTGAAGGTTTTCCAAGGTCCCCCGTATGGAACTTGGACAGCTCGTTGTTTCACGGAGGTCATTTCATACCAGTGGGTGAATAAAGGATGCTGAGGTTCATGTTCCTGAGGCCGGTAAGCAAAACTGTGGGGTCCTTTAAGATCTGGAGCTTAGTGTGAGGCTACACTTCTCCAACTCAGACACAAAGGAGACTGGAGTTTATTTGGGCAAAATTAGGCTGTACCTCAGAGCAGGGATGGAAAGAGAAATCAAATCTGATAACGTCTAGTCATATTTACCCAACCGTGCATTTTCCTACCACATGTTCAGCATTTTGAAATTCAAATCACATTTATACCTTGGACATTGTTAGAAGACTATTTTTATCCCTGCTGTAATCATCTAATTTGCTGATTACAGGTCTCAAATTGCCACAGAGAACTCAATTTTTGAAAGAATTGTCCTGTTTGATCAAATATGTTATTCAAGCAATGCAGTCATTTGTTCCACAAGGTTACCTGCCAGGCAGAGCTAACCAGGAGTAATAGCATTAGAAGCCTATACTTAAAATCAAGCATTAGCTAATCTGCCTGTGACAATAGAGTCTTAAATATAATTTGCGGCAGATTCTTTAGTTCTTGCACTGACAGACAATTGCATTTTGTATTCAATGAGCATAGATTTTTCCTACCCCATCCCAATTCCAAATTTAACTCAGAAGACTCTAATGTGCTCAGCTTCACAGGCTAACAGGTACTATTTCCCAGGAGCCTCAGACAGGAGGGCAATGCTATCCTTTATTCAATAAACACTCCCTCTGCCCCCCTTTTAAATCATTTTACTGATCAATGCCAATTCCAAACATTGTGTAGCATCTGACTGTGCGGTGAGGTGCATGTCTGATGCTGGTGTCCCTGGCATGATGTGTGAGCTGGCCTCCCCTGGGAGCCCCTGCTGTGCGTTGGGCGCTACCAGCCCTGGAGACAAAAGCATGCAGGGCACAGACCACCGAGAGCTCATGAGAGCCTGGGAGACAGAAGAACAGCTGGAATCCTCCAGAGGGCAGCGATACGAAAAGCGAGCATGGAGTGGGAGCCGTACCTGTGCTTGAGAGGGAGGCTGTTGAGTCCTCCCCAGCAGGCCTGGAAAAGTGGAGCTGAAGGAGGGAGGCGAGGCAGAAGAGGTGACAAAGGCTACATCACAAAGGGCTTTTGCACGTCAAGCTCAAGACGGGCCTGCTATCCCTGGCAGCAGAGCTGGGGTGTAAGAGGAGAGTGAGAGCTCAAAGCGACATGTGGGCACAGAGGTTGAGGAAACAAGCCCAGAGTCATGCTTCTGTGCCACAGAAAAGTGACTGTGCAGTCCGCGAGGGGCACGAAGGAAGACGAAGGGGCATCAGTGAAAGTAACTTCCAAATGGCCCCGCCTGAGGGACTGCCATGCATCACTCCCAGGCCACAGTGATCTCGGACCCTGCACCTCTGCATCCTCAGCCAGCTGGAACCTCACCTCCTGCAGGAGACGGACCCTGTCTGGGGCCCACACTGATGTCATTTCTTCGTTCAACTCTGGAGGCAGTTACCTGGAGCTGGGACCTGGCCCTGCCACTTCACAATGTGATTTTGGGCACCATGCTTAACTTCTCCAAGCCTAGTAATTCTCAGCTGTGAAATGGGGATGATAACAGTATTTGCCCCATGAAGTTAAAAGGGAGATTCAATGGGAGAATGCATAAAAAATGCTTAGCATAGCACCTAGCACATTAAAAAGAAACAATAAAAGATGGTTGCCGCTGCTATTATGGCCGCTGATGCTGCTGGTGATACTAAGGTAGGCTGTCAGACTGAGGCCCTGGAGGGGAGTAGCCCTGCAATGGGAACTCCAAGAACACGTGGCACTTGCTCTGAGGCGCCCTTAGCCTCCCTAGGCTCCTCCCCCGAGGTCTGCCCCTGGCCCTCCCCAGACATCAGCTCCATCTCTCTCCTGCCCTTCCTGGACAGCCTCCTTGAAAGTATCATGTACACCTGCTGTCCATCCTCCTTCAGGCTCCTCCAGTGGGGCTTCTGTCCCCACACACCACACACTACCCTTGCCAAGGCCACCCATGATGGCCATGTGGCACCCTTTAGCCTTCATCTCACGGGGCATCTTTGCCACAGCACTGCTGACCCCACCTTCCCTCCAGAAAACTTTTGCCCTCCCTGACTTCTCTGCCCTCCCTGACTTCTCACACAGACACACTTGATGGCCCCCTGGTAACCCTCCCTAATCCCATAGTTTTTCTCTCCTCCTCAGAGGAAACCACCACCCTGAGGTCAGCATGGATGATTTCCACACATATTTTTGGAATTTTATCATTTATAGTTGGATTCACAAGCAATAGATTTACAGAAGACATTGCTTTGGGTGTTTTTAAAATTCACATAAATGGAATCAAGCCTCACACATCATAATACCACTTGCTGTTTTTTTCAACATTAGTTTCAAGATTTACCCATGTTGACACATGTAGGGTTGGGTTTATTCATTTTTAACTGTGATAGAGTTTTCTCTTGAGTGAATATACCAAAATGTATACATTCTCTCCCATGCTGATCCACATATAGGTTTCCAATTTTTTCACCATCATAGACAGTGCTACAGTCAACATCTTCTGCACACGTGTGTCACGTGTGTTACTTCCTTAGGGCACATTCCTAGATGTGGTATTGCCATGTCAAAGGGCATGTGCTTTTGCAATTTTGCTAGATGTGGTCAGTTACTCCCCCAAATTGTGCCAATTTATACTCCCAGGTGGGGAATGTGAGAGTTCCTGCCTTCCCACATCTGCATTTGGTAATGCCATCTTTTCTTCCCAGTAAAATTGCTATTATTTAACTTCATTGGTTTTTCTATGATTACAAAAGTGGAGCATGTTTGTTATAATAAGTTAGAATAGTACAAACACATACAACATAGAAAGTGAAAATCCCAGAATGTTTTCTGTTCATACACTAGCATATAAATAAATGAAAACGTTTGCTGTTTTTCTACAGGGTCGTTTCATTCAATTGTATCATCTCTAAGTAGTTTAAAATGCACATACACATACAAACTTGCTCCTTTTTTATTTTTATTTTTCAGTGGTGGCCTGCCAATTGATTTCATTACTTAGCACATAATTTCAGGGCCTGGCACATTAAACATTTTCTCCATGTGTAGATGGATTGATTCTTACATATATAATCACTTTCATTAAGTTTCTTCTTTTCCATGCCCAGAAGAACATAGTCTACCTTCTTTCTTTCTTCCTTTCTTCCTTTTCTTTCTTTCTTTCTTTGATTTATTTATTTATATTTGGCTGCATTGTGTCTTCGTTGCTGTGTGCGGGCTTTCTCTAGTTGTGTCGAGTGGGAGCTACTCTTTGTTGCGGTGCGCAGGCTTCTCATTGCGGTGGCTTCTCTTATTGAGGAGCACGGGCTCTAGGTGCACGGGCTTCAGTAATTGTGGCACGCGGGCTCAGTAGTTGTGGTGCATGGGCTTAGTTGCTCTGTGGCATGTGCGATCTTCCCGGACCAGGGCTCGAACCCGTGTCTCCTGCATTGGCAGGCGGATTCTTAACCACTGAGCCACCAGGGAAGTCCCCATAGGCTACCTTCTACTTGCAAAAGACCAACATTAAGATTGAAAACCAAGACATTAATAGGAAAGAGTCTTTGGGAGGTTTGCAAGGGTGGGATGATATACAAGCAAGAGCCCAGGCACCAATGCATCATTAGACAGAGAGCTAGACAGACCCATCCATTCCCCAGGACTGTGATGAACCAGCCTAGCAATGCCTTTCTTAATAGAAAAAAAAAAAAAAAAAATCAAAAGTTAATATATTCCAGCAGTCACAGCCTGAATCATCCAGAAAGTTCTGTGTGTCTCTCTTGCTAAGCACCTGAGTTATCTCTTGTTAGAGACAAGCAGCGGACATTCAATCTGTGTGAGGTAAAGACTTGGTCAGAAGCGATTCCCCGGGAGTTCTGTGTCCTCCATCCCTCCCCAACCGAAGCTGTGAGGGTCCCTGCAGCAGACAGGACGGAGGTTAGAGGCTGCACCTCAGGGCTGTAGGTCCTGTGCTGGCGTGGGGGCTTTGTTGTGTTTGGGCTGAAAATGGGGTTTTAAAACATTTGAGTCAACGTTTAAAACTTGGGAAAGCTCACATACAGATATGGCTCCCCAGCTCTGGGCAGCGCAGTCAGTCTGCAGAGAACCAGAATCCCCACCACTCCCTGCTGCCTTGCAGGGCCCACTGCTGTTGATCTTCACTTGGTGACCTGTGACTCCAACAAAAGCAAGAAAACAGTATAGATCAAGAAAGTGGAATGTCTCAAGAAAAGTGGCAGAGAGAGCATATTTCTCCCTGGAAGTGCAGAATATTTGAACATGTTTAATATTCAGGACAAAGTGTCTTGGTGTCCAAAGGAATGTTCTTCACCTGCCTGGCTCCCACAGGCAGCTGAGTTTCAGGCTCCTGGATTTATGCGAGAGTCTCAGCTGGCTCTCACCCCAAGGCCTGTGGGGCTTTCAGCTCATCACTTGCCTGCTCCGGGCCTCCGGTTCCTTACCCACCCAGCAGGCAGTGTGGCCACAAGCATGTGCCTCTCAGGGGTTGAGTTGCTTTCTGTTTCTCTTCAGACTCTAGTCTTCCAGGTGGTGATAAGACATGAGTTTGGGGTGTTTCAGGTTTGCAGTCACACTTTAGGGAACCCCCCCCACTTCCTGTCATGCAAAGGAGTTTCATTTCTCTAGATGTCAGGACGGCAACAGTGTGCAGGGCAGACGTCAGACTGGCAAGCAGGTAGCTAGCTGGAAGCCTGCCAGGGGCTGAGATTTGCCTCACCTCTCCCTGGGCCTCCAGGCCTCCCGGTGACTCTCAGCGTGACCTTTGACCCCCAGCTAGGGCATGTCAAGGCCAGAGATGGGGCAGGTGTGATTCCAGGGCTGCTGCCAGAAAATGGACCCCCACCCAAACGCTGGTGTCTGAAAAGTTACTGGCTCTGCCAGGTGGCCTGAACATGGTCTTGAGTGGGAGGGACCTTGGGCCTCCCTCAGAAGCCTCAGCCTTGGGGTGGGCTTTGTTCTTTCTTGAATGGAACTCTGCTCTATGCTACTGGAAAATGCTCTAAATCTGCCTCTGTAATGGGGAAAACTGAGGCATGAGAAGATAAATTATAACTGAAAAAGATGAGTTTCCAGATCCCGGGGGTGATTTTCTACACTGTTCATTTTAGCAATGTCCAGGGCAGCGGAAAGAGATGGCTCGTCTGTGGATGAGATGGATGCAGAAGCCAATAAAGTATTCAAAGGAAGCACAAAAGGCGGTCTGGGTGGGTTTTATTAATTATATTTCTTTTATCCTCACAACAATGGTACGTCAGTAATCTACGCTGAATGTGCCCAATTGACACTAATGATTTCATCCTTTTGTTCCTGTTAAGAAAAGAAAAAAAGCTCTGTCTGCCCAGCTAGTCAGGCCCAGAGTGAGCCTGAGCCCAGCAAGGCCTTGGAAGCCCTCATCTGGGCCTCTCTCCCTGTCATTTGTGTACCCTGGCTCTCCCTGGCAATGCCAACAGCAGTCCCACCTGGCAATGGCCATTTGCTGTGTCCCCAGCCAGGCCTTGCTCCCACCCTCCTCCATTCTGCTTTGCCATAACCCTACATATAGGTACTCTGACACGGGTAATGAGTCCTCTGGGTGGAGTGACAGGCAGGGTGTGTGTGTGTGTGTGTGTGTGTGTGTAGAAGTATTTCAGAGCCAAGGACCCCTCTGGGGGTCCTCAAATCACATTCCTCACTTAAGCGTTCTTTTTTGAAGAAAGGAAAAAAAAAAAAAGGAGGTTATGGATTGCTTTCCTTCCACAGTCCCTGTATCTTATTACTAAATTTTGTTATTTAGCATAAGTTAGAAAGGGTATGTGTGCTTGGGGCACGGCAGTGACTGAAAGTGTCATGAATCATTTATTTGCCCACGTCTGTTGTCATCCTTTCACCTTGGAACCCGGGAGGAGTTGCGAGCAATGGCCTCGGAGAGTTTCCAGTCTTCAGGGTAATAAACCTCAGTGTCCTTCTCTCCTCCTTCCTGTGCTGCCCCGTAATGGGCTGCTGAGCATCGGGCCCAGGAAGAGGCCCAAGGAAAGCGTGCAGGCGATAAACAATGTTTCCTGTTACAAATGAATGAGACAAATGTGCACACCTGACACCTCTGCCATTGTCTGAACGTAAACTTCATTAGCGTGGATGCGTGGGGTGGTGCACGGACTGTGGGCAGCCATTAATTAAAGCGAGAGCCCCGTACCAGACCCTCACCTGCAATACCCCCAAAGGGCTTTCAGAATGGGGTCTGGATGACTCTCCTGCCCTCACTTCACATTGGCATGTGCTCTCCATCCCCACCCCAGGTAGCCCTGGTTTGTTGGAATATCCTAGAAGGGGTCCCAATGTGGCCATATCCACCTGTACCTTGGACAGGGCAGTTGTGGAATTTCCACGCTGGGGGCTTGAGGGTGACCTGCAGCTGAAGGTGGGGGCATTGGCATATCCTGAGGATGGGTCTGCAACTGCATGTTCGTTGAGGTAGTTTGAGAGGAACCGATGGTGACAATGGAGGGGGCCAGAGCTGCTCCCGCTCCCACTCTCCAGCACTGCCAACCTCCTCCCCGCACCTGACTTTCCACCCTCCAGGCCCCCTCCTCTCAGGCAGTGGGGGCCAATTCTCACAGCTGGTGACCCAGGCCCCTCCTGGCACCCTCAGTGGAGCCCACACTGAGAAGACCATTGCTGAGGGGGTGCTGATGTTCTGCTGGAGGGCCCCATGTGCTCACTCACCCCGAGCAGCTGCTGGACTCTGGCACACTCTGATGCTATAAAAATATCAGCACTGCTGCCCCAGCTCCTGGAGAAAGTCTCAGCGTGACAGCCTGCAAAGTAATGCTACTTTTGAATTTCATCTACAAATCGTGGTTTCCTCCAGACAAGCTCAAACCTGCACAGATGGCCCCTCACACCAAAAAGTAAAAATAACAAAGCTTGTAATTGTGGGCCTCCCTTTTCCTCTGGGCAGATGTGCTGCTGCACGTTTCAGGAGGCACGCAGCCTGCGTACGGCAGCAAGCCCTCCCCTCCTGGACACTCTCACTCGCCCCTTCTGGCGCGCTGGTGGGGAGCAGTCATGGCCCCTCGGAGTGTGTTCTTGGAAGTGTTTCTGGGGTGTCCGAGCCTTTGGAGTGGGGCAGGGAGGTCCAAGGCGGGGAGTTAGAGTGAAAATTCATCCCTCACCCAACTACCCAAGACTGGCCATGTTGCCATCCATGAGACGGTGTGGGGAAATGGTGGAGGGTTTGGAGCAAGGCCTCATCTCAGGTAAGGCAGTCAGTAACAGTGGGGGCAAGAGGCTGCCATGCATGCCAAAAGCAGGTGGCATGGTGGGAGACAGGAAGCTCTGGGGCTCCAGATTTACTGAAACCCCTACCTCCACACCCCAGCAGGCCACAGGAGCTTCGAGGACCCATTAATTCTTTCCACCAATGTTTTCTGAGAGTATCTATGCTGGGCCCTGGGGATACAGTTATAGACAAGACAGACCCAGAGGGCACGAGCCCAGAGAACACAGTCAAGGTCATCTGTGGGCTGGGTGGCCATAGACCCACTGGTCAGGAAGGCCAGAGCAGGAGGCCAGGAGAGAGACAGAGGAGGTAGGAGCCCCTGCCAGAGACTATGAGAGACACTTGGAGGCTGGGTCCAGTGTGACCCAGCACCCCCAAGGCTCACACTTCTTTCTCATTCAGAGATGGTGGCTGCGGTCTTGGCTCCACCAGAGGGTCATATGACAGAAAGATATTCAGTGGCAAGTGAAACAATTCAAACTGCCAGGAGAAAAAAGAAATTCTTGGATACAGGCGTCTGGATGGCCCAGGGACGTATCTAGCCTCAGGCACGGCTGGATCTGGGTGTTTGCATGCTGTCCTCAAGAATCTATCATCTCCTTTGGTCAGCTCAGCTTTGTTCTTTGCCGACCTCATCCTCCGTGTGGCATCTGCTGGTATCTCCAAGCTGATATTCCTACCAGTAAGCCCCTCCTCAATCTCTAGCCAAGGTCCTGGGGATGATTCTCATTGGTCCAGTGTGGGTCACATGTCTGTCCCTTCTCTAATCACTGGAGGAGGATGCACTGCCAGGAGGATGCAGTGCTCTGACTAGCCAGGCAGGAGCCAGCGGGTTGGAATCAGTCCCACCTGAACTACCTGGTTTCACAGAAAGGGTGAAGGGATGCTGGTCTGGAGAAAGCAGCAAATACAGAAACAAACAACAACGAAACCCTCCCAAAAGATGGTTGACAGCAAAGATGTGAGCATGCTCTGAGACAGCTGCAAAAATCCTGCTTCCAACACGGTTCTTCTTACTGCAGGTGTGTGGCCACTGTCACTCATCCCTTCAGCGTCCCTGACTCCACAGTGCTGGCGTCTGTGCCAGGCCCGGGATGCAGGGAAGGTTCTGGACACCCCTGTGGGGAAGGCTGCCCCGACACCTGGCCTCAGGGGTAGGAGCAGCCCAACACTGAAGTCTGCTTCACCCTCAAACCCTGCAATTTTCCTCTCTGGTGTCTGCTACGTTTTCTTGTGTTTTGCTTCCATCTCCCTCTTCCTTAGACCAGCTCGTGAGATCCCCCATCTGGCCTGGAGGAAAAAAGACAGAGATCAGGAGGGTCCTCACTAGCCAAAGCCCCAAGCCTGGGCCTCTCACGCACAAAGCCTCTATTTGTCACCCAGAAGACCACTGTGCATAGATTTGCTCTCCTTAGTAGAATAAGGGTCCGAGTCCAACATCCCACTGCAGTTCAGGGAGGCTATGTCAGAACAGGTACGGCCAAACATGTGTGGCCCTTGGTCCAAGGATGGGGGTGGGGCAAAGCAAGTGGCATTATCGGAGAAAGACATGCTGAGACTGGCTAGTAGGTAAGTAAGCTGGGAGGAGGCAAATAGAAGGGTTCAGCTTCTGGGCCACCACACAGCCTTGTGTCATTATCCCCACGTGTCTCAGGGAATGCACCTGGGCAAGTCGTTGTTTGACGGTGCATTCACAGTAACTTCCTTAAAACAGATCTTTAGGGAAGAACTGGCGTCAGGGATTGATTGGGCTCGGATTCAGACGGCAGGAAAGCAAAGTTCTCAGTCTTGGCCTGAGGGCTCCCAGCAGTGTGCACCGCACTGTTGTAAAGGCTCTGGTTTAGCCATTTAATTCTCCCACAACCCCATTTCAGAGAAGAGCAAACAGATACAGGGAGATTCAGCAACTTGCCCAAGGTCATGTGGGGGAGGAGGGGGGGGGTCAGGGGCTGGTTTCAGGGTCAACGGCTGGTTTCAGGGTCCGTGGCTGCACTGCATGAGAAGCCCGGGCCCGGTTAAGGGTTGGGGCCCAGGTATCTGCTCTCGGGGACTGCGAGGACTGCGGGCCCTATGGCGGCCCGGCCGCATGTGCCTCGCAAGAGCGCTCGTTAGCCCCCTGGAGCCGGGCAGCCTAGCTTCTGTGCCCGGGACACGCTCTTCTAGGAATCCTGTGCACTCTGCTCGCCCCTCCCAGGCACCCCGGCCCCAGGCGGCCGCCGACTCCGAGTGCTGCGCTTCCAGGTCACAATGCGCAGACGGAGGAGCAGGAAGAGAGGTGAAGGAAGCCGAGGAGGAAGAGGAGGAGAGAGGAGGGAGGAATGCCTGAGTGGAAGTCAGCGCCGGGTAGGAGCGCTGAGTGCTCTGCGCGCCGCTGCAGGGGGCGCTGACGACCCCCGGCTCCGGGAAGAGACCGGTGGGCCGGGAGGCGGGCCAGAGGTCCCGGCCAGCTCCATCCCCCGACCCCGACACCCTGGCGGAAGCTATCATGATGACTTGCTGCGCGCCGCCTTTTGAGCGTCCTCTGGAGGCGGGCACCACTACTACCTCATTGTACAAACTGGGAATCTTAGGCTTCGCTGAGTGTCCCAGGCCAGGCCCAGCCCCAAGGGGCGGGAGCAAGGACGCCAGGAGCAGGATCCCGGCCCCTACACAAAAGAACCAGGCTGCCTGCGTCGGGACTCTGGCCACACGTCTTTGGAAAAGTTTCTTAGCCTCTGAGGGCTCCGCTTTCCCCATCTGTGAAATAGGATGGCGCCCACCTCACCGAGTTATCAAAGGTTTATTACGTCCCTTAGGCCAGAGCCTGACACTGCCGAGCCGACTCGGTGTTTGCCATTGCTAGCAGGGGTTTAGCTAAATGGGAGGAACTGAGCATCAGTGGGGGGCACGCAGGACTGAGCCTGGCCGCTGCCTCCCAGCCCGCCGGCCGCCCGCTGCCGCAACCGACGAGTCTCCCTCTGCGAGCAGCTATCTAACACCGCCTTCAGGGCTCAGGCTGCTCTCCACGTGCGGCGTGTTTACACACGTGATGCCGACACTCCCACCGTTTCAGGGCCACGCCCCCGTCCGGCCCCGCCTCGCCTCGCCTCGCCCCTCTGCGGCTATTGGCTCTCGGCTGAAAGCTGTCGGCTGCGGCTGCTCGGCGCTGGCGGAACGGAGCGCGACCTCGCGCCGCCCCGACGCCTGCCCAGCCGACTGAGCAGGTCGTTCACTCCTTAGGCAGGCTAGGCTCGGGCACTGCGCTGGATCCGCGCCTCAACGGGGCGAGCAAAGGGTCTGGTCCAACACAGATGCTCTGCGGGTTGCGCCCGCGGAAGGGGCGGGGCCGCAGCGGCTGGGGGCGGGCCTATGGGCGGGGGCCCTTCAGAGTGCGCCCAGCGGAAGGGGCGGGCCCGGGGCGGCTGGGGGCGGGATTGTGGGCGGGGCCCTTTCTGCGCAAGCGCTCCGCAAGGTCGGGCCCGGGGCGTGGCCGTCCCGGGGGCGCGGCGGGCGTTTTCTGTGCTGTGCCGCCACAGTGTGCCGGAACTGCTGGGGGCCCTTGTGTGTTCGCGGTTTGCTAGACCCTACTACTGAGAGACAGAAATTGATGAAGCTCGGTCATTCGCGGAAGGGCACGTTCAGTCCCAGATTCCTCTACAATTTCAGCAGAGCCACTCCCCCCTCCCTGGTTTTGTCCCCTAGACTTTCTCAGCCGCCGTTCCTGCTGTCTCCTCGGCGTCCTCTGCCCCTCCAGTGCTGATGTTGCACAGGGCTCTGGCCTCAGAACCCTTGGCTTCTAGGCTGACCCTGGGAGATCTGGTCCACTCTCTGGTATTAACTCTCACCTCTGTGCGCATAATCCTGATAGTTGTACCAGTAGCTAACACATATGTGCTAGGGCACTTTTCTACGCGCTTTGTGAACATTCACTGATACCACTTGGACACGTTACACCTAAATCTTTGTCTCCCAGTCCAGACTACTGCCCTCAGCTCCATATCCTTCCATCCAGATGCCCGCTGGACCCCTCACTAGATGTTCCCCAGGCCCCTCTGAGCAAACACATCTGAAGTGGAACCCACCTTGCCCCAAATCTGTTTCTCCCCACATCTCGCCCTCGGTGAATAACATCACCATTACCCCAGCCACCAAACAGGGCTTGAGTTCGGTTTTTCCTTTTTTCTTTTACTTAGATTTCACATATAAGGGATCTCATACAGTATTTGTCATTCTCCGTGTGACTTATCTCACTTAGCCTAATGTCCTTAAGGTCCATCCATTCTGTCAAATATCTTATTATTGTGAAATCATCCTCAACATAGAAAACTAGAGAATGAACAGGCTAATTAACCTAATAAAAGAATTGAACAAAGGTAACTTTATAAGATCAGAATATAAAGTCAATAATGGGTACCTTGGCAATAATAATAAATTTCTTGAAAAAGTAATAAAAATAAGATAACTTGCATGATACTGAAGTATAGGAATTCACCTAACAAAAAATGTGCAAGATCTTTAGGGGGCTAACTCTAAAATTCAAATATATCGATTTTTTAAAAGGGACTTGAATACACAGATAAATAATGGGATAACATCTTAACCTTGAAAGAATGTAAACCCCCCACCAAGTGATCTATATATTCAATGCAATTCCAGTAAACAATTCCAGCCTGATTGTATTGGAACTTGGGAAACTGATTCTACAATGTATATGGAAGAATAAAGGTCCATGATATGCTAAGACAATTTTGAAAAAGAAGAACAAAGGGAAGGTCTTGCTCTATAGGCATTCTATAAGCATTAAAACAGATTACAAGACCACAGTAATTAAAATATTGGGATACTGGTACAGAAACAAATAAATGAATGTAATAGTTTGGAAAGCCCAGAATAAATTCATTTATAAAAGTTGGTATGTCAGATGGCCTACAGACACATGAAAGAATGCTCAACATCATTAATCATTAGAGAAATGCAAATCAAAACTACAATGAGATATCATCTCACACCGGTCAGAATGGCCATCATCAAAAAATCTAGAAACAATAAATGCTGGAGAGGGTGTGGAGGAAAGGGAACACTCTTGCACTGTTGGTGGGAATGTAAATTGATACAGCCACTATGGAGAACAGTATGGAGGTTCCTTAAAAAACTACAAATAGAACTACCATACGACCCAGCAATTCCACTACTGGGCATATACCCTGAGAAAACCATAGGTCAAAAAGTGTCATGTACCACAATGTTCATTGCAGCTCTATTTACAATAGCCAGGACATGGAAGCAACCTAAATGTCCATCGACAGACGAATGGATAAAGAAGATGTGGCACATATATACAATGGAATATTACTCAGCCATAAAAAGAAATGAAATGGAGGTATTTGTAATGAGGTGGATGGAGTTAGAGTCTGTCATACAGAGTGAAGTAAGTCAGAAAGAGAAAAACAAATACAGTATGCTAACACATATATACGGAATCTAAGGGAAAAAAAAAAAAAAGGCCATGAAGAACCTAGTGGCAAGACGGGAATAAAGACACAGACCTACTAGAGAATGGACTTGAGGATATGGGGAGGGGGTGGGGTGAGATGTGACAGGGTAAGAGAGTGTCATGGACATATATACACTACCAAATGTAAAATAGATAGCTAGTGGGAAGCAGCCGCATAGCCCAGGGAGATCAGCTCGGTGCTTTGTGACCACCTAGAGGGGTGGGATGGGGAGGGTGGGAGGGAGGGAGATGCAAGAGGGAAGAGAAATGGGAACATATTGTATATGTATAACTGATTCACTTTGTTATAAAGCAGAAGCTAACACACTATTGTAAGGCAATTATACTTCAATAAAGATGTTTAAAAAAAAAAAAAGTTGGTATGTTATAGAGAAGAAATTACAAATGATTAGAGAAAGTCTAAATTATTTAGTAAGTGGCTCTGGGAATATTGATTTTTCTATAAGGGAGAAAAAAATAAAATTGGATCCCTACCTCAGACCTTATACATAAACTGTAAATCGATTAAATAATTATTAAAGGTAAGAATATAATGCTAATAAACTAGAACATAGGATAAAATCTCTGTGATAGGAAAGGATTTATCATTATCTCAGAAGCTTAATCCATGAGGAGGAAAATGATGGATTTGATGACACCAAAGTGGAAAATGTTGCTCTACTATAGATAAAATCAACATATAGGTGACAAGCTAGGAGAGGTATTCTTCATGCCTTAAACCAACATATCTATATTCTAGGCTATAACTAGAATAATTAAGGAACTCCTGAAAATCAGTCCAAAAAAAAATAAAGGAAACCTAATTTTTAAAAAATGGGCAAAAGATATGTACAGGCTGTTCCCAAGAGAAATCAGAATGGCTAAGGTATACAAAAGAGGAGAGGTATCCTCACTGGTGATCAGAGAAAGGCAAAGTAAAGGAATGAGGTGCCACATTACCCCAGCCAACTGACACGACTCAGCGGGTCAGATGGCATGAAGTGCTGGCATGGAGGGATGGGAGAGTGTGTGACAGGTGCAGTGAAATTAAATATGCATGTACATTTGCAGAGCTCAGACTAGGGTGACGGAAGTGAGGCCCTCACTGTCAGGGCAGACCTCCACTCACGTGGAGGTCCATATGCACTCTGGGCGCCTCACTGCCTCCCTCTGGCCCTGGCCTTGTACCTGGGGACTCAACAGTTCCACTCTTGAATATGTACCAAGAGAAACTTCCTCAGAGGCCCACAAGAAAAGGCATTCCAGTTCGTTTATGACAGCAGCTATGTAGCTATCTCCCACGAGGGAACTGGACAAGTAATATTTGGTAAGTGAAGATAGTGACAGGGTCTTTCGTGGTGAACAAGGATTGCCCAGCTCTTGGCCTCTGGGGAGGAGGGTGGAAACCTGGTGAATAAAACTGAGAGCAAGGCAAAAGGACTTCCATCCACATTTTGTCTGGGAGGGTTTGTAGGTTTCTGAGCCTTTGTCACTGATCCTCCTGCCCCCTCCACCAAGAGGTGCATTTGGACTTGGCAGGGAAGAGAGAAAGTTGGAAGGTACCCTGAGGTTACCTGTGAAGGATTAGGCATATTTTCACTGTCACATAAAGAAACAGAGGCCAGAAGTTTCAAGATCTGGCTCCTGTGTCAAGGCAGAAAGGATTTAGAGAGTAAAGCTTGGACTTTGGAGTTTACACACATAGGGTCTAATCCCTTTTTGACTTCCTATAGATGTGAATTTGGGCAGGAAACCCTGCACAGTGAACTTCAGTTTTCTTTCCAGTGAGATGGGAATAAAAATAAGGCTTAACACAGAGAGTTAACATGAGGAGTCAAAGGAGAGAAGATATCTGAAACCAGTTCTCTCCTTCCCTGTCTGTTTCTCAAACAGCATGGACAAGTAAGGACTCTTTAGGAGTTTTTGCACACTTTTCTAATCTTCAGATAGCAGTCTGGAGGTCTTTCAGGAGAAGCTCAAGGCCAGGCAATGCAGCTCAGTGGGTGGCAAATGGAATCATCCGTCAGATTCAGATATTTCCATCCCAACCTTTCCAGACTTCAGGCTGTAGGTTAGAACCAACACTGTTTTGGATATTGCTCAGCTGTGGAAGCTTCGGAACAGCCCCCTGTGGGAGGTGGTCTCCTTACCCCAGTCCACAACTCTGACAACTCTCATTTCAGAGAGAGAGAACTGCATTTTCTTTATTTAATGTTAAATTATTTTGTATTTAAATGAGAAATAGAGCCACATTGAAAAATAATACTATCAGTAAAAACTGTAATAATCAGCACCACCCTATTCCAACTGTTGTTAGCATCTGTGGTGTAGGTCTGCTGTTTCTCCATTTAGCCTCCTTTCCTCCTGGTAACAGTTTCCGATTTTGCACTGGGGGACCAATCCTCCTGTTCTCAGATTGTGGGATTTGAGTTGGGTTCAGTCCAGATCAGCTCTGCAGGACCCAGTACAAAATGAAAATGCAAGGCCACTTGTTCAAAAATTATTAAGAATTTCAAGATGCTACAGCAGAGCATTAAACCAAGGTAAGGGCCCTATGAGACTGCACCCTTGAAACCAGCCCTGGGTGGGTGCATGACTCAGGTTTTGCCAATGAAATTCAAAACTTTTGCCAGAAAGAGGCTCTCACTTTTTGCTTAGATTACTAGATCAGTAAAAAGACAAACCTGGAGTTGTTGACTGCCATCTTTGTCTCACCACGGGGAGAGCCCTTGCTGGGAAAACATAGTCCAGGAAGAGATGGACTTCCGGTAATATAATGTGAGATGTTGAACTACAGCTCTCAGAAGCACAAGTCACTTCATTCAGTCTTTGGCTTCAACTTCTTTGAGGTACATCTAAGAATTAAGATTCCTGGAGCATTTCATTCTGTCGTTATGTATATTCACTAAGTTGTAATCATAAAGCACATGTAATGTTATATGCTTTTTAAAAGTTACACTATACCATGAACTTTCCTGGTGTTATTACAGTATTCATAGGCTGTATTGTTTATAGGTTGGTGCTTTTAAAAATACTTTTGTGATAAACATCACAATGCATATAGTTTGGGGAGAACATTTTTGATGTGATATGATATGCCTTTTCATTTGGACCCTACATAATTATGAAGTTTCACTAGGATTTGGAAATTTTGCAACAGCCCAGGTGGGAGGGGTGCTGCAGGATAGGGACAGCCAGCCATTTACAGCCTTGGACACAAACTCCCTGTGGGGCTTGGTCTGGGAGGGTGGTGGTGTGTGAGTACAGCCCTTGAGCTTCGAGTGAAGGGGCAGACAGCCCCTGGAAATGTTCAGTGTCACAGCAGGAAGCTTTCATCTAGTCCAACCTCCTCGTGTCACAAATAGAGAAACTGAGGCCCAGAGAAGGGAAGTCAGCAAGTTAGTGCAGAATGGGGCCTGGAACCCTGTCTTCACCATTTGGATGCTCATTTAGGCAGCCTTCGGCAAGCACCTGTGAACCTTCTTGCCACCAGATAAATGACAATCCTGATTCTTGATGGGATTGCAGACTCCCAGAGACTCTGGACAGTACCTAAGCCCAGAAGCCTTTAAAAGTTCTTTGAGCTCAGCTTGTAGCTCAACTCCACATCCCCCTCAAGTTTCAGCCCATCTGTCTGCACCCTTCATAGTCAGTCCTAAAGAAAAGCCATAGGTACAAGGACCTCCCTTCCTTATGCACAGCTGTGCTTTTAGTTTGCTTTAACTGTTGCATGGAGCTCCATGCTATACATGTGCAGAAAGTTGATTTGATTTACCCAAGAATGGGCCCTTAGGTTGTTGTTTTTTCTCTCTTCATTTTCAAGTCCATTTATTTAAAAAATTAGAGTAACATATGTATGTTTTTTGTTTGTCTGTTTTTTTGCCCGCACCACGCTGCATGCAGGATCTTAGTTCCCTGACCAGGGATGATCGAACCCATGCCCTCTGCGGTGGAAGCACAGATTCTTCTTTTTTTTTTTTTTAGATTTTTTTTTTGATGTGAACCATTTTTAAACTCTCTATTGAATTTGTTAAAATATTGCTTCTGTTCTATGTTTTGGTTTTCTGGCCCTGAGGTATGTGGGATCTTAGCTCATTGACCAGGTATCAAACCTGCACCCCCTGCATTGGAAGGCGAAGTCTTAACCACTGGACTGCCAGGGAAGTCCCAGAAGCATGGATTCTTAACCACTGCGCCACCAGGGAAGTCCCCGACATATGTATGTTTTAAAATCAAATTTATTGAGGTATAATTTATAACAAGATGCACCCATTTCGTAAGTTTTTTAAAAGGGTTACATCAGTGTAACCACTACCACAATCAAGATACAGAATGTTTCCATCACCACAAAAATTTTCTTCTTGCTCCTTTGCAGTCAGAGTCTCCAACTCCAGGCAATCACTGATTCATTTTGTGCCCTTGTAAGTCAGCTTTGTCTTTTTTAGTTTTATGTAAATCACCTACACTACGTACTTTGTGTCTGGCTTCTTTCACTCAGCAAAAAATCTGTGAGATTCATCTGTGTTGTTGCATGTAGCAGTAGTTCTTTGTCTCGCTGAATGTTATGCCATTGTATGGTTATATTACAATTTGTTTATCTGCTCACCCACTGATGGATGTTTGGTTGTATTCAGTTTGGGGCTATTGTGAATAAAACTGCTTTGGGCATTCATGTAGAAGTCTGTGTTTTCATTTCTCTTGGAAATTTCTGGAATGGGATTGCTGGATTGTATTGTAAGTATATATTTAATCTTATGTTTAACTAACACTGTGTTTTCCAAAGTAGTTGTACCATTTTGCACTCCCACCAGCAGTATATGAGAGTTCCAGCTCCTTCATATCCTCACCAACACTTGGTATTGGCAGTCTTTTTAATTTTAGCCATTCTAGTGAGTGTGTAGTAGTTTGCTATTATGGATTTCATTTGCATTTCCTTCGTAAGCAGAACATCTTTTCATGTGCTTTGTGCCATGGCCATGTGTATATTTTCTTTTGTGAACCGGCTGTTTAAATCTTTCCCTAGTTATAATTAATTCATTAATTAATTGAAGTATAATTGACTTATAATATTATATTAATTTCAGGTGTACTGCATTGTGATTCAATATTTTAGCACATTACAAAATGATCGCCACGATAAATTTAGTTACTATCATCATACAAAATTATTACAATATTATTGACTGTATTTCCTATGCTGCACATTACATCCCCACCCCTAGTTTTAAATTGGGTGATTTGTCCTTTTATTATTGAGTTGTAAAAGTTCTTATGTATTTGGGATAAAGTCCTACATCAGATATATGTATTGACAATATTTTCTGTCAGTCTGTGCCTTGCCTTTTCATTTTCTTAAAAATAAATTTCAAAGGGTAGGTTTTAATTTTCATGAAGTGTAAGTTTACCATTTTTTTCTTTAATGGTTTATGCTTTTTTGAGACGTTAAAATTTTTTTTGCCTACCCCAAAGTCACAAATATTTTCTTCTATATTTTCTTCTAGTGGTTTTTATAGTTTTTATCTTCAGTTCTATGAACTACTTTGATTTAATTTTGTGTGATATAAAGTAAGAATCAAGGTTTGGGTTTTTTTCTATATTATCTCCTGTTAGTCTAACATCATTTGTTGAAGAGACTATTCTTTCCCCATTGAATCACCTTGGAATATTTGTCAAGTCAATTGGCGTGCTTCCCTGGTGGCGCAGTGGTTGAGAATCTGCCTGCCAAAGCAGGGGACACAGGTTCGAGCCCTGGTCTGGGAAGATCCCACATGCCGCAGAGCAACTAGGCCCGTGAGCCACAACTACTGAGCCTGCGCGTCCGGAGTCTGTGTTCTGCAACAAGAGAGGCTGCGATAGTGAGAGGCCCACACACCGCAATGAAGAGTGGCCCCCGCTTGCCGCAACTAGAGAAAGCCCTTGCACAGAAACGAAGACCCAACACAGCCAAAAATAAAATAAATAAATAAATAATAAAAATAAAGGAATTCCTTTTAAAAAAAAAACAGTCAATTGGCTATATATGTGTGGGTTTATTTCTGTGCTCTATTCCATTCTATTAATCTTATATTTCTATCCATACCAATACCATACTATCTTGACCACTGTAGCTTTATAATAAGTCATGAAATCAGGTAGTGAAAGTTCTCCAAAATTGTTTATCTTTTATTTTTAATTGCTTTAGCCATTTTAAGTCTTTTGCATTTCTTTATAAAGTTTAAAATCAGATTGCCATTTACTACAAAAAAAGCCAGCTGTGGTACAGGTTGGGATTGCATTGAACCTATAGATCAATTTTGAAAGAATTGTTGTCTTAACAATACTGAGTGTTTCAGTCTATGAACATGATGTATCTCTCCATTTACTTAGGTCTTTTTTTTTTTCAAACTTCTTTCAAAAATGTTTTATGTATTTAAGCATACAAACCTTAAACTTATTTTGTTAGATTCCTCCCTAAGTATTTCACTTCTTAAATGCCATCTTAAATGATATTGATTATAAAATTACAGTTTCTATTTTTTTGTATATTTTTAGGGGTTTTCCACATAGACAATTATGTCTTCTGTGAATAAAGTTAGTTTTAGATCTTCCTTTCCAGTTTGTATGCCTTTTATTTCTTTCCCTGTCTCATTTCATTGGCCAAACTTCCAGTGCAGTGTTGAATCTGAGTAGTAAGAGGGGACTTCTCTGCTTTCTTCCTGATCTTAGGAGGAAAGTATTCATTTTTTTCCCATTAAGATGATGTTAGACACAGGCTTTTCAAAGATCCTTTTATCAGACTGAGGAAGTTCCTTTCTATTCCTTGTTTGTTAAGTTTGTTTTCTTTTAAAATTATTAATATGCATTGAATTTTTCAAATGCATTTTCTGCATCCATTGAGATGGTCAGGTGGCATTTGTCTTTTATTTGGTTATAATGATTTTTTCATTTTAAACAAACCTAGAATTCCTGAGATAAAGCCCACTTTTCTGTATTTCTAGATTTGATATACTTGAATTTTGTTATGAGTTTTTATACCTATGTTCAGAAGAGATTTTTTTTTTCACATCTTTATTGGAGAATAAATGCTTTACAATGTTGTGTTAGTTTCTGCTGTACAACAAAGTGAATCAGCTATATGTATACATATATCCCCATATCCCCTCCCTCTTGAGCCTCCCTCCCACCCTCCCTATCCCATCCCTCTAGGTCATCACAAAGTACCAAGCTGATCTCCCTGTGCTATGCAGCAGCTTCCCACTAGCCTTCCATTTTACATCTGGTAGTGTATATATGACAATGCTACTCTCTCACTTCATCCCAGCTTCCCCTTCCCCCACTCCGTGCCCTCAAGTCCGTTCTCTACGTCTGCATCTTTATTCCTGCCCTGCCCCTAGGTTCATCAGCACCACTTTTTAAAATTCTGTATATATGCATTAGCATAGGGTATTTGTTTTTTCTCTTTCTGACTTACTTCACTCTGTATGACAGATTCTAGGTCCATCCACCTCACTACAAATAACTCAATTTTGTTCCTTTTTATGGCTGAGTAATATTCCATTGTATATATGTGCCACATCTTCTTTATCCATTCATCTGTTAACGGACATTTAGGTTGATTCCATGTCCTGGCTATTGTAAATAGTGCTGCAATGAACATTTTGGTACACGACTCTTTTTGAACTATGGTTTTCTCAGGGTATATGCCCAGTAGTGGGATTGCTGGGTCATATGGTAGTTCTATTTTTAGTTTTTTAGGGAACCTCCATACTGTTCTCCATAGTGGCTGTATCAATTTACCTTCCCACAAACAGTGCAGGAGGGTTCCCTTGTCCGGGAGAGATATTAGTTTGATATGTTGTGTGTGTGTGCGTGTGTGTGTTTGTGTGTGAGAGAGAGAGAGACAGACAGAGGGAGAGAGAGAGTTTCCTTGTAATGTCTTGCAATACTGGCCTTATAAAATGACTTGGGAAGTGTAGCTTCCTATTTTATTTTTGGAAAGAGTTTCTGTAAGTTGGCATAATTTCTTTTATAATGTTCCATAAAATTCACTAGGAAAGCTGTCTGAAACTAGAATTTTCTTTGTGGGAAGGATTTTAATTCAAATTTAAAAATAGATATAACATTATTTAGATTTTTCTGTCTTCTTGAGTTACCTTTGGTAATTTGTGTCTTTTAAGGAATTGCTCTAATTCATCTAATTTGTCGAAGTTATTGGAATAACGTTGTTTAAAATAATCCTTTATCCTTTTAATGTCTGTAGGATCTGTGGTGATGTTTTATCTTTCATCCCTGATATTGATCATTTATGTCTTCTCTCACTTATTTTTTAGTCTAACAGTTTATCGTGTTGTTCATCTTTTCAAAGAAAAAGGCTAGTTTCATTAATTTTAATCTATTGTTGTCTTCTTCTTCTTTTTTTTTTTTTTTTTTTTTGCCACGCCTTGAAGCTTGCAGGATCGGAGTTCCCCGACCAGGGAGTGAACCCGGGTCATGGCAGTGAAAGCCCAGAATCCTAACCTCTAGGCCACAGGGAACTCCCTGTTGTCTATTTTCTACTTCATTTATTTCTATTTTTATCTTTATTATTTTTTCCTTCTACTTATTTTAGGTTAAATGGTCTATTCTTTTTCTAACTTCTTATGGTGGCAGCATTTATAATTGATGTTAGACCTTTCCTTTATTTTCTAAAGTAAGCATGTAGGACTTCCCTGCTGGCACAGTGGTTAAGAATCCGCCTGCCAATGCAGGAGACACGGGTTCGAGCCCTCGTCCAGGAAGATTCCACGTGCCACGCAGCAACTAAACCCGTGCACCACAACTACTGAGCCTGTGTGCCACAGCTACTGAAGCCCATGCACCTAGAGCCCGTGTGCCGCAACAAGAGAAGCCACTGCAATGAGAAGCCCGCACACCGCAACAAAGAGTAGCCCCAGCTCGCCGCAACTAGAGAAAGCCTGTGTGCAGCAACGAAGACCCAACATGGCCAAAAATAAAAAAAATAAAAAACCAAAACAAAACAAAACTTGCAAGTGTGCTTGCAACACCTTAAAATAAATAAATAAATAAAATAAAGTAAGCATTTAAAGCTATGTTTCCCTCAAAGTATTGCTTTAGCTGCATCCCATAAGTTTTGATAGGCTTCTTTTGCCTTTGTGTTCAGTTCAAAAAATTTTTCAATATCTCTTGTGATTTCTTCTTGATCTGTTAGAAATATTTTATTTATTCAGAAGTATTTTGTTTAATTTCCAAATATTTGGACATTTTCAATATATGTTTTTGTTACTGATTTCTAATTTAATTTCGTGTGGTCAGTGAATATACTCTCTTGCTTTCAATCCTTTTAAACTTGTTGAGACTTGCTTTATGGCTCATCACATTGTCTATCTTATTGAACATTCTATGTGCAATTAAAAGGAATGTGTATTCTGCTGTTGTGTGCATTTTTCTATAAATGTCAATTAGTTCAAGTTATTTGATGGTATTATTCAAGTCTTCTATATTCTTATTTTCTACTTATTCTATTAACCACTGAGAGAGGAGTATTGAAGTCTCCAACTGTAAGTGGATTTTTCTATTTCTCCTGAAAGTTTTTTCAGTTTTGGTTTTATGTACTTTGTAGCTCTCTTATTAGATGCATATATATTTATAATTTTTATATGATAAAATGATCCTTTTATCATGATTAACTGTGTGTGATGATTAGCCCTGACAATATTCCTTACCCTGAATTTTACTTTGTCTGATATTAATGTACCCATCCCAGCTTTCTTGTGATAAGTGTTGTGTAGCATGTCCTTTTCTATCCTTATATTTTAACAAACAAATGATTAAAGTTTTTTTTTTTTTCTGGACAACATTTATTTGGATTTTGCTTTTTCATCCAGTCTGACAAACTCTTTTAATTTAGAGAGTTTAGACCATTTACATTTAGCATAATTATTGATGAATTTGAGTTGGAATTTACCATATTGCTGTCTGTTTTTGTTTGTCCCACCTATTTTTGGGTCCTCTTTTCCTTCTTTTTCTTGGCTTAAATGAGGATTTAAAATATATTTTTATTTAATCTCCATTATTTTCAGTCATTGTTTCAGAGTTTACAATTTTACATTATCATGGTAATCTGTGTTCAAAGAATATTTTACCACTTCACAAGTAACCTAAGAACTTTACAATAGTATACTCCCCCTTCCCCCACATCCTTTTGACATTTTTCTGTTTTATTTCTACATATGTTATAAACCCTGCAATATATTGCTAACATTTTAGGCCTAATCAGTGAAATTGTCTTTTTTTAAATGTTTAAGTGAAAAACAAAGCCTCTTATATTTACCCACACATTTACCATTTCTGCCTTATTCACTTTCCACCTGGTATTATTTTCCTTCTTCTGAAAAACTTCTTTTAATAATTCTTGCAGTGCAGGTCTGATGGTAATAAATCCCCTCAGCTTTTTTTTGTCTCAAAAAATCTTTATTTCATCTTTATCTTTGAAGGATCATTTTGCTAGGTGTAGAATTCTAGGTTGCAGTGTTTTCCCTCCAACCATTTTAGATCTGTCATTTCATTGTCTTCTAAAATATGTTGTTTCTAGCAAGAAGTCAATTTTCACTCCTATTTTTGTTCCTCTGTATACACAGTGTCTTTTTTTTTTTTTTTCTGGCTGCTTTAAAGATTTTCTATTTATTTATTTATTTTTAAAGATAGTAGTCATCTTTTCTCTTTTACATTTATTTATTTATTTTTGGCTGTGTTGGGTCTTCGTTTCTGTGCAAGGGCTTTCTCTAGTTGCGGCAAGTGGGGGCCACTCTTCGTTGCGGTGTGTGGGCCTCTCACTATCGCAGCCTCTCTTGTTGCAGAGCACAGGCTCCAGACGCATAGGCTCAGTAGTTGTGGCTCACAGTCCCAGTTGCTCCACGGCATGTGGGATCTTCCCAGACCAGGGCTCGAACCTGTGTCCCCTGCATTGGCACGCAGATTCTCAACCACTGAACCACCAGGGAAGCCCAAGATTTTCTATTTATTTACTCTGGCTCGTCATAAGTAAAGTTTCTCCTAGCCCTATGTGAGCTCTGAAAATTGTTCAGCTTCCAGCTTCCAGCAACCTAGTCATTCTTTACCTGGAATAGGTTTCACGCTATTCAACCATAGCTTAGTATTCAACCACAGACTTAAGGGGACACTAATCAGATTTCTGAAGCTCTTTCTCTGTGCAGTTCCTACACTCTGGTTCTCTGTCTTGCAAATTCCGGCTGCTTCAGTCTTCTTGAACTCTAATGCTTTTCTTCTCAGTGGACTGTCATGCTCTCTAAACTAAGTTTAAATCTGAAATGACTGAACAAAGCACCAAGTGTCTGAGAAAACCTGGAACTGACTAGATTAACTTTTCTGCCATCAAGTAAAATGGAGGTTCAATTCTCACTTATAGAATATTAGAGAAAATTGCATTTTCCCATGTACATCTTGTGGTCTAAAAATATATTTTCTCCTATATATATGAAGGAAAAGACTTGAAGATGGTAAACATGGGTTGGGGGGGAGACTGGGTGGAAAGTAATTATTATCTTCTTAATATTCAGTTTTTTTTATTAGTAGAATGGTGAGGGAGGGGAGACCTGGAAGATTTCAAAGGCTATTCGTGTTTTAATACTCGTGCTATTTATGAACTTCTTAGGCCATAAACTGTCCTTGACAGAGTCTCTTTCTGTGGAAAAGTGATGTGTATCAGGGAGTGGAAGGTCTCACTCTGGTTCCTGAGTCCTCATTTCTCTCAGGTCACAGGTCCCATTGACTCACTGCTGCTTCGAGCAGGGGAGATTTGGAACTGCAGGAAGAGCCTGAGGTGTTTGAAGGGTGGGGCAGCTTGGCATTTCCTAGAGCTCTTTCTAGATTGGATCAAGCCTGTGGCTTTGTCAAGACAGGATAGATCCTCGTGTAGCTGAACCTGACCAGCTCACCAACTCTACCTTATTTCTTTCCTTTAAAACTTTTATTAATTTATTTAGAGAATTTTAATTTCTGCCTTTGCTAGGAGAGATGAGCTGTCCTTTGGACAGAGTCTACGTCTGCCCTAGATTCTCCTATTGCTAGGTTTTTGCCCAAGACCAGGTTGGCAGTGAACTCCAAGCTCCCAGCCTAGCAAGCCGGTTGGAAAAGAGAGCCTCTTTCCCAGTAATTCCAGCAAAAATCTCAGGATTGAGCCTCATTGGTCTCTCTTGGGTTACATGACCACCCCTGAACCAGTCACTGAGGCTGGGAGATGCAGGGCTCTGATTGGCCACCCTTGGCCGCTGGCAATCCCTATAGTCAGGGGTGAGGTTAATTCCAACCTAACCATTTGGACTGGGGTACAGACAGGGGGATGCCTCAAGAAAATGGTGGGGCTGTTCCCAAGAGAAGGGAGATGGGATGCTGGATAGGATATAATCAACAGATTTCTGCAATAAGATTTTCTCAACATTCCAGATCCAAGACTCTTCAAGGCAGGGCTGCCTGTACTGCTTGCCCTCTATACATATTTCTCATTTTATTCTCACACCAACCCTGTGAGAGCAGTGTTGTTTGAGATAAGGAAACAGGTTCAGGGAGCTTAAGTACCTGGGGCAGAAGTGGGGCGGCCCTGTGTTTGAACTTCCTGCCTGTGGAAGGCGGGACCTCAGGCTGCTGGTGTCACCTGGCTCCCTTTATTGTCTTAGACCTGCCTCCCATCTGCCTGCAGTCCTGACAGCAAGGAAACTGTTCCTGTTTCAGAAAAGACAGGAAAAATTGGCAATGGCCATGAGCTGAGAAGACGTGATAAAATATTTCTTGTTTTCTCAAGTTTACATAGACCAAATTTTCACTGTTGCTATGGGGCAGAGAGATGAAAATAAATCTGTGTAATTTATTTTTTCTATGCGTCAAGTATATTTCTGCTTGCTTAGCGCACGTACACACACACACACACACACAGACGCACGCACACACATACAGACGCACACACACATGCCACACATATAGACTTTAATAAAATACTTAAACCCCTTTAATGCTCTCTGTGGAAGGAATAAATATGTACTGTACTTTCAACTTCTGTTCTTTGAAATACCATATGGTCTGCACTGTGAGCTTAAAATACTCTGGTGAGCGGATGCTTTCATGCAGCAGATAGCCAGGTGGAGCTTTCCCCGCCAATCTCACAAGGTTAATTAATCCTTTAAAATACAGTGTGGAGGGGTCCCTGCGTCAGGAACAGGCGCTGTCAGAGGGAGGCGGCCCACTGGCCTGCACGGGGCTGAGAAGAGAGTACAAAGGCAGCGGGCAAGGTGGGCTGGGCTGCTGCCCGATGGTGCCTTTGATGAGCAAGCTCAGTCACTCAGATCCTCACAGTTTGTGTCCTGCATAATCAGGGATAACAGGCTGATGGTCTGCATGAATAACTAAGTTTGTCATTGTGGTTAATTTTCCCTCAAAAAGAGCCCCCCCCATCTCTCTGGCCCACTGCATATTTATAAAGGGCAGGGATACAAGACAGAGGAGGCTGGATGGCCTGGCACCCCAGGGACGGGGGAGGGGGGGCTGCACCCAGAAGCCCGGGAGGTAGACTCGTGCCAGGGCTGGCGCTGCAGGAAAGTGCAGAGCTCTGTGGAGCGGGGAGGAGAGGAGCTGCTGGGGGTTGGGAGAAGCCTGGTTTGCCAGGTCCAATTTGGGCTGTCTTCTTCCCTGCTCTGAGCCTCAGTTTTCCATCCATACAAGGAGCGTGTGGGCCACTTGACGCAGGCATCAGGGACTGTCATTTCCAAATGAGCTTACAAGTAGAGTCAGAGGAGGGCGGGCGAGACGCTGACATCCGTCCAACACCTGTAGTGTTTTGCGAACAAATATTTTTTAGATACATTCTTCAGTTATCATTGCATTGCATGTATTTTGGTGTTAAAAAGTATTAGATTGTTCACTGTAAATATTTTAAATAGGCTATGGCTCTTGAAACCTCACTGTGGCATTTCTTTCTTTTTTTTAATTTGTTTATTTTTTTAATTTAATTTTTTAATTTTATATTGGGGTATAGCTGATTTACAATGCCGTGTTAGTTTCAAGTGTACAGCAAAGTGGTTTAGTTATACATTTACATATATCTCTTCTTTTTCAGATTCTTTTCCCATGGCATTTCTTTCTGACTCTTCAAAGAATGTCCTTGGCAGCCTCTGAGTGGTCTGGCTTCCACTCTTTCCATACCTTTCAAAGGAGCCCAGGTAGAGGTTAGAAAGGGTGAGGAGGGGCTCAAGGACCCTCTGTGCTTCCCTGGCAGCCCTCTTAGGCCAGTACGTGCCAGTTCTGAGCCTTCCTCCTGGTCACCAGCCTTCCTCCAGTCTGGGGTCCCTAAGTTTTTCAGTCCACATAGCAGAGAGATCCAAGGATGTGCAGGGAAGCTAAATGGGGCAGTTGAGTGGCCATCTAGCTGCCCCTGCCTGGGACTGCCCTCCCCCACCCCCATCCCTGTATCCATGCTCAAGGCAAGTGGACTTCCTGGAGGAGTTGACATCTTAGGTAAAACCTGAAAGGCAGTAAAGGATTCAAGGCAGAGGGAACAGAATATGCCAAGATCCAGAGAGCACAGACCCTGGTGCTTCCAGGAACTGACAGAAGACTGGTGTGGCTGGAACATAGAATATTGGGATGGAGTCTGGGGAGTCAAGATGATGCTTGACACTGGTGGGGGTAGCAGGGTCAGGGCAGTCAGAGTGAAGAGTCTGGACTTTATCTTGAGGGCAGTGGGGAATTCCCCAGCCCACTCAAACCATCAGATTTGTCCTTCGGAAAGATCACCGATGCTGCAGCTGCCTGAGACCTCATTATACCTCCCCTCTCCTCACCCAGGGCACTGACACATCTGAGCCTCCCACCCTGCCTGGGTGGGGAAGAGCTGCACACCTCCAATCCCAAGGATAACTAGGGGCTGGTCTGCCTTGTACCTGCAAGATGGGCCAGAAAAGGCTGTCTTCAGGATGCCCTCCCGCCCTAGCTGATGGGGGTGGGTGCATCAGAGGGTCCTTGAGCACTAAACAAAGGGGAGCTGAAGGTCACCACATTTCATGCTGCACCATTTGAAGGAAACACTTTTCCCCTTTTGAGGCTGTCAAGGAGCTCCTAACCCCTGGGATAACAGCAGGTCAAGGGGAGGGGACATGGCCTGAAACCAAGGAAGTAATCTCTAATGGTGGAATTTGGGGCATCGGAACTATTTTTGGACAGAGGAGGTGTCAGATGTGTGTAGGTGTGTGTGAGCCCTGGAACTGGGCTCCTGCCTATTCCACCTCCCTAAAAGTTGGCCTTGAGGCCCAACAGAAGAAAGACCCTGGCCTAAGTGATCATGACATTCTCAATCACTAATTAATTAATGATGCTCCCCAAGTGTCTCTTGGAGGCCTTTCTCATTCAGGAGAGGGGAGGCCAAGGCTGCAGAGGTTCCATTCAGAGGGCTATTGAATGGCTAATGGCTATTGAGATATAACGTCCACTAAGTCACATCTGATTCCCTATTTAATGTTGAAATATTTAATTAATTAAATGTGGCAAGTATTTAAATACCATGACACTCTGCATAACTCAAAGGCAGCCAGCCTCCTCTCCGGGTTCGCCACCCGCTCCTAATCGAGCTGTCATCCCCCTGCCTGGGGGGAAGGATACCCACTCCAGGACCCAGTTCTGAGACTCAGGTCACCCGTGCCCTGAACATTATTGTTTGATTAGACCTCAGGCTGGTTGTGTTGTAAACAGTCTCCCCACCTCCACCCAAGGAGTTCCGTTCCTCTCCTCTCCCCTCCTCCCCAAGCACATGTGATTAAGACTGGCTCCTGGGCTCCCCACTGTGATAACAGATTCTGACCTTGGCCACAGGATGGATGAATGACCCAGGCTGACCCAATCAGAATCCTTCCCCAGGATTTTTCTAACTGGAGTTAGAGGAAAAAGATTTTTGTTCTCTCTGGCTATAGGGCTCTGAGGAAGTAAGCTGCAGACTGTCTAAGGCCATGTTCCCTGACATCCAGAGAAAGAATAATCTGACATGCAAAGAGAAAAGAGAAAGCCTAGGACAGTCTCGACAGTGTTCTGTTCTCTAGAGCCAGCTGTCCTGAAGACCGAACCACCCTTGTTCTTTCTATGGCAGGATAGGTGGGTCAGTAAGTGCCTCGCTTGTTTAAGCCAATTGAAATCAGTTTTCTGTCTCTTTCATTGTAATCAGAACAGGCTTGACCAATACCAACCACCCCCTACCCCGTTACCATTGTATCGCTTGTGTGCAGATAAAATGACTTTACTAGTTCAACTGTAAATGATATTTGTTAATAGTGCATATACCTCCCAGCAAAGTATGTTGAGTTTCCTTGAATATGTCCTGTGCTCTTGATAATGAAGGGAGGCATCTAGGCCTGAAAGGTGAGTCCCTCAGGCAACTGTTACTCCTGCTGATAAGATCAGCATGCTTCCAGAATGGCTGGATCCAGGGGTTCAAATAGTGTCATCACCTCCCTCCCTGTCTGTGTCTCTGTCCATCTGTCTCTCTGTCTCTCTCCCCTGTGCATCCTATCATGTTGGTTTCATTCTCCAGCAATCTTTCTTCCTGTTGGAAGGAGCTCCAGGCTTACATTATCCTTACAAAGAAAAGTCCCAGTGGAAGAGGGAATCTTTCTTCTGGATACAAACACAAAATTTCTGGGATTAGCTCTGATTGGATGGGCTTTGGTTATGTGCCCATTCCTGAACCAATCACTGAGGCCACGGTTAGAATACACTAATTGGCTCAGCTGAGTAATGCGCCGGCCCCAGAGTGGGGAATGGAGTCAGATGGACCCAGAGAGGGAGGGTGGGTCCCCAAGAAAAATGCAGTGCTGCTACCACAAAAAGAGTGAGTGGATATGGGCAGAAAAGAGGAACAGGAGGCTGCTAGACTAGGGTAACACGCTGCTTGGTGGCCATCCTGACCTGAGACCTTACCCTGCAGAGGATGCCCTCCAAGTGCAGGGAGTGGAGGCAAGGCTGGCACAGGAGGGAGGGAGCATGAGCAAATCGCGTCCCACAGTTTGGAGAAACGTTGGGTTTATCGCCACTTATTCTTTCCCCTGGTGGAGAGAAAGGGTAGGAACAGTGTGAAGTGAAGATGATGATGGGGAGTTTCTGACAGAGCCAGCCTAACGCACTGAGAAAGCACCTACTGTGTACCAGACACAGAGAGATTTGGGCCAGGTCTGGGGGCTGTGCTGCTGGGGGACTGTTCAGCTACCTGACCAGGCCCAGAAGAGGGAGAGCTGGGTAGGGAAGGTTCTGAGTATGGGGATGTCACCCCCAAGAGAAGGGAAGGTGGGTATTCAGGTACCTAAAGCCAAAGAACTGGAGTCACTGATAACTGAAAATAAATAGGATAATTGAGAATAAATTATATTTATTATGCTTATTGTTTATTATTTGTCTCCCCTCATGCTTTAGTTATCTATTGGTACAACTACAGTATGAATTAGTGGCTTAAAGCAACAGCAATTTACTATTTTAGTGACCACGTGGTGACTGGGCTCAGTGAGCAGTTCTGTTCCAGGTGTTGTTGACTGACGTTGTTCTGAGGCCAGCATTCAGCTTGGAGCTTGGCTGGAAGGGGAACGTCAAGATGGCATTGATTGTGTCTGGTGCCTCAGCTGGGGTGGCTGGAATGGCAAAGAGCTGGCTCAGCTCCTTTCTGGGTGGGGTAGTTGGACTTTTTATATTGTATTCTGGGCTCTAAGAGACCCAAATCAGAAGCTGCCAGTTCTCTTGATGGCTAGACCCAGAACTGGCACAGCCTCACTTCTGTTACATCCTGTTGTCAAAGCTAGTCCCATGGCCAGCCCACATTCAAGAAGAGAATTAGACTCCTCTTGATGGAAGGAGTGGTGTATGCATGCAGGTACAGTGGAATCGTTGGCTGCCATCTTTGGAGACCATCTACCACATCCCAAACGTAGACACTGGAACAGTCCTGGTACAAAGTACTTGTTCAACAAATATCTGTTGACAGAATGGGACTCAAGTTGCCCATATTTAGTTTATACCCAGACCTGTTCCTAGATCACAAGAGAGGATTGGGGTGTGATGACCTTGCCTCCCAGCCTGTAGCATGACGGTCTGTGTGCACCTCTTCTCACAGACCTACAGGTTTATAAAGGATGTAAAAGAGACCAAAAATAAGGGAAGCAGAATGGTGGGAAGACTGGCTTCATAGCCATGGCAGCCTTCCAGCCCAGATTCTAGGCTTGGAGAGAGTCTGGGAGTCCCTGTTCCACTCAGGCCCTTGGTTTCTCCATCTGTAAAGTGTGTGCATGGGACCTGTTGACTAAGTGGGCTTGAGGGGCCTTTTTAGTGCTGTAGTTTTCTGGTCATATTAAAATACAGATTTATTCATTTGTTTATTTATTGATGTGTCAGGCACTGTGCTAGGTGCTGGGACACAGAAAAGATATGACACAGTTGGTGACTTCTCTGACATGTAAACAGACAAGTAAACGTGACCAGTCTATTAGAAGGGGGGTGGGCACATCACCCTCAAGATCTAGGTAAGAATGGGTCAAATGACCTTCTTAGGCCAGTGCTTCTGTTCCTGGCTAACCAGCAGAATCCTCCTGCATAGAGTTTCTAAATGCTGATGCTGAAGCCCCCGTTCCTAGAGATTTGATTCATTGGTCTGAAGTGCGGCCTGGGGTTTCATCTAAATTAGAAGATTTCCCAGGCAATTCTAATATGCCCCAGGCCCTCTGGTTCAGATTTCCAGCCTGGATTCCCGGTTGCCTCTTGACTACACCCCAGCACACACTCAAAGGCAGGGCCCTGCCTGCCTTTCTCCCTAACTTCCCCTCCCAAGTACCGCCCCGCTCCCCACCCCCACCCCCACCCCGCACCTTGGAAGCGCTGCAAGAGGCCAGCCTGCAGTGGAGCACAAGGGGGCAGGCTGACACCGCTGGCCCTCCCTGCCCTGAGTGCCTCCCACGCCCCTAAATGGGACCCTGGCAGTCTGTGTATCTTTGCTGGCCTCCAGAAACCTGGTGGGCCGGGTACCCGCGTGGCCTGGAAGGACACTGCCAGCACTCAGGGAAGGGTAACAATGTACCAGTTCACACAAAGCTGCCCACCAGGGCTGAAACTGCAGGGTGGGTTCGCCACTGCCCAGAAGATGCCAGCAGCCTGCCCCACCCCCCACCCCGGGTGTTGTTAAAGAAAAAACCACGCATGACACTTGTTGAAGATGATAAGGCAGATTTTATTCAAGGTGGGCGTCGAGATAGATATAGGGACAACTGCAATGGGGTCTTGAACTGGAGGAGAGAGATTGGCTTCTACGCTGAATACAACGACAAAAAGTGGGAAGTGATAGCCAAGGAGCAGGGTGAGGAGGTCAGTGGATGGAAAATTACTAAGCAAACATCAGGGGTGAGGGGGATTTGGGCTAAACTGACCTAACAGGATTCTTGCTGAAGGCAGGCCAGGGTGAACAGACATCACCTGGGGGATGGTGGGGGATGAAGAACCAGATTTCGAGGGTGATCAGATATCAAGGGTGGGGGGGTTCTGGTTAAACTGACTTAGCAGGATTCTTGCTAAAATAGGACAATGCAGAGACAAACACCAAAGTCCAAAAGCCAAAGTCTAGTTGAAAAAGCGTTCGGGGGAGCCTGAGTCGAGTTTGGTTGAGGAGAGAATCTTTGTCAGTGTCCAGGGAACCACCAGCCATGCAGAGCCAGGAAAACAAGCACCCCCTTTGTGCGAAGGCAAGGACCTGAGAGAGGATGTCCACACTGAGAAACCAGGGCAGCGGTCCCACTGAGGAGGAAAGAGAACATCAACAAAAAAAGTGAGAATCCTTAAAGAGGTGAACTGGGGATGGCATGGGGGTGGAGGAGGACTATCAGGAACTAAAAAAATAAAATTTAAACAGTCAATAAAGTTTAAACAGTCAACTGACGAGCTCAGAAAAAGAGTGATCACTGCAGAGAAATAAGTCAGTGTCCTGGGAGTTCAAGGGGAAGAAAAGCTCATCTCAGTGCAAAACGAGAAAGAGATTTGGAGGACAAATCCAGGCAATCTAACATTCAAAGGAGAGGGGTTTCAGAAAAAGAAAAAAAAAAGAACATATAAAGGGAAAACAATAATTGAACAATTAATTAAAGAACATTTTCTGAGCTGAAGGAAAGCCTTGATTAAAAGGGCTTGTAGAGTTCCAGGAAAGATTAATTAAAAAGACATATACTTAGACCCTGGTGTAATTCCTGAATAATAAACTTCCAGACAAAAAGGAGGGTTACTTACAAAGAAAAGGAAAGTCAGGTTAGTATTAGCTTTCTTGTTGCCACCCTGCCACACTGCCACCCAATCACAACATTGGTTTCAGACTCTTGAGAGCAAGGATAATAACCCAAGAATCCCATATCCACTCAAGGTGTGATTCACATATCAGGGCAATGACACTAGGCTTCAGAGCACGCTACATGTCGTACCACATCTGAGGAAGCTGCTGGAGAGATGGATTGGTGTACAGCAAGGAAAACCAAAAATGATGACTTGGAAATGAATTCAGAATGATCTCAGCAAAATCCAGACATTGGAGGTGGGAGAGGAGTCGAGAACAGCGAGAGGAAGAAAGAAGGAGGGGTGACTGAGGGCTTTTATCTCAGCAGGCCTCCCCTTCTGATGGGAGGGCAAGTTGTTTGAATTTAATTTGTCTATGGGGCAGTTTAAAAAAACTATGCCCACAAATTATTCAATGATCTTCCCTTCAAGAGGTGGAGCTTAATTCCCCTTCCAGGGAGTGTGGGATGGACTTAGTCACTCACTTCTAACCAATAGTATAACAGAGTGAGGGGTTGTGACTCTGAGACTAACCCATAAAGGATGCTGGAACTCCCTCCCTGACTCTCTCTGTTATGGGCAGCCCTATAGAGGCTGGTGTGACAAGGGACAGAAGCCAATAGCACCAGGAGTGAGCTTGGAGGAGGATCCTCCAGATCCAGCCACACCTTGGCTGACACTTGATTACAGCTTCCTGAGAGACTATGAGCTAAGCTGCCCCTGGACTCCTGATCTTCAGAACTGTGAGATAATCAATGTTTGTTGTTTTAAGCTGCTAGGTTTTGTTGTAATTTGTTACACAGCCATAGATAACTAATACAATCTGTAAAGAAATACAGCTTTCTATGGTTACTAGGGTTGGGAAGGGAACCATCAGAGAATTTCCAAATTAATAGTGGAAGCAATGATGAGGAACCTGAGCAAGCAGCAAAGTGACAATAATGTAGTGAACACACAAAAAATGAGCAAAACAAGTAAATACATTATAAAATTGAAGAAAATAAAATTAGACCTCTAAATTACATGATATTCAAAATTCAGTTCTTGATGGAGCAAAGGCTTCACATGCAATCTAAGGGAAACCTAGGCATACTTTACCAACCAAAACTACACACAAAAAAGATAATCATATTTCATTACATAAAATTATTTTGTCTAGGGAAAACTCTTAAGCAGACTTAATAGAAAAATAATAATTAAAAGGTTATATACAAAGAGATCTTTGTTTTAACAGAGGATCAAGCCCTTACTATACAAATGTATAGTAAGTCCCTGCCTGACATTTCGTTTCACATAATGCCCTCAAAGTCCATCCATGTCACAAATGCACAAATGGCAGGATTTCCTTTCATATATATCACATTTTCTTTATCTATTCATCCATTGGTGGACACGTTGCTTCCATATCTTGGCTATTGTAAATAATGCTACAATGAACATGGGGTACAGATATCTTTTTGAGTTAGTGTTTTCATTTTTTTTGGAAAAATACTCAGAAATGGAATTGTGGCTGTCCAGTTTTCCCAATACCATTTATTGAAGAGACTGTCTTTTCTCCATTGTATATTCTTGGCTCCTTTGTTGTAGGCTAATTGACCATATATGCATGGGTTTATTTATGGGTTCTCTATTCTATTCCATTGATCTATGTGTCTGCCTCTATGCCAATACCATACTGTTTTGATTACTGTCACTTTGTAATATAGTTTGAAAGGTCAAATTTTATTTCTTTCTGATGGAGATACAGAAACAGCAGCACCATTTAATATTTCATTCTGTTACAATGACTTGAAGACCAACTTTATTATATATTAAATTCTCATATGTATTAGGATCGATTTCTGGCTTATCTTCTTTTTTTGACATTCTTTTTAAAATATTCTTTTCCATTATGGTTTATCACACGATTGAATATAGTTCCCTGTGCTATACAGAAGGACCTTGTTGTTTAACCATCCTATATGTGAGAGTTTACATCTGTTAATCCCACATTTCCAGTCCTTCCCTCTCCCACCCCTCTCCCCCTTGGCAACCACAAGTCTGTTCTCTATGTCTGTGAGTCTGCTTCTGTTTTGTAGATAGGTTCATTTGTGCCATATTTTAGATTCCACATATAAGTGAATATCACATAGTATTTGTCTTTCTCTTTCTGACTTACTTCATTTAGTATGATAATCTCTAGTTGCACCCATGTTGCTGAAAATGACATTATTTCATTGTTTTTTATGGCTGAGTAGTATTCCATTGTATATATGTACCACATCTTCTTTATCCATTCATCTGTCGATGGACATATAGGTTGTTTCCATGTCTTGGCTATTGTAAATAGTGCTGCTATGAACATAGGGGTACATGTATCTTTTTGAATTATAGTTTTGTATGGGTATATGCCCAGGAGTGGGATTGCTGGATCATATGGTAATTCTATTTTTAGCTTTCTGAGGAACCTCCACACTGTTTTCCATAGTGGCTGAACCAACATACATTCCTACCAACAGTGTAGGAGGGTTCCCTTTTCTCCACACCCTCTCCAGCATTTGTTATTTGTAGACATTTTAATGATGGTCATTCTGACTAGTGTGAGGTGGTATCTCATTTTAGTTTTGATTTGCATTTCTCTAATAATTAGTGATGTTGAGCATCTTTTCATGTGCTTACTGGCCATCTGTATGTCTTCTTTGGAGATATATCTATTAAGGTCTTCTGCCCATTTTTCAGTTGGGTTGTTTGTTTTTTCATTGTTGAGTTGTATGTGCTGTTTGTATATTTTGGAGATTAAGCCCTTGTCTGACACATCATTTGCAAAATTATTTTCTCCCATTCCATAGGTTGTCTTTTCTTTTCTTTTTTTTATGGTTTCCTTTGCTGTGCAAAAGCTTGTAAGTTCGATGAGGTCCCATTTGTTTATTTTTGTTTTTATTTCTATTGCTTTAGGAGACTGACCTAAGAAAACATTGGTACAATTTATGTCAGAGAATGTTTTGCTTATGCTCTTTTCTAGGAGTTTTATGGTGTCATGTCTTATGTTTAAGTCTCTAAGCCATTTTCTGGTTTATCTTCTTTGTTGTATGAATTTGTGTATTCCTATGTAAGACTATATTAGTGTGATACAATAGTTTTTTTAGCTATTAAGACAACTTCACTGTCCCAGATCCTCAATGCTGTTCTATTTCACACTTTCTACGTTTTCCTCAGACTTGTTTTCCATTAATGTCTAGATTATTTTGTTTTACTCAAATTAAAAAATCATATAAGCACAAAACTCTGGGAATGATTTGGGATTTCATGAAATTCATTTATTAATTTGGGATATTATATGTTTTATGTTAGATGTATTCATTCAAAAACATGGTATATCTTTCCATTCGGAACATGTATTACATTCTAAAAAAAAAAGAGTGATAGAATTAAATTCAAATATCTGATGACTTATGTAACTTGCACCTTTGGGGGCTATAGGAGGGAGAATCTGCAAGGTCACTGGACATATTGAGAACTGCCCTCCTGCTTTGCGATAGAGCAGCTACCTTTGTTTGTTGGAAGGTAAGGGTGAGTCTCTTGCCTAGAACTCTCTCTCTCATGACTTCTAATCTCAGTGGGATGAAGGCCACAGCACTGACTGGCATCCTGCTGGATCTACTACCTAATGGCTATGTGCCCTTGAGTTGTGTGTCCTTGAATTTCCCAAGCCGCAGTTTTCTGTAAAATAAACATAATACTCATCTCATTGTTGTAGGGATTAAATGAGCAAAGATCTGCAAAGCACTTAGTGCCTATAGGAGGACAGTGCCTTGGAGGTAAGGGATGATGTCTATGTGTTGCCCATTATTAGCATATGAGAAAGAAGAGCAGGACAGGTCACCACTGCCCCCCTGCAAGCACCAGTGGCTGGAGCTGTCAGCAGATCTACATTACAAGATACACCTCATCAACTCCAGCTGGTAGTTTACCAAGAGGACTGTCTTTTCCAGCATGCAGTCTGAATTTGTCATTTGTTTGTTTTTTTCACAATATTTTGTTTCATTTGTCACCATACAGTGCCAATGTGAGAAGCCCTCACATCCTCATAGTTCAGGTCAGGGAAAGAGTCTGAGCCTGCCTTTCTGTTTCTACCACTGTTCAGGAACTTGCAGAGTTTGACGATGATCTCCATGTCCAGTCAAGTGGACCTTCTGAGTCCTATAGCCATTTTCTGGATCTCTCCTACATCAGATTCTGTTGAGCATTTCTTCCTCGAATCATCTGCACCTTTGCTCCTAGAAATCCTAAGAGTCCTCTGAGCTCCCCTCCTTCCCTTCTGATGACCCTTTCCTGGTTGATGTACTTCACCCAATCTTTGCCCATCAGCATCCCCCCAAATTCTGTCCTTGGTCCCTGGCCCTTATCCTCTGAGCTCTTCTTAAGTGACTTCATCCATGGTCAGGGTCTATCGGTCCTTGCAGGCTTACACCGGCCTTTTTTTCTCTGACCTTCAGTTTCACATCTCAGCTCTTATTTGGGCATTCACTTATGGGGTGTCCATACGAATTTTAAAACTGATATGTCCAAAATTAAATAAATCTCCTACACCTGCCTGCATATACATACCCCCACAAATGACCTTATCTTCTTTCTTATTGCTAATTCAGTTAATGGGGTCACCATCTAGTCAATTCCCAAACCAGAAATCCAGCAATCATTCCTATTTTTTTCCCACCATGTTTAATTTTTCCCCAGGCCTTGTTGATTTCATCTCTCAGACATGCCCATCCCACCTACAATCCTCATTCAGGACCTCAGCATCTTTACCTGAACCACTGTGATACAATTTAAACTCCCTGGTGCCAAGTCTGCCTCCCAAGACTGCCTCTCCACTCATTTTCTACCACACTTCTCCTCACAATTCATGATCTAGTAAGAGTGCATTGTGGTTTCCCCAAATCAGAAAGCCATGCCATGCCCTTGTGCCCTTCCTTATGCCAATCCCTTTACTGAGAGCACCCTTCCCATCTTTCTTTGCTTGGCTACCTCTTACTCACTGTAGTGGGTTGAATGGTCTTCCCCTAAAATATATGTCCATTTGGAGCCTGAGAATGTGATCTTATTTGGAAAAAGGGTCTTTGCACATATAATTAAGTTAAGGTTCTTAAGATGAGATCATCCTGGATTTTCCAGGTGGGCTGTAGAGCCAATAACAAGTGTCCTTATAGGAAAAGGAGGAAACATAGACAACCCTGTGAAGCTGGAGGTGGAGACTGCAGCTGTGCTGCCACAAACCAAGGAACGTCTGGGGCCACCAAAAGGTGGAAGAGACAAGGAGGAAACCTCCCCTAGAGACTTCAGAGCACACTTTAGCCTGCTTGATTTTTGAACTTCTAGCCTCTAAAACTTTGAGAAAATAAATTTCCATTGTTTTAAGCTACCAAGTTTATGGTAATTTGTTATGCCAGACCTAGGAAACTAATACACTCACCCTTCAGGACTCAGTTCATGCATAATCTCCTCCAGGAAGTCCTCCCTGAGTTTCTCCTACCATCATTAAATATATATATATATATTTGAAGAAGTTTATATATATATATATATATATATATATATATATATATATATATTTGAAGAAGTTAAACCCAATTTGTATCGTCTATCACAATAATTATGAATTTTACGATCAAGTTGGGAAGAATAAATAAAATCCAAGTAGATATTATTTATACAAGACACATATAAAATAAATAATACCAACACTATTACTACTACTACTAAAAAGCAACAGACATTGAGCACTTACTATGTGCCAGCTAAGGCTCTAAGCACTTTGCATGTATTAGTCCCTCCCACAAACTACGTGTCATGATTATTACTATCTGTTTGCCAAGATGGCTGTAATGATTCCTCCCATCCTGTACACATAACCCTTGAATGTGGCTCTACCATTCTGCTGTTTAAGAGGTAGAGTCTATTTTTCCATTCGTTGAATCTGGTCTGGCAAATCTGCTTTGACAATAGAATGTTACAGAAGTTATTTTTCGTGGCTTCTGAGCTGGGTGTCAAAAGGCCTTGCAGCTTCCACTCTTGCTCCTTTTGAAAACTTCCACCATCATGTGGAAGCGGGTTAGCCTGCTGAGGACTTGTGGCCAAGCATTAATCACCAGACATGTGAGTGAGCCCATCCTAGAACGACCAGACCCAGTTGAGTTACCAGGTGACTGTACCTGCTTGAGTAACCCCATGCAAGTACAGCTGAGCCCAGCCCAAATTACTGACTGACAGAACCATGAGAAAAGGAAATCGTTGCTGTTTACAAATTTTTTGGAGTGGTTTCTTTTACAGAAATAGATAACTGATAAATCATCCCCACTTTGCAAATGAAAAAACAGAGGCACAAAAAGGTTGAGTAATTTGCCCAAATTTTCACAGGTAGTAAGAGATTAAGCCATGATTTGAATCTAGGTACCAATGAACCAAGCTTTTACAAAATTAATCTGCACTCAAACATTCCTCTCAGTTTGCAGTTAGCATCTATCCTAGACAAATGCATCAACATTTTTGATGGTCTTAGAAATGTCCCTTAATAGAATATAATGCAAGTCAATTGCAAAGTGAAACTACAAATCTTTTTTTAAAAGTAGGATTTTATGAAGTAGGATAAATATGTAGAATTTTAATTGGCTTTTTTAAAGAATCATATTTGGATTTTATTTTAAGAAGTGATATTGGAGAATTGCTAGAATCACATGCAGAACTACTGACTGAATAAGAGCAGTAAGCAATGGAGAAATTTTACCAAAAATAAAAATGTACTTCAAAGGAAGATGGTTTGATTATTGTGACAGAAACTTAACTGCCAGCCAATATTTATTCCCTTCTCACTGACAGCACCTGATTCTGTTCAAGGTGGTGATGTGCTCAGTTAAAAAATCTCACATCTCAGACTCCTTTGCAGCTAGGAGTAGCCATGAGATGACATTTTGGCCGATGAGATATAAAAGTCTGCTTGTGGGGCTTCTGTGAAAGTTATTGTTTTCCTGATAAATAAGGAATAGCCTAAGCTGACGTGAACATTTTTGCCAAGTCCTGCCCCATCTTTGAGCTGGGACATGGATATGATGCGTGGAGGTGCATAAGCCACCTTGAGAATGCAAGCAAGGAAGCAGTACCCAGAGGATGCCGGAACAGGAAGCCAGAGAAGCCGTGTCTGCGATGCTCCCTGCGGGCAGTGGCGCCCCAGCCCAGCTATTTGCCCTTGGTGATTCTGTCATATGAGAAAAATAAACTAGTAGCTTGTTTAAGTTGCTAAATTGGGTTTCTGTCAAATGCGATCCTGACTGATACAAATAGCAAAGGATTAAGGGAGGCCCTTAGGATGATAGCTGAAGCCATCAATTACCTTTTGTAAACAAACATGAAGGGTGTCTTGTCATGCTATCACACAATTTTATTGGAAACATTATACTTCCAAAAAGTCAACATTAGATTTAATGTTTTTAAGCAAACTTTTCATTTAACTACAGCATAAATATGGAAAAGTACACAAGATTTATATTTGTTTGTTCTAAAACATAATTATATCCTTCCAATTATAACCTAAATTTTAGTAAATATTGGATAAATGTTTTTTTCACAATATTTTGTTTCGTCACCATACAGTGCCAATAACACCTTTTTACTTTTTGCATGAAATTTTGCCTTCCCCTAAGTGGATTCACTTCTAAGTGTTTTTTCTTTTTTTTCCCTTGTACACTTGTTCTTGAATAATGATGTCCTGTATCTCTTCCAGAAAGGGGTAGATCTGAGTAGATAAAGATGTAGAATATTTGAATAATATAGTTAATTGTTGTAGGTTTTCTTCTATAAATGGAGAGTGTACACTGTCTTCTCATGTCTCCTGGACAGTCCCAAACATCAAGCATTTCTTGCCCACAAGCAAAACCTTAGGCAATCTCAATGAAATCAAGATTTTGCACATCACATTCTCTGATCATATCCCAGTGAAAACAGAAAGTAATAATTTTTTTAAAACTCCTTTCAAAAAATCATTGAGCAAAACAAACCTGTAATATTTGGAAATTAAACAATCTCTTCTGAATTATCTGGATCCAAAACGGAATTAAGGAGAACATTTCACACCAAAACCTAAAGGACAGAAAAAAATCAGAGGAAAATTATAGTAAATAACATCTTCTAATATTAAAAAATAAAGTGAAAAAACCCATTTAAGTATTCAATTTAGGAATTAGAAAAAGGCCACACCACACACATGCACATAGTAGGAGGGAATTAATAAAGGTAAAAGTTGCAAATAATGAGACAGAAAACTGAAAATAATATAAAGGTAAACCCAAAAGTGCATCTTAAAAAAAAAAAAAAAAAATAGATAGACTCCATATCTGATTTTGAAAAAAAAGAAGAAAAAAAGGCAAAAATATTAGAAATGGGAAAGTATCGATAGTTACAAGCACAGACCCCATGGTATGCACCTTTACGGCAGTAAATTTTATAATCTAGAGGAAAATGGATAATTTCTAGAAGAAGATAGATTACCAACGATTATTCAATAATGGGTAGAAAAAAAGTTAAGCAGACCAAGAATCAGGGAAGAGTTGCAGCAACCAAAGTTCTGCCATTAGGAGGTGGTTTATTTTCCACATTGTTTCAGAGAAGAAAATGAAACAAATGGCATACATAAAAGACAGAAAAGACCAATGTAATTCCAATTACTTTGAAATATAATTTTGGGAAAAACTGATGTTTTATTATTCTAAGTCTTCCTATGCAGCAATATCTTGCAAATAATTCCTTTAATCTTCTTTTAATAATATCTAAAAGCTGTCATTATAAATGCTGAACTTTTCTTGTTAAATTTATTCTTGATTGTTTTCTTGATTTTGCGAACATTGTCCAGGAATTTCCCCCCATTTCTACTCCTAATCAATTATATTAGGCATGGAGAAAACCACTGATTTTGGTATGTTTATCTGAAATCTAAGAACCTAGCAAAATCTCTTAAATTTTATTTATTTTTTAGCATCTGCATGTAAAGATAATTCTTAAGGCTCCGTAATTTATTTCCCTATATTGACGGACATTCAAGTTATTTCCAGTTTTGTTGCCTTACACACAATGCTGCAGGAAATATCCTTGCCCAGATATACGCTGAGATTTTCAAGGGAGTCTAGAGAGCGGAGTTGCTGGGTCAAGAAGACATCTATGCTAGAGATGGGACCCTTGGGTGCAGAAGAAAGGAAAATATCTTTCTACTAAAACTTTATTTCAATTTCATGCAGACAACTAATATTAATTTGGGGTTTCCCTTCTTCTGGGTTTGAGTCTAAGTTTTGGTCCCCCAAAACGCCCAGGCCTTGGGGTGTGGTGAGGAATGTGTGATTCTCTGTCATGGGTCCATTCTGGCTTCAGTGACAGCATGGACCCTTCAATCCAGACAACTTTCTCTCACGGTTCTGTATTATGGGGTGTGGGGTGGGCTTGAGGTTGCTGGGGGGCCTTTTTGCCACCCTACTGCCATAGCCCAGCATCTCAGGAGAGGGCCTGTCCACGGCAGGAAGGCACAACCACCCAGCGGTCCTTCCCTGCTCTCTCCAGCCCAGCGTCTTGGCTCTTGTCATCCTCTGCCATTTTCTCTGTCCTCGTGCAGTTCACCCATCTGGACCCCAGCCCAGAGAAAGCTTTTCTGAAGGGCGGGGTGGGGGGTAGGGAGAGGCGCTTCCTTAAATCTCTCCCTGCTCTCCTAATATTTCTCCAAATATTCTCTCTGGATCCAGTGTCTTCTCTGTTTACTTAAGGGCTTGATTTTAGAAAAGAAAGCTAGAAAAATGCTTGCAGTCTTCACCCTCCCACTCCTCTCCTGGGATGAGGAGCAAAGAATGGCCCAGCTGCCTGCATTTGATGGGGGTGAAGGAGGGACACAGGGAGGAGGGGAGGGAGGAAACACCAGGTAGAGAGAAATAAAACATGGGACAATATGTAAAATATCTCCTGCCATAGACATTTTAAAACTGCAATAAGTAATGCACAGTTCAAAAGACATAGCAATTCACCCTCCCACCAGTAATGACCTCTAGAGGTGTCTATTTCCTACAAACTCACCAGCTCCAAATGCTATATAGTTCTTTTGAATTTTTGTCACCCTCAGGGGTGCTGTTCTCATTTGAATGTTCCTGACACTTAGACATGTTGAGAGTCTTCTCCACATCTGCAGCTCCTCTTCTGTGAATTGTCTGGTTCTACCTTGGCCCATTTTTGTATTGGGTCATTTGCCTTTTTCTTAGCAATCTGTAGGAGCTTTTTGTTTACTAGAGGTCAAGTAGGTCTGGGAAGTGAAGTCGACCATGTCAGTAGGGACAAATCACAGAGGGCTGAGCTGTTGGGTTCTTCAAAGGGCAGATTGACTGAGAGAAAGATCCAGGGGCTCAGGTGCCCCCATCCCACATATTCACAGCATTTACAGGCCTGTGGAGAGGACAGCAGGAGCGAGCAGGGTGTGGGGTGTGCCAGCACCATGGCCGGGTCAGTAGAAAAAGAAAGAGTAAAAACAATGAAATGGGTACAATAAAATACAATGGAAAATAAAATACAAGTGAAGTGATAAAATAAAACAAAACAAAATAAAAGGCAGTGATGCTCTGGGGCAAGAGCCTGTTGGGGGTCTGAGACCAAAGAGCACAATGGTGGGTCCTCGGACCCTTCACAATTCCACACTCTCTCCAGCGCTTCCTTCCTTTTAAAGCCCACAGCAATCCTATGAGTGCGAATGAATATTCCCAATTAGTGGATGATCCAGGGAGACCCAGAGAGGTGAAATGACGTGTTCGGAGTGCAGAGGAGTAGGTGATAGAGCCAGCTGTCGATTCCACTCCACATCACTTTTTAATTTTTTATGTTCTCATTTTCCTTCATTGTGTTTTGTTTTACCTCACTGTTTTGAGTCTTTCATTTCCTAAGGAATCCTAAATAAATGCGTGGAACAGCAATGTGCACACAGTAGGCGCCCAATCACTGTTCCAGAAACACGGCTGGGGGCGCGGGCGAGACTGGCCCCTGGCACCCGGTCCTCCCTCCTGCGTGCAGCCCGGCTTGCAGGCCTAGGGCTGGGCACAAGTGTGCGTGGCCAGGTGGGCTTTTTACGGCTCGGCCCGAGGAGGTCTTTCGTATTACCGTCTTTTACAACGTTCTCTGTGAGACACTATTTCCCGCAGTAGCCAGCCTCCTGGCTTTCTCTCAGCTCACCACCACTGCCTCTCCACTTCGGAGTGCGGCGTTTCCTCCCGGCTGGTGTCCCGTCTGAGTGGTGCGGGGTCCGGCTAGAAGGCCCGGGCACCCCGACTCGGGCCCCCTCCCCTGGCGCAGAGGATGCTGGATGCCGGGTCATCGCCCTTCTGCGCCAACGTGCATGGCTCACAGGGCAAACTGCTACCGCTCTCCAGGTGGGGGCCTGTCCCTCCCTCCCTCCGTCCCTCCTTCTGTCTTCCACCCCTCTGCCCCACCGCACGCTGCCTTGAGCGGCTCAGAAAGTGCCCGTGGCTTCCCCAGGGGGCCTGCACCCACTCTTGGCCAAATGGCCCAATGCGTCATTTCCGGTTCATCTCCAGGCTCTGGGCGCCGTCGGTGTGGGGCCCTGCTTGGGCAGGATGGCTCAGGGTCCTGCCCTGCCACCTACCACCCGTGCGCCCTCAGCCAGGCCCTGGTCCCGTCCGAGCCACAGTTTCCTCGAGGGTCGAGTGGGGTGACGGCCCCCCTCCCACAGGGTCCAGGCGGCAGCAGAGCCAGCGGTGTGAACTGACCGTCCAGAGGGAGAGCTGCGAGGGGCGTTGGTCCGGCCGGGCCTGTCCTCCAGCCTCCTGTTCACCTCCCCGCGGGAGTTGCTGGCTCGTCGAGCTTCTCCGGCCTCGGCCAAGCCAATCAGCACGCCCGCGCCTGAACGCGTAAGGCCGCGGCCAGAGGACGGGGCACGGGTTGGGGCCGACTCCCCAGCGGCCTGAGCTACGGGTCGCGGACGGCGCAGGCCCGGCGGGCGGCGGGAGGAGGCGGCCCCGCTCCACAGGGCGCGCCGCAGGTGGCCTCCGCTGGCCCGCGCCCCGGCCCCGCCGGGCGCTGCCTCCCGGCGGAGCGATCGTAAAGCGTCTGCTGCCATCTGGTGGCGGAGCCCGGGCAGCTGCGGCGCGGAGCGGGGAGACAGGGTCAGGGGCGGGGTCCCGTAGACCCCCATCCAGAGCCTCTCGCAGCCGTGCTACACAACCAAGAAGCCCCACGCCTCCGCCCTCTGGCGCTGCTCCGGATTCCCCAGGCAGAATGGCTGGCATCCCAAGAGAGGCAGTGTGATACAATGGTCGGCGCCTGTGCTTTGATGCCCGCGCCTGACTGTGGAGCCAACTTGCCCCGCCCAGAGGGGCCCTTCACTCACTGAACCGCATCTTCTCATCTGTAAAGTGGGGCTGAGAGAAGTGCGTGTCTTGTGGAACCTTCAGATTGCCATGGCAGATTCATGTCGAGCCCCAGACCTATAGCTGTGGCCTTTGTAAAATCCCAGGCCGTTTCTCACACACTCTCTTTATGTCATTCTGCCACTTGCCAATGTGAAACCTTGGCCATACCATGAATTTTCTGTTTCTCCATCTGTAAATTGGAGATGCCAGTGCTGTCCTCCACCTCCGGGTATAGTAACTGGCATAAAGATGACTCCACCTCTCTGCGCACAGGTGCCCCTGACGTCACTGGCCTTCTGAGCCTTCCCCCTGTGAGCTCCCAGAGGATAATTCTCCACCAGAATGAAAAGCTTCTCCCAGCTGCTGCCCAAATCTGGAGGCTCTGCCTGGGCCTTGTACCATATAGGCAGGACCTGTTTTCTGAACTAAGAGGATTTCGGTGGCTTTTCTGGGAACCACAGACCAAAGGGTCCAAATTAGGGGTCTTGCTCTCTGACCCTTCCAAAAGAGGCCACACTGAAGCAGATGCCTCATCCTTACAATAATACGGTGGAATATTTAAGGAAAGCAAATTCTCCTGAAAAACGGGAAAAGCTCTTTGGCTCCATTCATGCACCAGGCACTGTCCCTGAGACATGGGTCCAGTGGGCGTGTGCACACTCCACGTCTTACACACGGTTGCAGTAGGCACACAGCTTTTTATTTATTTATTTATTTATTTATTTATTTATGGCTGTGTTGGGTCTTCGTTTCTGTGTGAGGGCTTTCTCTAGTTGCGGCAAGTGGGGGCCACTCTTCATCGCGGTGCGCAGGCCTCTCACTATCGTGGCCTCTCCAGTTGCGGAGCACAGGCTCCAGATGCACAGGCTCAGCAATTGTGGCTCACAGGCTTAGTCGCTCCGCGGCATGTGGGATCTTCCCAGACCAGGGCTCGAACCCGTGTCCCCTGCATTGGCAGGCAGATTCTCAACCACTGCGCCACCAGGGAAGCCCCAAGCACACAGCTTTAATTACTTCTCAGTGTGCAGCAAGAGGGTGCCTACAGCACTGGCGTGACAGCCAGGTGCACCAGCAGGGAGGGGGGCATCTCAAGCAGCCGCTGCCCTTCCGCCTGTGAAAACGCCTGCTCCAATTCAAAGGTATCAAATATTTGCCTAGCTGTTCAACATTTCTTTAAATAATACACTCGTGACTAATTCATATCTAGACTCGCCGTCTTCATCTCTCCCAGTCCTCCCTCCTGGATTAGCGTGTCTTTTCTATTCCTGGAGAAACTTGTCCTACATTCTAAAAATAGACCCCAGAGTCTGGACACTGGCATGCACAGTCAGTGGAGGCTTTTTTATTTATCTTGAGGGCCGTCCTCTTGGGACAGCTGCATCAAAGCCCAGGGACACATTGGTGAAACAGCCAGTCATGGGCACCCAGGTGCATGGAGGAGGCTGGGTTTGTGCTGGCTGCTGCTTTCCAAAAGAGAGGTGGTCTGCTCCCAAGAATGCCCCACCCAGCTTGGTCCTTTGACCTCTGAGGGGAGTACACGCCTCTCACATCAGAGGCAAGGGCCTTTCTCCTCTGCAGATGGGTCCATTTTCCCCTTGAAGTTAGAAGCCCAAGATGTCCCTGTATCAGCCAGGACCTGGCAAGAAGCAGGTGGCGCGCTCACCTGGGTCATTAAGGGAGAGTGAACCTATGAAGGAGGGTCAGCACTCCGGGTCTAGGGGAAGAGGAGCTACCTGAATCTGGAGGCCAAGGTGGCCGTGCAGAGAGTGCCATCTGACAGGAGTGATGACCTCAGGAGGAGGAGCCTGGGGAATGGCCACCCCAGCCACTCTCCTCTGCCCCAGGTCTCCTGCTAGGCACCCCTCACACACACACCAAGGCTCAAACCCGTCCAGAAGGCAGTGATGTGTCCGATGTGTTCGTTTGGGGGAGCCTGTGTGGGGAGGTGCCCAGAGCAGGCGGGGGAGGGTACAGAGGGGTCTACAGGGCAGAGGGGAGGTGTTCAGCTCCCTGTCCCTTTCTTGGGACCTCTCCACCTCTCTAGCCCCCTCCTGTCTCTCTCCTTGTGCTGGCCATCATTTGTCTCTTGTCTCACCATCTGTGTCTCTCACTGACTCATCTCTTTGTTTTCCTCTAGATATATCCTCCCTGTTTTCTGTGCTGTGAAGGAGGAGTGTGGGGTGGGTAATGTGCACCTTTCCCAAGTGATCCAATTGTAGGGGGCGCCCAACAGCTCTTTCCACTGTGGCCTGCCCCCACTATAGGAGGGAGAGCGGCCGGGCCCGGGAGGCAGGCTTCCTGTGATCTCCGGCTCTGCCTTCTCTGAACTCCACTAAATGAGGCCAATCAGCATTACTTTCATTTTATTACTTCAAGGACTTCCTCATCCACTTCTTTTCACCCTTCTTGCTGCTTTCGCCTGGAATTAGCAAGGAGGAGTTCCCTGCTCCTTGTGTCACCTCTAGCCACCACTCAGCCCTTTCTGAGCGCTCCTACTGTGTGCTCAGCCTGCATGAATAATGTGGGGTGCCAGCACTCAGAGCACACGGTCCAGATGGGGGCAGGACCCCACCACCCATTCACCCTGTCATTTGACAGACTGCACCACTGTGCAGGGACTCCGGGCCAGACCCTAAGTAAATAAATAGCAATGAGGGATTTAGTGTCTGCTCTTGACAGAACAGATGGGGAGGTTGTGTAGCACAGTGGATAAGCCCACGTAAGCCTCAGTTTCCTCTTCTATGAAATAGGGGTGACAATCCCGACCTCACAGGCTTGCTTAGGGGTGATGTGAGATCACAGGAGGTTGTTGTTATTAAGTGGCAGGGACTTCTGCGCCCCCCCCCACACACACATAAAAATTATAACCTCAAATGGAAGGTGGGACCTCCCAGGTGGGGGGTGAGGAAGTAGCAGAGAGAGGGGCTGGGGATGCAGATCTCAGACAGCAGGAGGACCCGGAGGAACAAATGTGGACCTAGACCTCCAACTTCAGGTCTGGTTTTAACTGGCATAAAATAACTTCCAGAATGAATATCCCCTCTATGAGGTATGTCCACTTATGAGGGAATCCCTAGTAACAGATCTTACCACAGTACAAAGAAATCCTACTCTCCTAATCTGGGGATGATATATGCAGCCAGCTAATGCAAAATGAATTTTCATGTTATTTTTGCTTATTTTTAAGTCTGTTGGGTGCATCGTGGCTGATCGCTGTTCTGACATTTTTCTTCCCTCATTAAGAAAGATGCCCCTGGTGAGTTACCTGTGCCGGGCTCAGAGCAGAAAACAAATATCGCTGGCATCCACTTTCCTGTGCTCTCTGGGTGTAATTAAGAAAAAGGCGCCTGCAGGAGAGAGAAAGAACAGAGTAGAAAGCGGCCTAATGGTTACTCTTCACAGAACTCCCCAGTCTGTAAAACCATCTGAGTGTCCTTCCTTTCCAGGATACCTTTCCTGACCTGTCAGGGCCTCCCTCCAACCTTGAACCCTAGCACTTCTCTCTGGGGACTTTTCCTTTTCGTTGTGGTTTGTTTTTCCCCCTTAATACATTTCTCATCCCTTCTGTGCTAGACAGCCCTGTTCTTTCCTTTGTCTAAGGCACCTGCTCTTCCTTCGGAGACCTGCACTTCGCTGGAAGTCCATATGATTTGGGTGAAGCTAACCTGTGCCCCAGAGGGGAAGCCAAGCCTGGCCAATCAGAATTAGTCTTGGGACTTGGCAGGAACTACTTCGAGAGATGCTCTCCAGCTGAGGTTCAGCCTGGGCATCACTTGGGGAGAACCAGTCTTGAGAAAGAAGCCAACTCTAAGGAAAGCTGAGTGTGTAGTGAGAATCTGGGACCCGAAGTCCTGTTTGAGCCCTGGGTCCAGGGCTTCTGGATTTGCAGGCAGACGTTGTCCTTCTCCTTTCCCCTAGGTGTCTCTTGGAGGGAGCTGGGGACCATCCACCCAGGGTGTGCCACCTAGTCTCATTCCTGCTGTGCCCAGCCACTGCCTCTGGCTGAGGGAGCTCGAGGGTGTCCCCAGCTCTGACTCAGTCTCCAGAGGGGGCAGAGCTGGGTGACCAGGGCACAGAGGCCAGCAGCCTGCACAGTTCTTAGCTCTCTGGGCTTGGCTAGGGTCACAGTTACTGCCGTGCAAGGGATTTTATAATTCCTTGATTTCCTGTTTTACACCCAGAAGTGGTCCATAAATGTCACAGATGCTCCAATGAACTGAGGCCCCTGCCTGAGCTTTCAGAACCCAGTGTATCAGTAGCAGTTCATGCCTGCTGGCCTGACTTGTTTCAGGACCACATTTGTCACCTCTTCACTGAGCTTTTGTCCTTGGACTTTAGAGAGGGCTTTGAATATCAGATGCCAGGCTCTCTCTTCCTGTTCTGATCCCCTGCCCCACTTTGGGCCCCTTTCCTCTCTGTTGTCATGTCCCTTTCCTTCCACTGCCTTCAAACATGTTCTCCAGACTGTGAGCATCTATTAGGCACCCTGTGTGTACACCCGAGTAGAGCCTTCCCTGACACCCACTTCCTGTGTGACTTCAGTTTCCACCATCTTCCTCTCTCAGGGTGCCCTGTTCTTTTCCTTCACAGCAGTGATCACACTTTATCATTGTTAAGTGCTTTTTTGTTTGTTTCTTTGTTTTGTTTGTTTACTGGATTCACTGTTGTCTCTTCAGTAATCTGTCAGCTCTCAGAAGATAGAAACTTTGACTGTTCTTCCCCTCAAGTGTGCTAGCACCTAACTCAAGGTTGGCACACAGCAGGCCCTCTAGAAACACCCATGGGATGACTGAGTGAGTAGGCATTAGTGGGCCAGGCCCTGGCCCCAGGGGTGGAGGGCAGGCGAGCAGAACCAGCCCGGAAGCTGCTCCCAGAGTGCTCAGCCTCTGGTCGAGTGAGATGGGATGGGGTTGGGGCCCAGGCCGCCAGAACTATGGTGTGAGGTGGCCTTGTGACGTGTCCTAAGTGCAGACCAGACCCAGAGTCCAGGGCTCTGAGAAGAAGGCACAAAGCTGCTGGGTGGGAGTGTTCATTGGATAGACTCTTGAGGCTGAAACGCAGGGAATTTGAGAGAAGTGCAGAAATGAAAGAATGGGGGATTCTGTCCAGTGTTTGATCACGTTCATCTCCTGATTCTCCTCTGATCCTGACAGCTCCCTGGGGAGGAGGTGGGCTCTGCTGTTTCACCTGTCCCGCGTCGTTTGGCGCAGGGCTGGGCTGCATGGCGGGTGCCTGATAGTGCTCAGCACCCACTGGAAGCAGCTCGTGAGTGCGTAGGCAGCATCTACATAGTGTCAGCGTGCTCCATGTGCCATGTTCAATTTCAGGTCCGGGGGGGGGATGGACAGAGTAGCCCAATGGACTATTTGGCACAAACCCAGCATGACTCCATCCAACACAGGAGGAAATTTTCATCCCCAGAATCATCTCAGTTGTTCCTGTGTTATTCACAACTGATGGCTGGCCCCACAGGCCCCAAATACAAGGCTGGTTTACCTAGAGGAGAAGCATAGGGCATAGGCATGGCTCTGAGCTCCAGCTTTACCACCTAGTGATGAGTGGGGTGGGCAAGTCCATAACCTCTCCCAAGCTCACTTCCTGCACCTGAGAAACGGGCTTAATAAGTACCCTTGGAAGGAGTTGGAAGCTAGGCGACACCTGGCCCATGATGAGGAATACTCTGCCCCCGTGAGGGCACCCCAAGTCCTGGGGGGAGGGCTCCCCAGCTGCCTCTCAGCTCCCGGCTCTAGTAAAGCAGGTTGCTGCTGCCTCGTGCCAGCATCAGCCCAGCATGGGCTCTCTGCTCTCCCCACCTTGTCGTGCTCCTGGGAGGGCAGGGGCCTGGTCCCATGGGTGTTGCCCCTCTTCCTGCCTCCCTGCCGAGGGCTCAGCACCGGGCCTGTGCTTTCTTGGTGCTCAAAAAGTTATCTGTTGAATGATGTGTGAAAGACTAACAGGAATTCAGTTGACCTATGTGGAAATACCAAACCGTTTTGCTAACTTCCCCCCGAACTCCCTGCCACCCCTCCCTGGCAGCAGTTGCCCTGCCGGCAGGGAGAAGGGGTAGCCAGACAGCCAGGAGAGGGAGGCCTGCCAAGCTCCAGCCGCAGATGCAGGACTCATGGCACCCTCCGAGGCTCTCATGCAGCCTCCCCCTGGCCCTCATTTTACAGTGCGGCCTTTCCTTCAGCAGCCCAGAGACCGCAGGGCCTTCCCGCCATCCCTCCGCCCCCGTGCTGTCCAGAAGATGGGGCGTTAGTGATTCACAGGTGCAGCTCCGCTCCCGCAAATGTGGGGCTGGTGTTCTGAATTCAAGATGCCTGATAAAGGCTCTGTTAGCCAGTGCTACTGATGGGGGCCAGTCTCTGCCACTCACAGGAGACAGGCGCCCTGACTCAGCCAGGGCCCCAGAGCAGAGGGTGGAGTTCAGATTTTAAATTTGGCAATTCTGACATTGGTCTAGTCCCTTTTCCCAGAGATAGACTGGTCCAGTGTGCCATTTTTCCAGATAGTTCTTTTTGAAGCATAAATAGTCCTAATTTTAAATGTATAGATACTGACATTTGGGGTTAGTTCTCGGTATTGTTTTTAGATGGAAAACTTGCTCTGAAAAGCACAACTATGTGTGGACACTCACATACCACTGGGCCCCATAGAGTCCTGATTTTCAAAATACTCAGAGTCCTTCCTAAACTTGCCTAAGGGATGCTGTCTTTGGAGTTCATTCCTGGCGGGTTTTAGAGAGTTTTCTTTTTAAAAAAGAAACAAGAACAAAAACACCTGACAATTTGTTTCCTCTCATCTTGCCAAGAGCAGGGGAGTCGGGCCCTTGGATAGGTATGGGCCTTTGCTGCCTGCTGGAAACTGAGGTGTGCTTATAGGGGCCGGAGCAGAGGACAGGTAGCCCAGGGCCAGGAGACAGGCAACCTGGACAGGGACCCAGGCCTGGCCTTACCACTTACTTACCAAGACATGCTGGGAAGTCTCTTTACCGCTGTTTGCTCATCAGTAAGATGGGAACAATAGGTCCTTTCCTGCTTGCTGGATGTGAAAATCTCCACAGAGGGCTGGATAAACACAGAGGCTGTTGCTGGGACTTTGGAGGTGGGAGAGCAGCAAGGATAAGCATGTGGACACTGAAACCGGCTGCCTGCACTTGAGTCTTGCCTCTGCCCATTGCTAGCTGTTGTGAACTTGGTGGAGCTACTTAACCTCTTTGGGCCTCAGTTTCCTCATCTGTAAAACGGGGAATATATGAAAAGGCCTGACGTCATCAGGTTTTTGTGAGGATCAGATATGAGATGGTTGGTCCATGCAAAGCCCTGCCTCATGCTCTGTTTTGTTGGCCTCAGTTACTATGTCCTCCAAGCAGACCTGGACACTCAGGGTCCTCTTTTGACACAGAGTCTTCTCCAAGGCATGACCCCTGCCCTTAAGACCTGGTCTCCCAAGGGTTAGGAGAAGCCTGAGCCACTTCCACTTTTTCAAGCTCCCAGTTTATTAAATAATGAAAAAATGTCAAAGCAAGTGTACATAAATTAGTGTAAACTGACTATATTTACATAAAGCAAGTTAATGCTTTTACCCAGACACACACAGAGACTCCCTGGAAACCCTCACTGGACACAGTGACAACAGTCTGCACTTGATTTTCATCAGAATGAGTGGCCTGGGTGGAATGGCTCTCTTCCCCTTGTCCTGGCCTGTCCAGAACAGGCCCTGACCGAGGTGTTTGGAAGGTAGAAGGGGCAGAAATAACCCTCACTCCCGGCTTAGGCAGGAGCAGAGACAAGGGCTCAAGGGGCCAGAGGATGGCTGCTATACAGACTGGGTATCTGTAGCTCCTTGGACCTCGTGGAGGCTGGTATGGGTGGCCACGGTGAGGAAACAGGCAGGCTGCCCCACACAGGTATGTGTGGAGGGGCCGTGGGGAGGTAGCCAGGGCCTTGTTGCTGGATTGCCCTCCTTGGGATGCAGTCCCTCCTCCCCGATGGCCCTAGGGTTGTCTAAGAGCCAGCGGAGGATGGTTTGAGGTAACTTGCAGCTTCAATGACTCTGAAAGTTCCAGCTCTTGGCGTGTCCCCATTCTCCCTGGGATTCAGTGGCAGGTGTTCATTTTTATAAATCTAGTCAGTGCATGGCTCCTGTGGTGGCAGGAAGCTCCAGCTTCTAAACCCACTCCCTGGGTGGCTCTCTCCTGACTCCTTGCGGCCTGGGTGGCCTGCCTACAGGTGTCTCTGGGGAACAGCCAAGACCTTCCTCCCAGCTCCTGGGTTTCTTGACCCTGGCTGTGCATGACTGCCACCTAGGGAGGGTCTTCAAAACGCTGGCCACTGTCCCTTCCCCCACTCCAGAACAGTGGCACATAGAGCACCATTCAGTTTCTTGGCCCAGGCACGCCTCAGGTGCATACGTACCCTGCATGCCCAGTGGCAGAATCTAAACCCAGGCCAGGGGCTGCTTCTGCAGGGGTCCTGAGCGGAGGACTAAGGTCCAGAGAGGTAGCTCTCCAGTGCAGCCACAACAGAAATACCAGCTTGGGAAGATAGGCCGCGGTTGACCAAGATCCTCTCCAGAACTCTCCAGACAGCAGTGAAGCTGTGGGTCAGATCAAGTAAGATTTAGCTCCAAATCCAGCCTGCTTGAACCAAGCACAACCACAGGCCAAGTCCCTGCCGGGGGCGCGTGACTTCTGTCCTTGCCGCGACAGACCCCTCTTTCCGCGTGTGTAGGCCCAGAGGGGATCTATGTGAGAACAGGGCGCACTGGGCCGGCAGATCGCCCTGCAGTGCCACGGGCCCCCTGGCCCCGCTCACTCCCAGGCAACCGGAGCTTTGAGCAGAGTAGTTTGAACGCTCAGATATCCTTGAGCCCAGGTTGGAGTTTCTCAAACTCGAGCACACCTGAGATTTACTGTGCGGAGCTGTGAGTCTTAAACTATGCCCGCTCTTCCATGGTGATTCAGGGGCTTTGGGGGTAACTGGCTGCACTCTGTGTGGAGAGCTCCGCGGTGGCCCTGAGGGCGGCAGGGCCCGGTGCCTCAGCGATCTGGCCCCGCCTACCTTCCCAACATCACTTCCATTCTGCGTCCCTCACTCCCCACACTCTTGCCTCAGACTTTCTCTCGACTCTCACACTCCAAACTTACTCCTGCCCTGGAGACTTGACCCTTGTTCTCCTCTATGCCTGGAAAGTTCTCCCAGATCTCCCAGGTTGCTTCTCATCCTCTAAGTCTCAGCTCAAAGTTACCTCCCCTGAGAAGCCCTCCCTGACCATCCTTCCTACAACTGACATATCTGTGTCAGTCTCCTGCCCCTGAACTGCAAGGCTGAAGGTAGCGTCTGGTCGGACTTGTTCACAGCTGAGGTCTCAGCGCCTGCAGTTGTGCCAAGGGCAGCGTTGGTTCCTGACAGGCATTGTCGTTCTTGATAAACACTGAGGAAGACAGGTCCTCCCAAAGTGAAGAATGAATTTATGAGAGTGCCTGGGACTGAGACATTAGCACAGGACCCACTGTGAGAGGCTCCAGGGATGTCTTGCCCCTGCTCCTTTAGCATTCACCGTTCCATTACACTCAACTGAGCAAGTGACGGGCACTCTTCATGGGGCGCAGCTCCAGCCACGGGAGCCTGATGTGCCTATGCGCAAGACAGGAGGGAAAGACCAGGAATTAAGGCCCTGGGAACAGACTTCAGTCAGTGACAAGAGAAGTTGTGGATAAATTGTCCAGTGCCCTTGCCCTTAGGATGGGTTGAGGCCAAGTCTGCTCTGCGTCCCAGGTGCCAGCAGTCAGGCTGCCTGCAGCAAACCTGCTCGTTCACCCACTCTGGATGGGCTTCCTTCCCTTCCCTGCCTTGCGACGCCACCCCACATCAGCGCCAGGAAGAACCAACCTTTTGCTCAATATGCCCATCAGCCTTTCCGTGATGAATCCACTGTCTGCAAGGAAGGCACTCTAGTGTTCTAATTATCTGACATGGATAACCAGCTCCGAAGAGGATGGGAGTGAGCTGGTGGTCCCCTTCACCTCTGGTGTCGGATGTCGGGTTCCCGGGGAAAGGGGCTCCTTTGGTTCCCTGGTTCCTGCCCCACAGATAACTAAACTGAACAGGGTGACAAAAGTTGTCATTTGGAAAAGTCTTGTGGCCATAGGCTTCAGGGGGAATGAAGACAGAAGGGGAGGCAAGGAGGTGAGATGCCTGGAGAAGCTAAGGCCAGGGAACCAACTCTACCCAGAGTGAACTCTCTGCAGCCAGGAAACAAGTGACAGCCCCTGGTGGGACCAAAGAAAGTTTCGCTACTCCTCCCTCCCAGAGATATTTCTAAGAGCTTTATTTTTCTTGCCAGTTGGCTAAGAAGCAAAAAAGGAACAATAGATTCAAGCTGAAATAATTTGCATTTATGATGAACACAAGGAATATCTACCTTGCATTTTCCTAAAAAAGAAAAATTAAACCCCGTTTTTAATTAACTGATAAACTATTAATCAAATTTTTGCAATGTTAGGTGACACATTATTCATTTAGGTAGAATGACTGTGAACTTAAACTAATCAAATCTGATTTGCCCACATAGGCTTGATTGAAATACATTTTAACTAGCATATACAAAGAGAAAATCTTGGATTTCTTACCTAATCTTCAGAGTATACTGCTGAGTTAATAAGGGCAGTTTTTTTTAAATGAGACCACCATTTCTTCATCTGCATATCAAAATCAAGAGGAACTTAATTGCAAAACACATATTCCTGAAATCTAATCATTACACTGCTTTAGGGTATTTTATTGAAGCATGTTAAATTATGGACAGAATATTAATGATGGAGCTAATCAAACCCAATTAGTCACTTCTAACAATAGTCACATAAATATACAAGTCAGGTACCAAAGTACTGTAGATATGGTGTAAAATTGTTAAAATATTAAATGTATGTGTTATTTATGAAATATTCATATAGCATTTAAAGCCAAAAATTATTGGGTAAGTCACTTTAAAGAAAACGAGTTAAACAGTGTCCTGCAATATTTGACTAGAACTCACAACTTTTCACATATTCTTCAGGTACATTTGAATCTAGGAGATTAGTGAGTCTATAATCAATCAATCAGCAAATTCTACTAAGATGACTTACCATATTCATGACCCAGTATTTCACTCTTGCATCCAGAGACTTTTTTTGGTCTTTTGTATTCTGACTTTTCCAAGGCCTGGTGGAAAGGTAGGTCTGGAGTCTCCAGGCCCCAGAAATCTGACGGAGGGTGGATGGAGTTTTCTGGGTCTGGTGATTTGCTGTCCATGGTGTCTCCCTCCCCACCCCAGGGGCAAAGCCAGGCCAGAAGGGGCAGAGGGGCCACTGCCTAGTTACTTCATCCTCCTCCCTTAGTTGAGACTTCAGGAAAGGGGGCTGAAGGGTCCCTGGGAGTCCCAGGCCCTGGGCTGTGAGGAGTCTTGGTGGAAGATTCCAGGCCTGGGAGCTGGGCCAAATCAGGTAGGTAGCACCAGATCTGGGAGTTTCCCCTGCAGAGTTTGCCCCCTGCTTCACTTCAGACCAGTCACCTCTGGCTGCACGGTCGCAACTCCAGCATCCACACGTGTCTGGACGGCAGCTGTGTCACACGATAGCTCCCAAGGCTCCCCTTAATCGGGGAGGTTGTCAGTCCTCACAAGTCACTCTGCTGGTACTTCTCCTGTTCTGGTATTCAGTCCAGACCCCCTTTTTTCCCTCTCTAGCCCTCTAGATACTGCACTTCCTCCATGCGTGCCAGAATCTCAGCTCTGGGGAGAGAAAGGGCCTGTAACATCAGGCTCAGCTCTGGACAAACATTCTAAGTGGGGAGCCAGAGGAAATCGGAGACATTTTCCCTCCCACCCACCCATCCGTCCATCCATCCATCCATCCATCCATCCTATAAATATTTATGAAGTATGAATATGTCCCAGGCCCCATGCTGGACCTTCCCTAAGCTTGGGGAACACAGAAATAAAACAGAAATTGTGTTGCTTTTTCCTGCACATCATGCATGCTCCTGCTTCGGGTAATGGCACCTCAGTTTCCTTTGAAGAACCTTTCTACCCCAACTTGCAGTCTCTAAGGTTTGAGGGGGGGGCTACTCCACCCACTGAACTCACAGTGGGCATGTGACCCTGGCCTGCCAACAGTGCACTCCATCCTCTAGCTCCTGTGATTGGCTCACAGGTAGAATGGGGCCGAGGTGTAATGCTGGGGGTTTTGCCAGAAACATAAGGGAAGAGAAGCCTTTTTCGGCTGGGGTGTCCTGAGAGGAGAGGCTGGGGCCACAGCATGGAGAGAGCCTGCCTGAAACTGAAGCCAGCACAGAGGAGAGAACAAGTCCTTAGTATATCAGCTGAACTCCTGAATCCAGCTATGCTTGGGACTTTTCAGTTGCCTGAGCCAATAGATCTCCCTTTAACCAGTTTGAGTTGTGTTTTCTGTCACTTGCAACCAAAAGAGTCATGCTAATAGGCAGAGGAGAGAAATGGAAGACGTACAATCTGGACTCTCAGAGACAATCTGAGGACGAGGCAGTGTGCGATGTCAAGGGGGGGACAGAGCCTTTCGGCTTCTGCAGCTTGGACAACGGGAGATGAGGAGCTGGAGAGGAATCTGGATATGGCTCTTGAAGGACTGGCAGGGTTGTGTATTCACCCTGGGTGACTTTGACATCAGTGAGGGATGGCAAGTGGAGTGAATATAGTTGCCTGCAAGAAGGGAGCATGGTGTGGACATGGGGAGCAACATCCCGGGGTCCATGGCCCAGCATGTGGCTTGATGTGTGGTCACAGATGCACAGGGACTGATACCTTCTAGCAAATTTACATGCCAGACTAGTACCAAAGACACAAGCTCCTTTTGGCAAGAATTCCCTTCTTGCCTGGCATCCATGGCTCTCCATGGTCTATCCTCAGCGTACCCAGGCAGCTTTAGTTCCACTGCTCCAGCCACACCCCTCAATTTGCTAGTGCCCCATAACCTTTTACACCCTCTTTGTCACATCTCTTTGGCATTTCCTTTTGCATGGCCCAACTGCATTGCCACTTCCTCTCCCTGTTTTGAAGCCCAAGGGGCTGTTCTTGTGGACCTCTCGTGACTTTGGCTTTCTGAGCCTTGGATTGGGAAGAGAAAATCGAGGCACAGAGGCTGCACCTACATTTGGGTGGAGGCAGCAGCAGAGACAGAGGCCTAGACTGCATATGCAGAGTTAAAAACAAGATTTTAGCAAAAGCTGAAAACCTCAGCCAGACATGAGTGGTGGAATTTGCAGCAACGGCATGGGACAATTCACGGGATGTTGGAGTGGTGTTCAGGTCATGCCCTTCCAGTCACCAGGGAGAAGGTGATGTCCTTGACCTGGTATGGGTCTGTGATCCAGGTCTCCTATTATACCATGAGCCCCCAAGTGCAGGCAAGGAGCCGGCGTTCCTTTCAGCCTCGTGGCACCATCCAGATAGGTTGGTTGGCAGGACAACTCCAGACTCTGAAAACTTCCCTGAGGCTCTGGGACCCCAACCTCGGGTTCCCAAAGCAAGCTCTGGTTGAGATTTAGCTTTGGGCCAGCATGTGGTTGACATTCCTGGGCTGCTGGTACAATTCCAGTCAGGCTAAGCTGGACTTTTGTAAAGCACTACATGTGCTTTTGAATAATTTAAAAAATCATATAATAACACACAATGATAAATATCAGTTAACATTTTTGTCATTTCTGCCTCAGAATTTTTTTTAAAGAAGCAAAAAGTAGCAGACAATATAATGCAATATATCTATTGCCTATTGATAAGCATTTAGATGATTTCCAGTTAGTGAAAGTCCTACGTGTCTCCTTGGACAAACGTGTAAGCGTCTCTAGGGTAATAAACCTGGAAGTGCTGTAGCATCTTCAACTTTGCTCTATTGCCACATGTACATTCCCACCATAAGGTGAGAGTTTCCCCACACTCTATCCAACACTTGGACTTAAATTTTTTTCTTATGTGTGTTCATTGTTGATTAATTTGTATCTCCCCCATTGCTGGATGTCCCCTGTGCCTTTTCTAGCCATTTAAAATCCATCCTATCATCACATTATTCCATCCATCATCACATCACTCCTTTCTCTCATGATTGGGCTCCTGTAAGAGGTACCGCTGCCGTGGGTTTCAGGTAAGCAACTTAGCTTCCATGCCCTTATCTGTGAAATGGACATAATAATGGCTAACCCATGAGGTTTAGACAACGCAGACCAACCAGCTCTCCAACCAGCTCTTCCAGCCTTGTAAGGTCCAAAGCTGATGGGTAGACCCAAGTCTGTCTTCCTCCTGCAAGCAATCAGGCCTAGGATGACGCTTTCATTTTTGTGAAGAAGAACAGAGCCTGCATTGATGAGACCAAGGTGCAATTTCAAGTCAAGCAGAGCTTCTCCTGAAGCTGGAATGGCACCCCATTTCCCCAAGGAAGGCTCACTTCTCCTTGCCAGGAGGCTGAGGGGGAGAAGGTGGTGGAGGTGGGGGAGAGTAGGTACCATCTTCAGAGCTGCAGTTGGTGGGGCTGGAGAGCCTGCACTGTAGCAATGGAGATGGTGATGCTAAGGTATCCCCTCCCGCCTTCCTCTTGGCAGGCCTGCATCCATTCCCAGTGCAGCCCAGGCATCTGGCCTCTTCCACCTGAGGGCCTTTGGCAGACCTAGGAAGGAGAGGCAGGGCCCAGGGTCAGGTCAGGCTGACACCACAGAAAGGAAGCAACTGTGTGGGAGACACACCTGACAGATGATTTGTTTCTGCCCTAGGCTCCCTGTCGGCCTAGACTTATCTCTGCTTTGCAAGGCCTCCAGGACCAAAAGCAGAACAACTCTGCTTCACTCAAGACGGGAGAGAACCATCTAGGGGACTGCCTGAATTTTCCTGGAGGCTTTGGCCCCCGAGGATTTTCCTGGGCACCTCCTGAAGCTTATTCATTACCCATCAAGGCATCATCGAGTTACCTGAATTTTTCAGTTACCTGAAAAGCAGTATTAAATCACCTTAAAAGGCACCTATTTTAAAGCTAAAAGTTGATGAGTTCTGGCAAATATGTACACCTGTCTAACCAGACTTAAAATCTCCCAAAATGCATAATTTCCATGGGTTCTCATGCTATTAGTTGAAAACATAAAAATGCAACTCTTCCCAGTCAGTGAGAAGGAACACCGACCGACATCAGGAAGACCAGCATTTGCTGGCCAGATTTTAACAGCCGCCTTTGCATGGTGGGTGGATGGGACTGGAAAGTGAGCATGCAATTTAGTGATGCCTATTCTCCATTCAGATTCACATAACTTTCTGAAGTGACTTTTTTAGTTAACAATACCATTAAACCAAGTATCAAGATAAAATGAACTCAGAACCAGGCTTCCAAATTGCTGCATCACAAAGTGTTAATCAAGATTTTAAAAAATAAATGAAGCACATTTAATCACATTGCCACTTACTAAGAATATCATGATTAATATTTGGAAGGGAGCAAAAAGATTGTGTTGTTAATAAATAAGTTATTTAAACTACTGTTTATTTTCTCTCTATCTTATCCTTTTAAATGTGTATTATGTGTATGTTTTATTACAAACACATTGAAATAATACCATAGTATACAGCGGACCCTGAGACAAGGGGTGCAGGTTGTTTATTTGGGAGGTGATTTCAGGAAGCAGGAGGGAGGGGAAGGGGGAGGGAGACAGAGAGGGGTGCATAGGTGAGGGCTTCCCTCACTCCCTCAGAGGCCATCTGAGGTATCATGTAGAAGGCATTCAGACTGTCCCATCAAGGGATGAGAAGTTGGGATACTTACCTTCTTTTCTTCATTGGGTGAGAGTTGCCCTTGGGATGTTAACTCCCTGACATTTTCAAGCTGCCCTGTAAGCTGGCCAAGGAATCTTCTGTGGTGCAGGAAAAGCCTTTAGCCTAAAAAAGCAGAAAGGAGCCAGTGCTGGTGGGGAAGCAGCTGCTTGTGTGGGAGCACCCACCACATCTGTAGGTGAATAGGAGACTGAAGGGATAGGGGGTGACCCTCAACAGCATCCCTGAAAAGGTCTGTGCTTGTAAATTGTTGACGGAAAAGAGTGCATAACCTAAAACTGAGTGGAGACCACTAACCTTGAGATTATTCAGAAAGTGGTAAAAAGCTAAACGGTGACTGAGAATAACTGGTGTTTAAAACCAAACTCCACCCTTGTTAACAGTGAAAGCACACCTGCCCCTCCTGGCCACCGACCACCCCTTCCCCGGCACTCAGCCCAGATTATTTTATGGGTAAACGCCACGAAATTCTTAAGGACAAGGTAATGCTGTTTCAACCGTCCCAGAGCATAGAGAAAGACTTACTATGTCCCTAAATGGAAAAACTTGCTGTTGAAATTATGGCCATTTCCCTTGAATTTGTCTACAAATTTAGTGTAACTCCAAAGTGAAGGGAAACTCATTCTGTCAAAGTTTTACGCCTTTCTTTTAAAAACTCCTACAAGGCACCCCTCAATGCCTCTGAATTCTATTTGTTTTAATCAACTTAACTGAGGTACAATTTCCATACAAACAACGGCACCCATTTGAAGTGTACACTTTGATGAGTTTGGCAGATGTATGCACCCCTGAAAGCAGCACCAAAATTGAGATACAGAATATTTCCATCATCCACAAAAGTTTCCTCATGACCCTGTGCAGTCGCTCCCTCCCTCTGCCCCTGGCCCCAGCAACCACTGATCTACTTTCTGTTACCAAAATTTAGTTTGCATTTTCTAGATTTTATACATGTGGAATTATGCAGCATGCATTCCTTTGTGCCTGGCGTTTTCCACTCAGCATAATTATTTTGATACTTATCACGTGGTTTGTTCGCATTTATTTATTTATTATTTTATTTATTTATTTATTCTGACTGCGTTGGGTCTTCGTTGCTGCACACGGGCTTTCTCTAGTTGCGGTGAGCGGGGGCTACTCTTCCTTACCGTGTGCAGGCTTCTCATTGTGGTGGCTTCTCTTGTTGCAGAGCACGGGCTCTAGGTGCGCAGGCTCCAGTAGTTGTGGTATGTGGGCCATAGAGCGCAGGCTCAGTAGTTGTGGTGCATGGGCTTAGTTGCTCTGTGGCATGTGGAATCTTCCTAGACCAGGGATTGAACCCCTGTCTCCTGCATTGGCAGGCAGATTCTTAACCACTGCGCCACCAGGGAAGTCCCCATTTGTTCATATTTATTACCAAGTAGCCTTCCATTGTATGGATATACCACATTTTGTTCATCCGTTCACCTGTTTTGTCATTTATGTGTTTCCAGTTTTCTACTATTATGCATAAACAATGACCATTTGTGTATGAGTCTTTGTGGGGACATCCATTAGTTTTCTATCACTCTTGTAACAAATTAGCACAAATTTAGTGCTTAAAACCATACTCATTTATAACCTCACAGTTCTGTAGGTCAGAAGTCTGGGTATAGCATGGCTCAACTGGATCCTCTACTTAGAGTTTTATAAAGCTGAAATCAAGGTGTTGGACATCTTTGTCCCTTATCTGGAAAGAGTCCCTTTCCAAGTTCATTCATTTCCTTGGTGGCCTAATTCATTTCCTGTAGCTGTAGAACTGAGGTCCTCATTTCCTTGCTAGCTCCCAGCCTGGACAGTCTTTTCTCTTAGAGATTGCCCTCTTGACCTTGCACATGGCCACCTGCATCTCAGAGCATCAAAGGCGTGTAAAATCTTATGCTCAGAATCTTTTTGCCTTCTTTCCTTGCTCCACCTCTTCTGCCTCCAGCTGGAGAAAGTTCTCTGCTTTTAAGAGCTCATGTGATTAGATTGGCTCACCTGTATACTTCAGGATACTCTCCCTTAATTACATCTGTAAAACCCCTTTTACCCTATTTACAAGTTCCAGAAATTTTTGGAAGCCATTCTACCTACCACAGGATATAAGTTTCAATTTCTCTTGGGCACATACCAGAAGTAGAATGGCTGGGTTGCATGATAGGTATATGTTTAGCTCTACCCACCCACTCCAAAAAAAAGCCAAACAGATTTTTAAAGTGGTTTTACCATTTTATACTCCTACCAGCAGTATATGAAAGTTCTATTTGTTCCACATCCTTGTCAACACTTGGTATTGTCAACCTTTTTGATTTTAGCCATTTTGAAGAATATGTAGTGGTATCTTATGTAGTTTAATTTGTATTTCCCTGATGATGAATGATGTCAAGCATCTTTTCAGGTGATCATTGGTCATTTGTATATCTTTTATAAACTGTTCAAGTATTTAGCGCCCCCCCCCCCCTTTTTTGGGCTTTTTATCCTCTTATGTCTGATTGTAAGGATTCTTTATGTATTTAGGGTTTAAGTATTTTATGAGTTATATGTATTATGAATATTTTCTCCTAGTGTGTGACTTACTTTTTTATTTTGTTGGAGTGACTTTCCAAGAGCAAAAATTTTTTATTATGATAAAGTGAAGATTATCTTTTTTTTCTTTTGTGGTTCATGCTTTTTGTATTCTAAAAAATCTTTGCCTACCCTAAGATTTTCTCCTATGTTTTCTTCTAGAATTGTTATTGTTTACAATCTTACAGTTAGTCTTGTGATCCATTTCAAGTTAATTTTGTGTATGGTGTGAGTTAATGGTCAATGTGTTTTTTTCTTATGGATGCCCAGTAGTTCAATTTGTTGAAAACTTTCCTTTTCATTACTGAATTGCCTTGGCATCATTGTCAAAAAGCAATTGAAGATATATGTGTAGGTCTTTTTCTGGACCCTCTGTTGTGTTCCATTTTCCATGCTTTTGCCAATACTTCCCTGTTCTGATTGCTGCAGATTATAGTATGACTTGAAATCAGGTAGGGTAAATCGTCCAATTTTGTTTACCTTTAAAAAAAGTTATTAAAAAATTATATTGCTGGTTATTTATATTTCCATATATGTTTTAGATTTAGGTTGTCAATTTCTGTAAAAAATCCTCTTGGAATTTTTATTGGGATTGCTTTGAATCTATGGATAAGTTTGGGAGAATTGACATTTTAACTGTATTGAAACACCCTGTGCGGACGTGGTATATTTGTAGTATATCAATGTTCTGTGGTTTTCATTGTAGAAGACTTCATTATCTTTTGTTGTCTTTACTCCAAAGTACATTTTGTTTATTGATGCCATTTTAAATGATATCTTTAAAATTTCATTTTTAATTGTTTTCTTCTAGTATCTCAAATTATCACTGATTTTTATAGTATCTTTGTAACTTTTGACCTTACTAAATTCCCTTATTAGTCCTAGCAGTTGTTTTATAGATTCTTTAGAATATTTTATATAAACAATCAGACAATTTCAATAGATTGTTTTATTCCTCCTTTCCAGTATTTATATATTTTATTTTACATCATATTTTATTTTAATTGTATTTCATTTTACTCTTTTAAAATTTATTTACCATCTTATTTCAATGGCAAGAACTACCAGTACAATACTGAATAAAAGTGGCAGGAGCCAGCATTCTTACCTTGTCCCCAGTCTTGGGAAAAAGCATTTGCTATTTCACCATTAAGGATGATTTTAACTGTAGGCTTTTTGCAGGTGTCTCTGATCAGATTGAGAAAGTTCTCCTCTATTCCTAGTTTGCTGAAAGTTTTTTTTAAAAATCACAAATAGATGTTAAATTTTGCCAAATGCTTTTTCTACATTTATTGAAATGATCACTTGATTTTTCTGCTTTATTCTGTTAATATCATGAATTACACTGATTGATATTTCAATGTTAAATGGCTTTGTCAGATTTTTGGCATTGCTTTCTGCTAATTTTATAAAATTAATTGGGAAGTGTTAACCTCTTTCTCTATTTTTTTTTGAATTTTTGAATTTTATTTTATTTATTTTTTTATACAGCAGGTTCTTATTAGTCATCAATTTTATACACATCAGTGTATACATGTCAATTCCAATCGCCCAATTCATCATACCACCACCCCCAACACCCCCCCCCCAACCCCGCTGCTTTCCTCCCTTGGTGTCTATACGTTTGCTCTCTACATCTGTGTCTCAGTTTCTGCCCTGAAAACCGGTTCATCTGTACCATTTTTCTAGGTTCCACATATATGCATTAATATACGATATTTGTTTTTCTCTTTCTGACTTACTTCACTCTGTATGACAGTCTCTAGATCCATCCACGTCTCAACAAATGATCCAATTTTTTAACTTTTTATGGTTGAGTAATATTCCATTGTATATATATATACCACAACTTCTTTATCCATTCATCTGTCGATGGGCATTTAGGTTGCTTCCATGACCTGGCTATTGTAAATAGTGCTGCAATGAACATTGGGGTGCATGTGTCTTTTTGAATTATGGTTTTCTTTGGGTATATGCCCAGTATTGCTGGATCATATGGTAATTCTGTTTTTAGTTTTTTAAGGAACCTCCATACTGTTCTCCATAGTGGCTGTATCAATTTACATTCCCACCAACAGTGCAAGAGGGTTCCCTTTTCTCCACACCCTCTCCAGCATTTGTTGTTTGCAGATTTTCTGATGATGCCCATTCTAACTGGTGTGAGGTGATACCTCATTGTAGTTTTGATTTGCATTTCTCTAATAATTAGTGATGATGAACAGCTTTTCATGTGCTTCTTGGCCATCTGTATGTCTTCTTTGGAGAAATGTCTATTTAGGTCTTCTGCCCATTTTTTTTTTTTTTTTTTTTTTTAATGTCTGAAACATTTATATTAACATATTTCCATACATATTTCCATACAAGTACAAATATAAGATTTTTAGAAATTTCATGTAATGTCTGAAACATTTATATTAACATATTTCCATACATATTTCCATACAAATACAAATATGATTTTTAGAAATTTCATGTAATGTCTGAAACATTTATATTAACATATTTCCATACATATTTCCATACAAATACAAATATAAGATTTTTAGAAATTTCATGTAATGTCTGAAACATTTATATTAACATGTTTCCATACAAATAACCCAATGAAAGTTTAGTATTAGTTGTTTTGTTTGTTTTTTTATACTGCAGGTTCTTATTAGGCATCAGTTTTATACACATCAGTGTATACATGTCAATCCCAATCGCCCAATTCAGCACACCACCATCCCCACCCCACCGCAGTTTTCCCCCCTTGGTGTCCATATGTCCATTCTCTACATCTGTGTCTCAACTTCTGCCCTGCAAACTGGCTCATCTGTACCATTTTTCTAGGTTCTGCATACATGCATTAATATACGATATTTGTTTTTCTCTTTCTGACTTACTTCACTCTGTATGACAGTCTCTAGATCCATCCACGTCTCAACAAATGACTCAATTTCGTTCCTTTTTATGGCTGAGTAATATTCCATTGTATATATGTACCACAACTTCTTTATCCATTCGTCTGTTGATGGGCATTTAGGTTGCTTCCATGACCTGGCTATTGTAAATAGTGCTGCAATGAACATTCGGGTGCATGTGTCTTTTTGAATTACGGTTTTCTCTGGGTATATGCCCAGTAGTGGGATTGCTGGGTCATATGGTAATTCTATTTTTAGTTTTTTAAGGAACCTCCATATTGTTCTCCATAGTGGTTGTATCAATTTACATTCCCACCAACAGTGCAAGAGGGTTCCCTTTTCACCACACCCTCTCCAGCATTTGTTGTTTGTAGATTTTCTGATGATGCCCATTCTAACAGGAGTGAGGTGATACCTCATTGTAGTTTTGATTTGCATTTCTCTAATAATTAGTGATGTTGAGCATCTTTTCATGTGCTTCGTGGCCATCTGTATGTCTTCTTTGGAGAAATGTCTATTTAGGTCTTCTGCCCATTTTTGGATTGGGGTGTTTGTTTCTTTGATATTGAGCTGAATGAGCTGTTTATATATTTTGGAGATTAATCCTTTGTCCGTTGATTCATTTGCAAATATTTTCTCCCATTCTGAAGGTTGTCTTTTCGTCTTGTTTATGGTTTCCTTTGCTGTGCAAAAGCTTTGAAGTTTCATTAGGTCCCACTTGTTTATTTTTGTTTTTATTTCCATTACTCTAGGAGGTGGATCAAAAAAGATCTTGCTGTGATTTATGTCAAAGAGTGTTCTTCCTATGTTTTCCTCTAAGAGTTTTATAGTGTCCAGTCTTATATTTAGGTCTCTAATCCATTTTGAGTTTATTTTTGTGTATGGTGTTAGGGAGTATTCTAATTTCATTCTTTTACATGTAGCTGTCCAGTTTTCCCAGCACCACTTATTGAAGAGACTGTCTTTTCTCCATTGTATATCTTTGCCTCCTTTGTCATAGATTAGTTGACCATAGGTGCGTGGGTTAATCTCTGGGCTTTCTATCTTGTTCCATTGATCTATGTTTCTGTTTTTGTGCCAGTACCATATTGTCTTGATTACTGTAGCTTTGTAGTATAGTCTGAAGTCAGGGAGTCTGATTCCTCCAGCTCCATTTTTTTGCCTCAAGACTGTTTTGCCTATTCGGGGTCTTTTGTGTCTCCATACAAATTTTAAGATGATTTGTTCTAGCTCCGTAAAAAATGCCCTTGGTAATTTGATAGGGATTGCATTGAATCTGTAGATTGCTTTGGGTAGTATACTCATTTTCACAATGTTGATTCTTCCAATCCAAGAACATGGTATATCTCTCCATCTGTTGGTATCATCTTTAATTTCTTTCATCAGTGTCTTATAGTTTTCTGCATACAGGTCTTTTGTCTCCCTAGGTAGGTTTATTCCTAGGTATTTTATTCTTTTTGTTGCAATGGTAAATGGGAGTGTTTCCATAATTTCTCTTTCAGATTTTTCATCATTAGTGTATAGGAATGCAAGAGATTTCTGTGCATTAATTTTGTATCCTGCAACTTTACTATATTCATTAATTAGCTCTAGCAGTTTTCTGGTGGCAGTTTTAGGATTCTCTATGTATAGTATCATGTCATCCGCAAACAGTGACAGTTTTACTTCTTCTTTTCCAATTTGTATTCCTTTTATTTCTTTTTCTTCTCTGATTGCCGTGGCTAGGACTTCCAAAACTATGTTGAATAATAGTGGTGAGAGTGGACATCCTTGTCTCGTTCCTGATCTTAGAGGAAATGCTTTCAGTTTTTCACCATTGAGAATGATGTTTGCTGTGGGTTTGTCATATATGGCCTTTATTATGTTGAGGTAGGTTCCCTCTATGCCCACTTTCTGGAGAGTTTTTATCAGAAATGGGTGTTGAATTTTGTCAAAAGCTTTTTCTGCATCTATTGAGATGATCATATGGTTTTTATTCTTCAATTTGTTAATATGGTGTATCACATTGATTGATTTGCGTATATTGAAGAATCCTTGCATCCCTGGGATAAATCCCACTTGATCGTGGTGTATGATCCTTTTAATGTGTTGTTGGATTCTGTTTGCTAGTATTTTGTTGAGGATTTTTGCATCTATATTCATCAGTGATATTGGTCTGTAATTTTCTTTTTTTGTAGTGTCTTTGTCTGGTTTTGGTATCAGGGTGATGGTGGCCTCATAGAATGAGTTTGGGAGTGTTCCTTCCTCTGCAATTTTTTGGAAGAGTTTGAGAAGGATGGGTGTTAGCTCTTCTCTAAATGTTTGATAGAATTCACCTGTGAAGCCATCTGGTCCTGGACTTTTGTTTGTTGGAAGATTTTTAATCACAGTTTCAATTTCATTACTTGTGATTGGTCTGTTCATATTTTCTATTTCTTCCTGGTTCAGTCTTGGAAGGTTATACCTTTCTAAGAATTTGTCCATTTCTTCCAGGTTGTCCATTTTATTGGCATAAAGTTGCTTGTAGTAGTCTCTTAGGATGCTTTGTATTTCTGCAGTGTCTGTTGTAACTTCTCCTTTTTCATTTCTGATTTTATTGATTTGAGTCCTCTCCCTCTTTTTCTTGATGAGTCTGGCTAATGGCTTATCAATTTTGTTTATCTTCTCAAAGAACCAACTTTTAGTTTTATTGATCTTTGCTATTGTTTTCTTTGTTTCTATTTCATTTATTTCTGCTCTGATCTTTATGATTTCTTTCCTTCTGCTAACTTTGGGTTTTGTTTGTTCTTTCTCTAGTTTCTTTAAGTGTAAGGTTAGATTGTTTACTTGAGCTTTTTCTTGTTTCTTTAGGTAGGCTTGTATAGCTATAAACTTCCCTCTTAGAACTGCTTTTGCTGCATCCCATAGGTTTTGGGTCGTCGTGTTTTCATTGTCATTTGTCTCTAGGTATTTTTTGATTTCCTCTTTGATTTCTTCAGTGATCTCTTGGTTATTTAGTAACGTATTGTTTAGCCTCCATGTGTTTGTCCTTTTTACGTTTTTTTCCCTGTAATTCATTTCTAATCTCATAGCGTTGTTGTCAGAAAAGATGCTTGATATGATTTCAATTTTCTTAAATTTACTGAGGCTTGATTTGTGACCCAAGATGTGATGTATCTTGGAGAATGTTCCGTGCGCACTTGAGAAGAATGTGTAATCTGCTGTTTTTGGATGGAATGTCCGATATATATCAATTAAATCTATCTGGTCTATTGTGTCATTTAAAGCTTCTGTTTCCTTATTTATTTTCATTTTGGATGATCTGTCCATTGGTGTAAGTGAGGTGTTAAAGTCCCCCACTATTATTGTGTTACTGTCGATTTCCTCTTTTATAGCTGTTAGCAGTTGCCTTATGTATTGAGGTGCTCCTATGTTGGGTGCATATATATTTATAATTGTTATATCTTCTTCTTGGATTGATCCCTGGATCATTATGTAGTGTCCTTCCTTGTCTCTTGTAACATTTTTTAATTTAAAGTCTATTTTATCTGATATGAGTATAGCTACTCCAGCTTTCTTTTGATTTCCATTTGCATGGAATATCTTTTTCCATCCCATCACTTTCAGTCTGTATGTGTCCCTAGGTCTAAAGTGGGTCTCTTGTAGACAGCATATATATGGGTCTTGTTTTTGTATCCATTCAGCCAGTCTATGTCTTTTGGTTGGGGCATTTAATCCATTCACGTTTAAGGTAATTATCGATATGTATGTTCCTATGACCATTTTCTTAATTGTTTTGGGTTTGTTTTTGTAGGTCCTTTTCTTCTCTTGTGTTTCCCACTTAGAGAAGTTCCTTTAGCATTTGTTGTAGAGCTGGTTTGGTGGTGCTGAATTCTCTTAGCTTTTGCTTGTCTGTAAAGCTTTTGATTTCTCCATCAAATCTAAATGAGATCCTTGCCAGGTAGAGTAATCTTGGTTGTAGGTTCTTCCCTTTCATCACTTTAAGTATATCATGCCACTCCCTTCTGGCTTGCAGAGTTTCTGCTGAGAAATCAGCTGTTAACCTTATGGGAGTTCCCTTGTATGTTATTTGTCGTTTTTCCCTTGCTGCTTTCAATAATTTTTCTTTGTCTTTAATTTTTGCCACTTTGATTACTATGTGTCTCGGCGTGTTTCTCCTTGGGTTTATCCTGTATGGGACTCTCTGCGCTTCCTGGACTTGGGTGGCTATTTCCTTTCCCATGTTAGGGAAGTTTTCGACTATAATCTCTTCAAATATTTTCTCTGGTCCTTTCTCTCTCTCTTCTCCTTCTGGGACCCCTATAATGCGAATGTTGTTGCGTTTAATGTTGTCCCAGAGGTCTCTTAGGCTGTCTTCATTTCTTTTCATTCTTTTTTCTTTAGTCTGTTCCGCAGCAGTGAATTCCATCATTCTGTCTTCCAGGTCACTTATCCGTTCTTCTGCCTCAGTTATTCTGCTATTGATTCCTTCTAGTGTAGTTTTCATTTCAGTTATTGTATTGGTCATATCTGTTTGTTTGTTCTTTAATTCTTCTAGGTCTTTGTTAATCATTTCTTGCATCTTCTCAATCTTTGCCTCCATTCTTATTCCAAGGTCCTGGATCATCTTCACTATCATTATTCTGAATTCTTTTTCTGGAAGGTTGCCTATCTCCACTTCATTTAGTTGTTTTTCTGGGGTTTTATCTTGTTCCTTCATCTGGTACATAGCCCTCTGCCTTTTCATCTTCTCTATCTTTCTGTAACTGTGGTTTTTGGTCCACAGGCTGCAGGATTATAGTTTTTCTTGCTTCTGTTGTCTGCCCTCTGGTGGTTGAGGCTATCTAAGAGGCTTGATGGGAGGCTCTGGTGGTGGGTAGAGCTGACTGTTGCTGTGGCGGTCAGAGCTCAGTAAAACCTTAATCCACTTGACTGTTGATGGGTGGGGCTGGGTTCCCTCCCTGTTGCTGTGGCGGTCAGAGCTCAGTAAAACCTTAATCCACTTGACTGTTGATGGGTGGGGCTGGGTTCCCTCCCTGTTGGCTGTTTTGCCTGAGGCAACCCAACACTGGAGCCTACCCGTGCTCTTTGGTGGGGTTAATGGCAGACTCTGGGACGGCTCACGCCAAGGAGAACTTCCCAGAACCTCTGCTGCCAGTGTCCTTATCCCCACGGTGAAACAGAGCCACCACTCGCCTCTGCAGGAGATCCCCCAACACCAGCAGGTAGGTCTGGTTCAGTCTCCCCCAGGCTCACTGCTCCTTCCCCTGGGTCCTGATGCACACATTACTTTGTGTGTGCCCTCCAAGAGTGGGGTCTCTGTTTCCCCCAGTCCCATCAAAGTCCTGCAATCCAATTCCCACTAGGCTTCAAAGTCTGATTCTCTAGGAATTCCTCCTCCCGTTGCCTGACCCCCAGGTTGGGAAGCCTGACGTGGGGCTCAGAACCTTTACTCCAGTGGGTGGACTTCTGTGGTATAAGTGTTCGCCAGTCTGTGAGTCACCCACCCAGCAGTTACGGGGTTTGATTTTACTCTGCTTGCGCCCCTCCTACCGTCTCACTGTGGCTTCTCCTCTGTCCTTGGACGTGGGGTATCCTCCTTGGTGAAGTCCAGGGTCTTCCTGTCAATGATGGTCCAGCAGTCAGTTGTGATTCTGGTGCTCTCGCAAGAGGGAGTGACAGCACGTCCTTCTACTCCGCCATCTTGGTTAATCTCCCTTCTGCCCATTTTTGGATTGGGTTGTTTGTTTTTTTAATATTGAGTTGCATGAGCTGTTTATATACTTTGGAAATTAATCCTTTGTCTGTTGATTCGTTTGCAAATATTTTCTCCCATTCTGAGGGTTGTCTTTTCGTCTTGTTTATGGTTTCCTTTGCTGTGCAAAAGCTTTGAAGTTTCATTAGGTCTCATTTGTTTATTTTTGTTTTCATTTCCATTACTGTAGGAGGTGGATCAAAAAAGATCTTGCTGTGATTTATGCCAAAGAGTGTTCTTCCTATGTTTTCCTCTAAGAGTTTTATAGTGTCCAGTCTTACATTTAGGTCTCTAATCCATTTTGAGTTTATTTTTGTGTATAGTGTTAGGGAGTGTTCTAATTTCATTCTTTTACATGTAGCTGTCCAGTTTTCCCAGCACCACTTATTGAAGAGACTGTCTTTTCTCCATTGTATATCCTTTCCTCCTTTGTCATAGATTAGTTGACCATAGGTGCATGGGTTTATCTCTGGGCTTTCTATCTTGTTCCATTGATCCATGTTTCTGTTTTTGTGCCAGTACCATATTGACTTGATTACTGTAGCTTTGTAGTATAGTCTGAAGTCAGGGAGTCTGATTCCTCCAGCTCCGGGTTTTCCCTCAAGACTGCTTTGGCTATTCGGAGTCTTTTGTGTCTCCATGTAAATTTTAAGACTTTTTGCTCTAGTTCTGTAAAAAATGCCATTGGTAATTTGATAGGGATTGCATTGAATCTGTAGATTGCTTTGGGTAGTAGAGTCATTTTCAAAATATTGATTCTTCCAATCCAAGAACATGGTATATCTCTCCATCTGTTGGTATCATCTTTAATTTCTTTCATCAGTATCTTATAGTTTTCTGCATACAGGTCTTTTGTCTCCCTAGGGAGGTTTATTCCTAGGTATTTTATTCTTTTTGTTGCAATGGTAAATGAGAGTGTTTCCTTAATTTCTCTTACAGATTTTTCATCATTAATGACTAGGAATGCAAGAGGTTTCTGTGCATTAATTTTGTGTCATGCAATTTACCAAATTCATTGATTAGCTCTAGTAGTTTTCTGGTGGCATCTTTAGGATTCTCTATGTATAGTATCATGTCATCTGCAAACAGTGACAGTTTTACTTCTTCTTTTCCAATTTGTATTCCTTTTATTTTTTTTTTTCTTCTCTGATTGCCATGGCTAGGACTTCCAAAACTATGTTGAATAATAGTGGTGAGAGTGGACATCCTTGTCTTGTTCCTGATCTTAGAGGAAATGCTTTCAGTTTTTCACCATTGAGAATGATGTTTGCTGTGGGTTTGTCATATATGGCCTTTATTATGTTGAGGTAGTTTCCCTCTATGCCCACTTTCTGGAGAGTTTTTATCATAAATCGGTGTTGAATTTTGTCAAAAGCTTTTTCTGCATCTATTGAGATGATCATATGGTTTTTCTTCTTCAATTTGTTAATATGGTGTATCACATTGATTGATTTGCGTATATTGAAGAATCCTTGCATCCCTGGGATAAATTCCACTTGATCATGTTGTATGATCCTTTTAATGTGTTGTTGGATTCTGTTTGCTAGTATTTTGTTGAGGATTTTTGCATCTATATTCATCAGTGATATTGGTCTGTAATTTTCTTTTTTTGTAGTAACTTTGTCTGGTTTTGGTATCAGGGTGATGGTGGCCTCATAGAATGAGTTTGCGAGTGTTCCTTCCTCCCCAATTTTTTGGAAGGGTTTGAGAAGGATGGGTGTTAGCTCTTCTCTAAATGTTTGATAGAATTCACCTGTGAAGCCATCTGGTCCTGGACTTTTGTTTGTTGGAATATTTTTAATCACAGTTTCAATTTCATTACTTGTGATTGATCTGTTCATATTTTCTCTTTCTTCCTGGTTCAGTCTTGGAAGCTTATACCTTTCTAAGAATTTGTCCATTTCTTCCAGGTTGTCCATTTTATTGGCATAGAGTTGCTTGTAGTAGTCTCTTAGGATGCTTTGTATTTCTGTGGTGTCTCTTGTAACTTCTCCTTTTTCATTTCTAATTTTATTGATTTGAGCCCTCTCCCTCTTTTTCCTGATGAGTCTGGCTAACGGTTTATCAATTTTGTTTATCTTCTCAAAGAACCAACTTTTAGTTTTATTGATCTTTGCTATTGTTTTCTTTGTTTCTATTTCATTTATTTCTGCTCCGATCTTTATGATTTCTTTCCTTCTGCTAACTTTGGGTTTTGTTTGTTCTTCTTTCTCTAGTTCTTTTAGGTGTAAGGTTAGATTGTTTACTTGAGATTTTTCTTGTTTCTTTTCTTTTTTTTTTTTTCGCTGTGTTGGGTCTTTGTTTCTGTACAAGGGCTTTCTCTAGTTGTGGCAAGCGGGGGTCACTTTTCATCGCGGTGCGCGGGCCTCTCACTATCATGGCCTCTCTTGTTGCGGAGCGCAGGCTCAGTAGTTGTGGCTCATGGGCCTAGTTGCTCCGCGGCATGTGGGATCTTCCCAGACCAGGGCTCGAACCCATGTCCCCTGCATTAGCAGGCAGATTCTCAACCACTGCGCCACCAGGGAAGCCCCTCTCGTTTCTTGAGGTAGGCTTGTATAGCTATAAACTTCCCTCTTAGAACAGCTTTTGCTGCATCCCATAGGTTTTGGATCATCGTGTTTTCATTGTCATTTGTCTCTAGGTATTTTTTGATTTCCTCTTTGATTTCTTCAGTGATCTCTTGGTTATTTAGTAACGTATTGTTTAGCCTCCATGTGTTTGTGTTTTTTACGTTTTTTTTCTCTGTAATTCATTTCTAATCTCATAGCGTTGTGGTCAGAAAAGATGCTTGATATGATTTCAATTTTCTTAAATTTACTGAGGCTTGATTTGTGACCCAAGATGTGATCTATCCTGGAGAATGTTCCATGTGCACTTGAGAAGAAAGTGTAATCTGCTGTTTTTGGATGGAATGTCCTTTAAATATCAATTAAATCTATCTGGTCTATTGTGTCATTTAAAGCTTCTGTTTCCTTATTTATTTTCATTTTGGATGATCTGTCCATTGGTGTAAGTGAGGTGTTAAAGTTCCCCACTATTATTGTGTTACTGTCGATTTCCTATTTTATAACTATTAACAGTTGCTTTATGTATTGAGGTGCCCCTATGTTGGGTGCATATATATTTATAATTGTTATATCTTCTTCTGGATTGATCCCTTGATCATTATGTAGTGTCCTTCCTTGTCTCTTGTAACATTCTTTATTTTAAAGTCTATTTTATCTGATATGAGTATTGCTTCTCCAGCTTTCTTTTGATTTCCATTTGCATGGAATATCTTTTTCCATCCCCTCACCTTCAGTCTGTATGTGTCCCTAGGTCTGAAGTGGGTCTCTTGTAGACAGCATATATATGGGTCTTGTTTTTGTATCCATTCAGCAAGCCTGTGTCTTTTGGTTGGAGCATTTAATCCATTCACGTTTAAGGTAATTATCAATATGTATGTTCCTATGACCATTTTCTTAATTGTTTTGGGTTTGTTTTTGTAGGTCTTTTTCTTCTCTTGTGTTTCCCACTTAGAGAAGTTCCTTTAGCATTTGTTGTAGAGCTGGTTTGGTGGTGCTGAATTCTCTTAGTTTTTGCTTGTCTGTAAAGCTTTTGATTTCTCCATCGAATCTGAATGAGATCCTTGCCTGGTAGAGTAATCTTGGTTGTAGGTTCTTCCCTTTCATCACTTTAAGTATATCATGCCACTCCCTTCTGGCTTGTAGAGTTTCTGCTGAGAAATCAGCTGTTAACCTTATGGGAGTTCTCTTGTATGTTATTTGTCGTTTTTCCCTTGTTGCTTTCAATAATTTTTCTTTGTCTTTAATTTTTGCCAATTTGATTACTATGTGTCTCAGCATGTTTCTCCTTGGGTTTATCCTGCTCAGGACTCTCCACTTCCTGGACTTTGGTGGCTATTTCCTTTCCCATGTTAGGGAAGTTTTCGACTATAATCTCTTCGAATATTTTCTCAGGTCCTTTCTCTCTCTCTTCTCCTTCTGGGACCCCTATAATGCGAATGTTGTTGTGTTTAATGTTGCCCCAGAGGTCTCTTAGGCTGTCTTCATTTCTTTTCATTCTTTTTTCTTTATTCTGTTCCACAGCAGTGAATTCCACCGTTCTGTCTTCCAGGTCACTTATCTGTTCTACTGCTTCAGTTATTCTGCTGTTGATTCCTTCTAGTGTAGTTTTCATTTCAGTTATTGTATTGTTCATCTCTGTTTGTTTGTTCTTTAATTCTTCTAGGTCTTTGTTAAACATTTCTTGCATCTTCTCAATCTTTGCCTCCATTGTTTTTCCGAGGTCCTGGATCATCTTCACTATCATTATTCTGAATTCTTTTTCTGGAAGGTTGCCTATCTCCACTTCATTTAGTTGTTTTTCTGGGGTTTTATCTTGTTCCTTCATCTGGTATGTAGCCCTCTGCCTTTTCATCTTGTCTATCTTTCTGTGAATGTGGTTTTTGTTCCACAGGCTGCAGGATTGTAGTTCTTCTTGCTTCTGCTGTTTGCCTTCTGGTGGATGAGGCTAGCTAAGAGGCTTGTGCAAGTTTCCTGATGGGAGGGACTGGTGGTGGGTAGAGCTGGCTGTTGTTGTGGTGAGCAGAGCTCAGTAGAACTTTAATCCGCTTGACTGCTGATGGGTGGGGCTGGTTTCCCTCCCTGTTGGTTGTTTGGCCTGAGGCGACCCAACACTGGAGCCTACCTGGGCTCTTTGATGGGGCTAATGGCGGACTCTGGGAGGGCTCACACCAAGGAGCACTTCCCAGAACCTCTGCTGCCAGTGTCCTTGTCCTCATGGTGAGGCATAGCCACACCCCACCTCTGCAGGAGACCCTCCGACACTAGCAGGTAGGTCTGGTTCAGTCTCCCCTGGGCTCCCTGCTCCTTCCCCTGGGTCCTGATGCACACACTACTTTGTGTGGGCCCTCCAAGAGTGGAGTCTCTGTTTCCCCCAGTCTTTTCCAAGTCCTGCAATGAAATCCTGCTAGCCTTCAAATCTGATTCTCTACAAATTCCTCCTCCTGTTGCCAGACCCCCAGGTTCGGAAGCCTGACATGGGGCTCAGAACCTTCACTCCAGTGGGTGGACTTCTGTGGTATAAGTGTTCTGCAGTCTGTGAGTCACCCACCCAGCAGTTATGGGATTTGATTTTACTGTGATTGCGCCCCTCCTACCATCTCATTGTGGCTTCTACTTTGTCTTTGGATGTGTGGTATCTTTTTTGGTGAGTTCCAGTGTCTTCCTCTCGATGACTGTCCAGCTGCTAGTTGTGATTCTGGTATTCTCCCAAGAGGGAGTGAGAGCACGTCCTTCTACTCTGCCATCTTGGTTCAGGGCTGATCTTTCTATATTTTTTGAAAAGGTTTGTGTAAGATTGGTGCTATTTCTTCCTTGAAAGTATAATAGAATTCACCAGTGAAGCCATTTGGGCCTGGAATTTTCACTGTTGAAGGGTTTTAACTACCAACTCAATTTCATTAATAGATGTACAGGACTGTTCAGATTTTGTTACATCTTGTGTTAATTTTGGCAAGTTGTATTTTTCAAGGAATTTGTCCATTTCCCTCTTTTTATCTTGATCAGAATAGCTATATGTTTATCAATTTTGCTGATCTTTTCAAAGAACCAAAATAAAACTCGTGGAGCAAGTTAATCTACAGTTAAGAGCCCAGTCTATCTGGCCCTGAATCTTTTCTTTTTCCCCTGCCACATGGCATGCGGGATCTTAGTTCCCTGACCAGGGATCGAACCTGGGCCCAGCAATGAAAGTGCCAAGTCTTAACCACTGAACCACCAGGGAAATCCCTGGCCCTGAATCTTAAAGCAGAGCCATCTAGTGGTGCCTAGCCCAGGTCAGTCAATTTCCAGCCAACCCACAGACACAAGAGTGAGAATAGTGATTGTTGTTTCAAGTAACTGAGTTTTGGAGGTGATTTGTTAAGCAGCTATAGCTGACTGATACAGTTTATAGGTCCATCAGTTCTCTACTGAAGGATATTTAGCAAAGTGAACTGTTCCAAACAAAGCTTGGCTCATTTAATAAAAAGCATTTCTATAAGATTTATTTCTAGAAGAACTGCAGTGTCAAAGGGTTTGTACATTTAAAATCTTTTAATAATATTCCTAAATTATGCTCACTAAAGCTATGCTGATTCATATTCCCAACAAGCAGTTTATAAGCATCTATTTTTCCTCACACTTTCCTAAACTAGAGGTTAAATTATTTAATTTTCATCAATCTAATAAGTGAAATATAATATCTATTTAAATTTGCATTTCCCTGAGCATTAGAGAGGTTTAAAATTTTTTTCATATATGTATTGGCTATTTATATTTCTTCTTCTTTGAATTGCCCCTTCATGTTCTTTGTTTGCTTTTGTAATAAGTATTTTGTGTTTTCCTGATTATTTCTAGGAGATTCTTATATATTCTGCATATTAATTTTTAATCTGTTAAAAATATTGCAAATATTTTAATTCTGAGGCTTCTTGTTAAACTTTGTAGTATCTTTTGCTGGAAAGAAGCTTAATGCACAGTTAAATCAAATTTTTTCTTTATGTCTACTAGATTTGCCTAAGAATGCTTTTCATACCTAAAAAGTATTAAATTTTTAAATCATATTTTCTTCTATTATGTTTATAATACTTTTTATTGTTTTGAATCTTTAAATCATCTTACATTAGTTTTGGGTTATTAAATACTTTGAGTTAAGTATAAGATTCTTTTTCAAAACAATAGGTAATTATTCCAATAGTGTTTATCAAGTACTCATTATTATTTCCTCTTTAATTTGAAATGCCAAATTAAAACTAAATTTTATTTAAGAGTTGTTTCTAGAATTTCTGTCCTATTCCACTGATCTCTTATAGTCTTATGTCAACACTGTGTTGTTTGACTGCTGATGTCTTAAACCATATTTTGGTATTTGCAGGCAAAGTACTCCCAATTGCTCTTTATACAAATTTTTTATTTTTGGCATTTATACTTCTAGATGAATTTGAGAATGTTAACAAGTTTATAACAAAATCTATGTGGATTTTGTTTGGGATTGCATCAGATACATAGAGAATCATAGTCTGACAGCATTGAGTCACTGTATATGATTTATATCTTGATTTTTAGAAGTTCTTATTTTAATAATCTTCAGTAAAAATTATTTGGTTTTCTCCATGTAGGTTTTGCACAATTCTTGCTAGATTTAGTTTTAGAGTTTATTTTTGTTTTCGTGAAATTCCTATTGACAATGAATTTTTTTCCTGATATATTAGGCCAAAAATCAGGTTAATAGCATTTATGATGTGATTCTGTTTTTTGTACAGAATAGTTCTGTGTACATGGATACCTGTGTATACAGAAAAGCTTTGAGTGTAACTGCTTGTTTAGTTCTGTCTCCACTAGGTTGATCTCTTTTAGGGCAGGAACCATATTTTGATGACTTTGTATCTAACACCTGCATAGCACCTGGCACATTTTAGTAGCTGAAAACACCTTTGTAAAATGAATGAATGAATGAAATAAAGGGATATTGAAGGACCTATATAGACAAGATAAGTATCTCTTCCCTGAGTGCATGGAATTATGGATTTCTTTAAGTTCTTTCTGCTTTGCTGTATTTTCTGATTTTTCTCTTGTGATCATGTACTTGAAAAAAGAAAGAAAATGATTTTCACTTGGGAACCACAATGAAAGAGCACTGTAGGCTGCACATCATTTACTACTTGTAAATTTTAAAAAGAAAAAAATGTGTGGATTATAAAAATGTCTAAGGAGGCAGGTTGTTCACCTCTCTGGATGAGGTTATCCCAGTTTTAGAGGCTTAGTTTTGCCGTCTGTAAAATGGGATTCCTTCTGCCTTGCCTCTGCCTCTCACTGATCCTCCCGGGCTCTGATTGTGCTGAGCTCCAGGCCCACATATTCAGGAGGAATTAGAGGGAAGCTAGGGAAAGTAATTCTTCAGTCTCTGAGGTTGTTTTTACATTATGATGATATATGGTATATGTTGCTACAATGCCCGGGGTACATTTACAGGGAGGGCAGACCATGAAGCCCTTAGGGCTGGGAGGTCCACCAGCTCAATAATATATGCAGCTGGCAAAAGAGAACATCGACCTCATTTCCTCCAGAGAATACATGACTATAACCCTGGAGTCCTGGTTTGCATGTAAATAATGAGCAAAGGTACCACTTGGCCACTTGTATCATTGAGGAGAAAGTAAAACAAGAATAAGAAAGACAAATCAGAAAAATATGAGGGCACCACTTATAGATCTGTGCAAGGAAGTATAATTCATCAGGTGAAATTTGCTTTCTCTAGAAAACACAGTGTTGGTATGTTTCTATAGTTGAGATTAGAAATTTTTTTCTTGGTATGATTGTTATCAAGTAACGGAAAAATAATAATAATCAGTTTCTCAGGAGGAAGACTGATGCATCAATTACAGCATTTGGCGATGGAGCCCATTAAACCCCGAGGTAGTGCTGAGCAGTTGCCCCACTGACGATTTGACTATACTGGTAATAACCTGGGAAGGAGGCTGAGGTTGTGTGACTTGGGGGAAGCCAGGCTCTCTTTCTAAGCCTAGTTACAGGCAGCAGCCTCAGGCCTGCTTAATCTGAAAGCTGCTGGCTTGCTTTTTGAAAGCAAAGGGAATTTTCTTCAGGGCAGAGAGCCCTTGTTCTATGTGTACTGTATCTCCTACACTACGACATGGCACAGGGCTAGACCAATACCACTCACTCCATTGAGTCTCTCCCCATTCCCCACCCCTCAAAATTTTTTTAAAACAATTTTTTAGAGCAATTTTAGGTTTACAGATAAATTTAAGGGACAGTACAGAGATTTCCCAATATATACCCTGCCTCTACATAGGCATAGCCTCCCCGATTATCAACATCCCCCATCAGAGTGATGCATTATTTACAATTGATGAACCTACACTGACACATCATAATCATCATAGTACATAGTTTAACATTACAGTTCACTCTTGGTGTTGTACATTATATGGGTATAATGACATGTATCCTTTTTTAGGGTATCATACAGAGTATTTTCACTGCCCCTGAAAGTCCTGAGTTCAGCCTGTTTTCCCTCACCCTGCCCCTCAAAACCCCTGGCAACCACTGATCTTTTTACTGTTTCCATAATTTTGCCTTTTCCAGAATGTCATGTAGTAGGAAACATAAATCATATAGCCTTTTCAAACTGGTTTCTTTCATGTAGTAACATGCATTTAAGTTTTCTCCAAGTCTTTTCATGGCTTGATAGCTTGTTTCTTTTTAGTGTTGAATAATATTCCATTGTCTGGATCTAACACAATTTATTTATCCATTTACCTACTGAAGGACATCTTGGTTGCTTCCAAGTTTTGGCAATTATGAATAAAGCTGCTATGAACATCTATGTGCAGGTTTTTGTGTAGACATAAGTTTTCAACTCCTTTTGTGTAAATATCAAGGAACATGATTGTTGGATTGTATGGTAAGAGTATGTTTAGGTTTGTGAGAAATTGCCAAACTGTCTTCCAAAGTGGCTGTACCATTTTGCTTTCCCATCAGCAATGTATGAGAATTCCTGTTGCTCCATATCCTCGTCAGCATTTGGTGTCATCAGTGTTCTGGATTATGGCCATTTTAATAGGTGTGTAGTGGTATTTCATTGTTGTTTTACCTCCCACTTTCTTATTATGGAAAATGTAAACATATATAAGAATAGATGAAACAGTATAATACCCCCTCCACATGCCCATCCCCCAACTTCAACTGTTATCAATTTATGGCCAAATTTGCTTCATCTCTACTTGTAACTCCTCCTCTTTACATGCCCGTGGACTTGGGAACCAGGAGCCCTGGGGAGAAATCCAGCCCTGTGCAAGATTCCAGGGCACAGAGAGCCAGGCCTGAACCTTGACAAGTCCATGACCTTGTCAAGGCCAGGGAAAGAGGGGACACCAGGCTGAAGAAGGAAAACCTTGTGAGGTCACAAGGGTCATCTTCACATTTTGTCAAGGCAATTAAGGAGTAAAGAAAACAGATTTCAAAAGCTTGGGAGCTCCAGGAAAACAAATTTGGGGTACAGCTTGAGAAAGAATGTTGAAAACGTAGACAATAATATGGAATGATACTCACCAAACTGTGATAGCTCTGTGGTGGTGGAGGCTGGGACCAGCACTAGGGGTTGTGGTCCGATGACACTTCAGCCTTACCAGCAATGCTTTAATTATTTATTTCAAAGGTAAATACATTCACATTTTGCTTCCAGTAAGAAGAGCAAAAAGTTTTAAAGGAACGCATTTCCCACAGTGATGGCTGCCTTCGAATGGAAGTTCCCCATCACTGGTGATGTGTCCAACTGAAACTGCTGGACATGGCAAGATTATCCAAGCCAGGCCTTGGAAGAACCACTGAGGAGCTTGCTGAAATATAGAGATCATGATTCAGCAGGTCTGGAGCAAAGCCCAGGTGATTTTATCTTATTTTTTTAAGTTCTACAAAATTTGAACCTTCACTGGATATTGGATATAAAGGAATTACTAATGTCCAACAGATATATGAAACGATGCTCAACATCACTAATCATCAGGGAAATGCAAATCAAAACCATAATGAGATACCACCTTACACCTGTTAGAATGGCTATTATCAAAAAACAAAAGATATGTTGTGTTGGCGAGAATGTGGAGAAATTGGAACCTTTGCAGACTGTTGGTAGAAAGGTACACTTGTGCAGACATTATGGAAGGTTCCTCAAAAAATTAAAAATAAAACTACCATATGATGCAGCAATCTCGCTTCTGGCTATTTACACAAAAGAATTGATATTGGAATCTCAAAGAGATACCTGCACTCCCATGTACATTGCAGCATTTTTCACAATCGCCAACGTGTGTAAACAACCACTGATAGATAAAGGGAAAAAAGAAAATACAGTATAAACACACAATGAAATATTCAGCTTTACGAAAGGAAATCCTGCCGCATGTGACAGCTGGATGAACAGTGAGGACGTTACACTAAGTGAAGTAAGTGAGTCACAGAAGAACAAATACTGCACGATTCCACTTACATGAGGAATCTAAAGTACTAGTTGAACACATAGAAGCAGAGAGTAGAATGGTCGTTTCCGGGAGCTGGGAGGAGGAGGAAATGTGGAGTTGCTATTCAGAAGGTATAAAGTTTCAATTATGCAAATGACTAAGTTCTAGGGAGCTGCACAACATTGTGCTGATAGTTAACAATACTGTATTGCACCCCTAAAAATCAGTTAAGGGGCTCGGGCTCATGTGAAATGTTCTTACCACAATTTTTTTTTCTTTTTTCTTTTTGGCAGCACCATGCAACATGTGGAACTTCCCCCACCAGGGATGGAACCCATGCCCCATGCAGTGGAAGGGCAGAGTCTTAACCACTGCACCACTAGGGAAGTCCCCTTACCACAATTTTTAACAGGGAAATTTTAACTGTTTATTCTTAGATGTGATAATGATATTCTGGTTCTATTTTGTAAAAAGTAAATACTTTTAGAGATACGTGCTAAAATATTTATAGGTAGATATAACGTAGGGGATTTGCTTCAAAACAGCTAGGTGGGGAGGTAGTAGACTAGGGTACAGATGAAATAAATTTGTCTGTGAGTTGATCATTGTTGAAGCTGGGCGATGGAAATGTAGAGTTCATTATGCTGTTCTACTTTTTTATTGGTTTGAAATGTTCCGTAAGAAAAAAGGATCCCTAGGTGATTCTGACGTTCAGCCAGCGGTGGGAACCCGCCTCTGTTTCCCAGGTATTGTCCTCTGACCCATCACGGGACAGGAACTGTAATGATACCCAGGCCTGGGCCATGTTCCCACGCCAGCTGGAGGCAGGAGGCAGGCAGGAGCCGTAGGACACATTAACAAGAAAAGGGCCTGGGCAAAGATTTCCAGACATACAAATTCGGTCCATGCCATCACCTGGGCTGTGTCCAACTGGGAATAGCATTTTGAATCAAAGATTTATTGTTCTTTAGAGAAGTGGCCTCTTTTCCTATGAAAAGAAAGGAAGAAACCTGTGTTTATTTTGAAAAAGAAAATAAATAAAAATTATTTATTAGTTTGTTTATTCAACAATTATTTGTTGAATTCCTACTCTGTGCCAGGCACTATGCCAAGCTCTGTTAAAATGATTCCTAAAGTGTGGTCTGTAGACATCTGGGTGTCCTTGAGACCATTTAAGGGGTTACAGAATAAGAAGTATTTTATAATTTACATCATTTATAATGATACTAAGATGTTATTTACCTTTTTTATTATTATAATTTTTTTAAAATTTATTTATTTATTTATTTATTTATTTTTGGCTGTGTTGGGTCTTCATTTCTGTGCAAGGGCTTTCTCTAGTTGTGGCAAGTGGGGGCCACTCTTCATCGCGGTGCGCGGGCCTCTCACTGTCGCGGCCTCTCTTGTTGCGGAGCACAGCCTCCAGACACGCAGGCTCAGTAGTTGTGGTTCACGGACCTAGTTGCTCCGCGGCATGTGGGATCTTCCCAGACCAGGGCTTGAACCCGTGTCCTCTGCATTAGCAGGCAGATTCTCAACCACTGCGCCACCAGGGAAGCCCCTATTATTATAATTTAAAAAAAAATTTATTGAAGTATAGTTAATTTACAACGTTGTGTTAGTTTCAAGTGTACAGCAAAGTGAATCAGTTATACATATACATATATCCACTCTTTTTTCCCACATGGGCCATTACAGAGTATTGAGTAGAGTTCCCTGTGCTATACAGCATGTTCTTATTAGTTACCTATTTTATATGTATTAGTGTGTATATGTCAGTCCCAAATCATTCCAATTTTAGTACATGTGCTGCCGAAATGAGCACTATTTATATTTTAAACTCTTTTGATATTTGTACTGATGGTGCAAAAGCAATGGTGAGTAAAACTGCTGGTGCCTTGGCACTCATCAAGTCAGTAGCATCTAACTGTTCTAGTAGTCATTGTATTCTTCATACCACTAACTCATAGAAAGTCTCTAGTGAAGTAGTAAAGATTATTGTTCCTAATTTCAGCCATTGCGTACTCATCTTCTTTAGATTCTATGTGACAAATGTGGAGTACACAGAGCAATTCTGCCCAGACCAGGTATGCCAGCTGTCTCCAGGTAAAGCACAGGGCAGTGTTTGAGTTGTGAGCTGAACTAGCTGCTGTTTTTCATGGAACACCATTTTCACTTGAAAGAAAGGCCTGATGCATAAAACTATGGTTATTCAGACTTAGGTATTTGACAGACATTTTCTCAAAAGTGAACCAAATGAGCCTATCACTTCAAGGAAAACAACTGGCACTTATGAGCTGCTAAAGATAAAATTCAGGGTTTCAAGTTGAACATTGATATTTGCGGAAAACTTGTATCCACCACCATGAGCTTGTCAACTTCTCTCAATATTTAAAGACTTTTCTGATGATATCAGTGGTGATATTAAAGAATTTGACTTTTGATATTGTATAATAGCATCAACATTTGGAAATTCTGTGTAAGAGAAAGCCACCCTTGGTGGTGCACGCTTGGAGGATAAGGTTGGTCACTCTTGCAGGAAAGGCACAAAACACCATCCAGACCCTTCTTGCCTACTCCCCTATGGAACAAAGCCCCTAAGCTGCCACATGGAAGAGGGGAAGGACCACTGAGAAAGTCCTACCTTTGAGGCCCAGGGACACAGGAAATATTGAGTAACAAGCAACAACAGACTGATGGGGAGGATCAAGACTGTGGACAGAGCCCTGAGGAGTGGGTGCACAGGGAAGGCCAAAAACTGAGGGCAAAGCCAGAATTTCAAGAACCCAGTCCCCACCCTAAGCACAAGGTAATGCTAAGGAATTTGGACCTGGAGTTACACAGACAGAAACTATGGCAACCCAGACTGACTCCTGGCTGGGTTGCCTCCTGGCTGGATTGCCTCAGCTGCCCACACTCATGACTGGGCACAGCAAGAGTGCCCATTTCCAGTCATACTTACTGCTTTCCTCAGGCTCCACTGTGTCCTACACAAGGTATCCAGCATTCATTTAAAAAACTGTGAGACATAAAAATTTCAACGAAAGAACCCATTATCAAGACACGAAACTATCAACAGAACGAGCTTTTTAATACCCAACTAAAAATCTTTCAAAAATAAAAGCAAAATAAAGACTTTTTCAGACAAACGCTGAGAGAATTTATTACCAGCAGACCTTCATTAGAAGAAACGTTGAAGGAAGTTCTTTAGGCAGAAGGAATGTAGCACTGTGAAAATTAATAAAGGGAAACCTCAGTAAAATGGCGTCTGGAGACCAGAAGGTGGAGCTCTCCCACATGTACCACTCTACATCAATATAGATCCCAACAGGGAGAGAGGTACCTTGTATCTCCCTCAGGAACTGACACTGCTTTACTACCAACAGCAGGAGGAAGGAAGATTTTCTCCTCGTCTGGCAACAGCTCAGCCAATGAGAGACTGTCATAAATTAGCCAATGAAAAGCCACTATACTCAGAACTCCCACTTTCCTCAATGGACTTTTTGTATATAACAGCCCCTCCCAACTTCCTCTGCTCCTCTATAAAAACTTTTCCCTCCTTTGCTTTACTGGACTTTCAAGTGGTTTGCCACAGTTGCATGTACCAAATTACAATTCTCTGTTGCTCCCACATAAATCTATTTTGCTGGTAAAGTAACTGACTGTTTCATTGTTTTAGGCTAACAGCACTGTGATATAATAAAAAATGTATTTGGTTTTTGTCCCCAGTTTCTCGAACAGAGCTCCTAAAACCCTTGGAATTTCCTGAGTGATGGGAGTGTCTTTTGTTATTCATGAGAAGCCTCTTTTGATCACACCTGAGTTTATGCTAAAGAGGTGACTTAGGGTGGGGATTCTCAGTTATGGGGCTGGTCACCAGAAATATCAAGTGGTTAGATGGTTGGAACTTTCAGCCCCACCTGCTGGCCTCAAAGGAAGGGAAGAGGGGCTAGAGATTGATCTCTGTGAAACACTTGAACAACAAGATTCAGGGAGTTTGTTGGTTGATGAACACTTTGAGGTGCTGGGAGGGTGGTGCACCCAGAGAGGGCATGAAATCTCGGCACCCCTCCCCCTATACTCACCCTGTGCATCTCTTCCATTTGGCTCTTCCTGAGGTCTATCCTTTATAATAAATTGGCGAACATAAGTAAAGTGTTTTCCTGAGTTCTGTGAGCTGTTCTAGCAAATTATTGAATCTGAGGGAGGTCATGGGAACCTACAAATTTGTACTCAACTGGGCAGAAGTGTGGGTCTCTTGGGCACACCATTTGCAGCTGGCATCTGAAGTGAGGACAGTCTTGTGGGGCTGAGCCCTTAACCTGTGGGGTCTGTGCTAATACTGTCAGAATTGAATTCAATTGTGGTCACCAGTTGGTGTTAGAGAATTGGTGTGGAAGGATACTACATATTTGGTGTCAGAGAGAACCTCAGTGGTACCAAACAGAAACTTGTATCTATACTAAGAAATAAAGATCACTGGAAAAGTTTAAGATGAAGGTAAATGTAGAAGACATTTTTTCTTAGTCACTTAGAAGATAGTTGACTGTCTAAAGTAAAAATAGTAGCAATTTACTGAGAGTTTATAACATATGTAAAAGTAAAATGTATGACAACAATGGTATAAAATACGGGAGAGAGAAATTGGGAGCATACTGTTGTAAGGTTCTTACATTATAAATGAAATAGTATAGTTTCACTTGAGGGTTGGACTGTGATTGATTAAAAATGTATATGTAAGGTTTAAGGAAAACATTAAACAAACAGTTTTTAAAGAAGGGTAAATGATAAGCCAATAATGGAGAAAAATGGAATTAAGAAAAATACTTAAGTCAAAAGGAGACAGAAAGAATAGATAAAAGCAAAATAAAGACCAAATGGAACAAAAGGAAAACAACAAGCAAGATGGAAGATTTAAACCCAATCACATAAATAATTACATTAAGTGTAAATGATGTAAACACACACCTATTAAAAGACAGAGATTGACGGAGTGGGGAAAAAAAGTAAGACCTAAATATGTGCTGTCTGCAAAGAAACCCACTTTAAATATATGTGAGGTAGACCAATGCGGTTTAATGAAAGAGAGTGCAAAAAGTTTATGTTTTTCAGATTTTACATTGTAAGTTTCCTTTAAGAAATATCACTTGTTGAGTTTCAGTAATAGTATCAAAGACTATCCACAATTATCTGAAAAGACTATTAAAATACTTCTCTCTTTTCCAATTACATATCTGGGTTTTCTTCATGTGTTTCAAGAGAAACAACGTATGGAAAGAGAGTGAATGCAGCAATATATATGAGAGTCCAGTTGTCTTTTCTTAAGCCAGAAATGAAAGAGATTTACAAAAATGTAAAACAATGCCACTCTTCTCAGTAAATTTTTAAAAGTTATTTTTAAATGAAAAGATTTTATTTATGCTAACATATGAGTTTATTATTGTTATTTTTCAATGAATTAATAAACATATTTAGATTCTCAGTTTTGACTTACAGTAAATATCCCTGATAAAACCAACATAAACAATATCTTTGGTATCGTCAATAATTTTTAAGCGTGCAAAGTATCTTAGACCAAACTATTTGAGAATGCTGCTCAATGGAAAAACAGAGATGAATGTAGCAAAGGACTAGAAACAACTTACATTGTCATCAACATTATCTCCATTATCATCAACAGCAGCAGCAGTAGCAGCAGCATCATCAACATACTGAATCATGAAATGATTCTGCTGTGCCAGGTACTGTCCTAAGATCTTTGCATGCATCATCTCATTTAATCCTCACAATAACTCTACGAGGTGAGTACAATTACCATCACCCCATTTTCCATATTGGAAAACCGAGGCTCAGAAAAGGCTTAGAAACTTTCCCAAGGCCCCAAGCTAGTAAAGAATAGAGTCCAGGGCTTCCCTGGTGGTGCAGTGGTTAAGAATCCGCCTGCCAATGCAGGGGACACGGGTTCGAGCCCTGGTCCGGGAAGATCTCACATGCCGCGGAACAACTAAGCCCGTGCGCCACAACTACTAAGCCTGCGCTCTAGAGCCCACGAGCCACAACTACTGAGCCCGTGTGCCACAACTACTGAAGCCCATATGCCTAGAGCCCGTGCTCTGCAACAAGAGAAGCCACCGCAATGAGAAGCCCGTGCACCGCAACGAAGAGTAGCCTCCGCTCGCCACAACTAGAGAAAGCCTGTGCGCAGCAACGAAGACCCAATGCAGCCAAAAATAAATAAATAAAATAAATTAAAAAAAAAAAAAGAGACTTCTTAAAAAAAAAAAAAAGAATAGAGTCCAGGTCTGTCTGATTCCAGGGCATCACTCATGCTCTGGTCTTAGAGTAGGAGATGGGTACCTGTGGGGTAGTACAAGCTTCCACTCATGTATTCATTCTTTTGTAAATATTAACATCAGTGTGTGCCCGCTGACTGTCAGAGCCTTAAATTAGTCTAAATTTCTCTGGATAAAACATTTCAGGTGAAACATGTACACAAGCACACACATTCCTCCCAAACCCTCGCATATTTGGAGAGACTCATTTCTCTGGAAAAGAAAGGATCCTTTGGGCCAAGCTTCCTTCTCAGCAACCCTGGGAGCTACAAGAGCCTCCCAAGTCCCATCAGAACTTAAGGCCATCAGGGGAATTCCCTGGCGGTCCAGTGGTTAGGACTCTGCGCTGTTACTGCCGAGGGCCCAGGTTCAGTCCCTGGTCAGGGAACTAAGATCTCACAAGTCGCACGGCCAGAAAAAAGAAAAGAAAGAACTAAAGGCCATCAAACACAAACATCTATGGCTCTGGCTCGTTCTTAGGCTCACTGTGCACTAAGGAGTGGGTTTCTAAGAGGAGCTGACCAGAGCTGGCAGAATGCTGAGAACCCCACGTGGGGCTCTTGTGACAAGCCCCTGACTGCAGCTCTATTAAGTACAATATTGACCATGAGAGGTCCAATCAGGGGAAGCCGAGCCCCAGAAAGAAATACGCCCAGCCTAGTGATCAGGGTGCTGCCAACTGCAGGTGTTTTCCCATGGAATGTTAGCACCTGCCCGGGGACGTTCAATCCCTCCAGAGGCAGGAGACAGATCTGGGGAACAAATGGTCTCCTTTGGAAACCCAGCAGCTGATGCGGTTCCCAAGGGCTGCCCACAGGTTTTGCCTGGTGCCTCGATGCTGCATCTTCGATGTTGCACTACCTGCTCCCCACTGTCTCAGGCCAGCTGTGTGTGTGCCCCATTCCTGCTGTCCACTCTGCCCAGCACAGGAAGCCTCAGCACAGAAAATGCAGCGGTTCCCCAAGAGTCACTCTGCACCTGGATGAGTGTCTGCACAGGTGGGTCTGACCTTCACATGGGGCCTTTCAAAGCACAGCAAGAGAGATGGTTTTGGGTGCATTACCAGTAGGCAGTTTTTGTCCTTGTTTTGCTTTTTGCTTAATTACTAATATTTCAATAATAGTGGTTCCTTTCGTTCTTTTGCTCTTTCTTTTTAAACATTGAATATCTAAAAGCACCACTTCTAATATATGCTTATGAGAGAGTACACTGCTGTTCTAGAAGCTCTTGTGTGCTCACCCCATTTTCATTCCCCCACTCCCACCTCAGGTGTCCACTCTCCTGAATCGTGTGCCTCTCATGGAGATGACTCTTCTGAACTTTACCTTGGCTATATAAGGATCTCATTAGGTTTTGACTGTTTTTGATGTTTGTAAATGTATTATACAGTGACTTGTTTTCTTTATTCCACAATATGAATAATTTTTTTTTATCTTAGAGGTTATATGTTTATTTTACTGTGGTATTAGATAAAAATATAACTAGCACATAGGTTCATGATTTCATGGATATTGTTGCTAAATTAAATCTTTACATTAAAAATGAGTTGATTTAAATAGAAATATCAAGGAAATATTAGTACAACTGGCAACACATATGGCAAAAATGATAAAATTGGAATGTAAATGGATAAGGTTCAGGAAACATGGTTTTAAATAAAAACAGATAAATCTAAAATTGCCCTGGACGTATGGGACAGGTCTGCCCTGGAGGGGTCCTTTATGGGCCTGGGCACCTGTCACAAGCCCTTTCTGGGCACAAGGAAAAGGTGGTTGGGTCCATGCTCAGTCCCAGCTTGCTTCAGGCCACTTTCAGCCAGCCAGCTCGGTGGCCTCTTGCCTCCCTCGTCTCTGTTCCCTGCCTGGGACTTGCCCCATGTGGCTCTCCTCCTGGCTCCTTAGCATGTGCTTTGCCCTTGCAGCCCCCTTAGATCAAGGTCACTTCCTGTGTCTCTCTCCTCTAGCTCCACTCGCCCTCAGGTGGTAGATTGCACTCATAGCCCTGTATGCTGCCTCTCTCTGTATCCACACTCTTTGCCAAGTAACTGCAGTGTCCTCTCATTCTGACTCCAGGCAGGGCATGAGATAGATCTGTGTTGGCCAACCGAATGAGGCTGAAATGATGGTGTGCCAGTTCTGAGCCTAAGCCTCAAGAGGCCCTTTGTGCCTGCTTGCTCTCTTGTGTGTTTCTGTTGTCTCTTAAGAGAAGGGCAAAGCCAGCTGGTCCTAGGAGGAAGATGTGAGACAGAGACATGTGGAACAAAGCTAACTCAGCTGAGGTGCTCCAGTCAAGCACAACCTGTGGCTGGACCCCAGCCCACACACAGACTCAGGAAGAATAAGAGATTATTGTTCTTTTAAGCCATTGAGCTTTGGGGTGGTATGTTACACAGCAATAGCTAACTGATACATGGATATGAAGCACCTGCCTTCCATCCCTGTTCTGTGACTGTGTTCTACCCAGACCTAGAGCAGGAAATGCTTATATGAGTGGAGTCAAGCATTTCCACACTTTCACAAACATGCCCCCTGGTTGGGCCAGTAATATTAGCGTGCCAGCACTGGGGAGAGGGGGAAGATACAGCCCTTTTTGCTCAGTCCAGGGAGCAAGAGTCAGCCCTCTTCCACAAACTACGAGGTCCCTCATTATCTACTTCTCAGCAGTCAGTCCTGTGAACTGGGACTGGAGCCGAGGCAGGAGAGGCTAGGCCTGTATTTTATCCCAATTGTGCTGTGTGAGGTCTGGTGATGTGCCCCTGCCCACAGAGAGAATTGGAATCCTCATGTCCGCCAGATTCTAGGCCTCTGTGTCACAGGTGGATATTCTTTCCAAATTCCTTCCAACTGAGCCTCTGGCTCTTTTCCAGGCTCCTCGGAGATCACCCCCAATGTTAGCATGGTCTTACTTCCGAGGAAGTTGTGCTCAGGAGAAAGTGGCAGCTTGTGTGGTGGTGAGTTGAGGCTTGCCTGTGCTGTAGCTTCTCGGTTAGTGTGTGGCATGCGAGCTTTGCTGTAGCCACTCTTTCACCAGTGTTTGGGGGCTTGCAGACTCATCTTCTGTAATGGTTTATTAGCTACTCCACAGCAAAGGCAAAGCTATTTTCAAGGTCAGGAGCTCCTCACTATTGTTCCATATACTGGCTATATAGGCACATGTGTGCACTGTAGGGGATTTTGCCATTTTTCAGCCACAAAGCTTCCATTCTGTGGACCTAAGAATTCCTTAATTTCCTTCTAGTGAAATTCCTCCTTCCCACTGTGGGAACCAAAGGGGCCAGGCCCTTCCTCCACCAATCCTGGGACAGCCAGGGGTTGGGCACCTGCCCCTAATCGGACTCTGTTCTGGGACCGTTAAGAGTGATGCAGGGACTGAGGGACGCAGGGTGCTCAAGGCAGCAGATGCAGGGGTGGCACTCGGACCAGACCGAGACAGTGTGAGCCGGGCTGTAGTCCCCTTCCTCAGTCCTCGGTGTTCCTACAAAAATCTGTCCTCAGCTCCCTGGCCTCCCCCAAGCCCCCTCCAACTGATTCATCTTGCTTAGAGAGACAGAGGCCATCTCCAGTTCTTGTAGCTACAAGGCATACTTAAAGAAGAAATGTTTTGGTTAATAACCTTTCATGTGTGTAAGTCCTGTTTTGGTTTTTCACTTGCATTGTAAGTTCCTGTGGGCAGCACTTGGCTTCATCCTGAGTCCAACTCTTGGCACATAATAGGATCTCAGGCAGAGCTGGGCATGGCTTAAAGGCAAGAGCAGGGGGCTTTGGAGCCAGAGGGCCGGAGTGTGAAGCTCAGCCGCAGCACTCACCCACTGCGGGACTTGGGTTCATCCTGTGGCATCTTTAGTCTGGACTCTGCATCTGTAAAGTGGGTGTGATGCTTAGAATGACCACCCTCCCTCCAAGCCTCGGGACCTCTGTGAGGTTCCTGTGGGTTACCTGGGAACCAGTCTGAAGGGACCCTGACTCCTTTATACTCAGCTAATAGCAGCCAACACCACCCTGTCCCCGAGGAGGAGACATACAAGCAAACAGGGGATTAAAGTCAAGGCTGGCTGTACAGGCACACGACGGAGGCACTCACACAGGAGTTCAGAAGGGCCTCACACTTGGTTTATGCTCTGCTCTCACCATCTTGAAATTCTTAGCAATTTTGAACAAGAGGTCCTGCATTTTCATTTTCCACTGGGCTGGCAAATTATATAGTGAGCTATGATTACAATATCATGTGAACTGAGAGCACATACAGTGAGAGTCCATTTGTATGAAGTGTGAAAACAGGTGACACTAATCTTAGAAGTAGAGATGGTGGTTACCCGGCCTGAGTGGGGAGGGGGTGGGATGGGGGCCAGTGAACAGAAAGGGCCTTGGAGGGCTTCAGTCGGTCCAGGAATGTTCTGTTTCTTGCTCTGGGAACTGGTTATACAGGTGTGCTCATCTAGCTCTGCACACGATCTGTGCATGTTTCTGAATGTGTGTTACACTTCAGTACAAAGTTGAGAAAATTTTTGAAAGGACCTGCATGTAGTAAAGGGAAGTACAGGGTGCTTCTCTGAGCCTTAGGGTGCTTGGAGAAGGCTTTCCAGGGGTGGGGTCTGAAGAAAGGCCTGAAGGACGAGCAAGAGGCTGAAGCTGGGTTGGGGTGGGGCGGCTTTTCCTGCGAAGGGAAAGCAGACCTTTTCAGCCTGGAGCTGAGCAGGTGCATGGCTCAGGAGAGCACTGGCTCTGCCTTGGAGCTTGATGCAGAGTGGGCAAGAGACACAAAGGCTAGTCTGTGTACAGCTTCACAGGGCTGCTGAGGCCTTAGATTCTGCTCTGGGCAGTGAGAAGCCATGAAAGGTTCTGAGCTTAAGACTCCAGCTGCAGTGTGGAAGGCAGACTGGGGCGGGGATGGGAGGCAGGGAGATGCTGAGAAGGCCACTGGACTTTCGTAGGTAAGCAGTGACAGGAGTTTGGGCTGGTGGAGTGTAGAAAAGGAAATGAATTCTGGAGACTTCTTTTTCAAATGGTACATTTGGTGATTTTAACTTATGACCACAAATTCTAATCCCCCATCTCTTGAATACGGGCTGGCCTTAGTGACTTGCTTGTGATGAATAATATGTGGCTGAAAGTGATGCTACGTGACTTCTCAGGCTAGATTAGGAAAGGTGATACACTTCCAGCTGGCTTTCCCTTGGCACCCAGCTGCCATGCTGTAAGGCATGGATAGTATCTCAGGCAGAGCTGGGTGTGGCTTAAAGGAGCCAGAGGAGAGCTCACATATACGTGTTCTGGCTGACCACTCTACTGGGGTTTCAGGTGACAGCTAACTTCAAGTCCAGAGTTGTGCATGCAGAGATTTTCAAGATGACTGCAACTGCATGAGATTCTGAGGACTGCCTCACCGACCCTGTCATCCTCCAGAACTGTGATTTATGCCGCTAAGTTTGGGTGGTTTGTTGACAGCAAGAAAACAGCACCCTTGACTGTTAAGTAGACTCTTTAGAAGAGCTTAAAAAATTCCCAACACCCAGGCCAGATCCAAGCATTAATATTCTTTCAAGCCCCAGTGTGCAGCCAAGGTTGAGAACCAGTACTGTAAACCAACCCTAAGACTTGAGCTAGGGTTAACTTCATGAAATGCCCCCATTTCCCCCACTTCCTCTTACCCAGCTTCCTTTTATCCTTGTCACTGGTTTCCATCTTCAGTTCCTGGCAGATGAAAGTGAGCCATTTATGTGACAGGGACTTTGAAATCAGTGCTTAAGTCCTTGATGCTTGAGGTGTTTATTTTTAAAGCAACGTAGGAGAATGAATATGCAGGAGAAGCAGGGAGGCTCCCAGGAGCAGAAGTGTGAATGAGGTTGCCAGATAAAATACAGGAGGCCCAGGTAATTTGAATTTCAGATAAACAATGAGGATTTTTAAGTATAAATATGCTCCAAATATTACATGGACATACTAAAAATTATATATTGTTTATCTGAAATTCAAATTTAACCATGTTTCCTATATTTTTATTTGCTAAATCTGGCAACCCTAAGCGTGAAGCCAGCCAGGTTAAGATGTATTTGGGCCTCAATGGCGCGGGGGCGGAGGGACATCTGTAGACTCCTGAGTTCCCCAACACCAGGGTAAAAGGCACTCAGGAATCCCCAAGTCACTCCCCTTGTTGGAGGAAAGTGAGGCCCCAAGACAGGAAGAAATAAATCCAAAACAGGCAGTTCTTGATTTGTACAGTATTATGTTAACTAAATCCATGCATAGTAAACCTACTTTGCTGCAATAAACATTTGCATGCAGGTTTTCGTGATGACATAAATTTTCAGATCAGGTGGGTTATGCGAGTGCGATTGCTGGGTAGTATGGTAAGTCTATGTTAACTTTGTGCAAAATCACCAAACGATCTTCCGAAGTGGCTGTTAGCCTTTTGTATTCCCATGTAACAGAAGAGGATTCCTGTTGCTCCATATCCTAGCCAGAAATTGGCATTGTCTGTTTTCTGGATTGTAGCAGTTCTAGTAGATGTGTAGTAGTATCTCATTGTTATTTTAATTTGCATTTCCCTATGATAAATGATGTTGATCATCTTTTCACATGCTTATTTGACATCTACATATCTTCTTTGATGAAGTGTCTATTCAGATCTCTTGCCTGTTTTTTAATTGGGCTGTTTGTTTCCTTACTGTTAAACTTTAAGAGTTCTATATTTTTCTGGATATAAGTCCTTTATCAGATATGTGATTTGAAAATATTTTCTCCCAGTCTGTGGCTTGTTTTTTTTTTGTTTTTTTCCCATTCTCTTAGCAGTATATTTTGCAGAGCAAGTGTTTTTTTTTTTTAAATGTTGTTTCTCTATCAGTGCGTGGGCTACAGACAGAATATGAAGATTCTCTCTTTTTTTTTAAAATTAATTAATTAATTAATTTATGGCTGTGTTGGGTCCTCGTTTCTGTGCGAGGGCCCTCTCCAGTTGCGGCAAGTGGGGGCCACTCTTCACCGCGGTGCGCGGGCCTCTCACCACCACGGCCTCTCCTGTTGTGGAGCACAGGCTCCAGACGCGCAGGCTCAGTAGTTGTGGCTCACGGGCCCAGTTGCTCCGCAGCATGTGGGATCTTCCCAGACCAGGGAACGAACCCGTGTCCCCTGCATTGGCAGGCAGACTCTCAACCACTGCGCCACCAGGGAGGCCCAGAGCAAGTGTTTTTAATTTTGATAAAGTTCAATTTATCTATTTTGCCAAACCCAAGGTGATGTAGATTTTCTCTTATATTTCCTTCTAGAAGTTTTATAGTTTTGTATTTTACATTTAAGTCTGTGATCTATTTTAACTTAATTTTTGTGTAAGATATGAAGTATGTATAGAGGTTCTTTATTTTTGCAAATGGATGTCCAATTTTTCTAGCACCATTGTTTGAAAGACTTTTCTCCATTGCATTGTCTTTGTAAAAAATCATTTGCTTTTTTTGTTCTCTATTGTTTCATTGATCTATGTGCATCAAGGTCCCATTCTGACAGAGAGACCCAAGCAGCCCAGCCAGTTGAGACATCCACCCCACGGTCCTCAATGGTGGACTGTGGCAGATTTCTGATTGCAGGGGTGTAACTGACCAAAGGCTTCAGCTGCTATGCTCTGAAACCCATTGCCAAGGCCATGCTTCCCAGCTTATAACTGGGCATGGCAGGGATACTAAATCAGACCCATTAATGGGAGACGTCATAAGCCTTGATGGCCAACTTTGGCTTGAGGACTCCTCAGTGGTATAAGTTAAGGGTCCAACTTCATTCTTTTGCATATGGAATCCAATTGTCCCAGGATAATTTGTTGAAGAGACTGTCCTTTCCCGATTGAATGATTTTGTATCCCCTGTCAAAAATCAATTTACTATAAATGGGAGGATTTATTTTTGAGCTTTTCAATTAAATTCCATTGGTCTATATGTTTATCCTTATGCTAGTCACACAGTGTTTTGATTACTGTAGCTTTTTAGTAAGTTTTGAAATCAGCAAGTATGAGACTTTTCCCAACTTTATCTTTTTCAAGATTGTTTTGGCTATTCAGAATCTATTGCAATTCCATGAGAGTTAGGCTGGGTTTTTGTACTTCTGCAAAAAATGGCATTGAGATTTCATAAAGATTGTTTTGAATCTGTCAGTTCCTTTGAGGAGCATTGTTGTATTAATTTGCTTGGGTTGCTATAGCAAAATACAACAAGAGAAATTTATTTTCTCATAGTTCAGGAGGGTAGAAGTCCAGGATCAAGGCGACAGCAAATTCAGTTTTCAGTGAGAGCTCTCCTTTTGGCTTGTAGATGGCTGCCTTCTCATTATGTCCCCCAGTGGCCTTTCCTCAGTGTATGTGTGTGGAGAGAGTGAGCTCTCTCTTTTTAAAAGGATACTAATCCTATTGGATCAGGGACTCACTTTTATGACCTCATTTAACCTTAATTACCTCCATAAAGGACCTATCCCAAATACAGTACACTGAAGGTCAAGGATTCAACATACAAATTTTGGGGAAACACACATTCAGTCCACAATAGTTCTCATCTTAACAATATTAAGTCTTCCAACCCATGAAAATAGATGTCTTCCCATTTATTTGTGTTTTATTTAATTTCTTTTGACAACGTTTTATAGTTTTCAGTGCACAATTCTTATGCCTCCTTGCTTAAATTCATTATGAAATATTTTATTCTTTTTTATGCTAGTGTATGTAAATGTAACTGATTTTTGTCGGTTGATTTTGCATTCTGCAACTTTTTTGAGTTTATTACTCTAACATGTTTTTTTTTTTCTTGTGGATTCTTTACAGTTTTCTACATATAAGATCATATCATCTACCAATAGAGATAATTTTACATCTTTTCCCAGTTTGGCTTCATTTCATTTCCTTATCTTGTCTAATTTCTTTGATTAGAACTTCCAGTACTATGTTGAATAAAAGTGGTAAAAGCAGATATCCTTATCTTATTCCTGATCTCAGAGGAAAAACTTTCAGTCTTTCCCCCTTGAGTATGTTAGATATAGGTTTTTCATGTATGGCCTTTATAATGTTGAGGAGGCTTCTTTCTATTCCTAGTTTATTGAGTGTTTTTATCATAAAGGGATGTTGGATTTTGTCAAGTGCTTTTTTCTGCATCAATTGAGATTAGCATGCAGTTTTTTCCCCTTCCTTCTATTAATGTGGTGTATTATCTTCATTGATTTTCGTATGGTGAACTACCTTTGTGTTCCTGGGATAAATTCCACATGATCGTGGTGTATAATCCTTTTAACATGCTCCTGAATTCAGTATTCAGTGTGTTAGTATTCATTGAGAGGTTTTGCATTTATATTAATAAGGGACATGGTCTGTAGTTTTCTTTTCTTTTGGTGTCTTTGTCTTGCTGAGCTCACAGAATGTGTTCCCTCTTCTTCAGTTTTTTGGAAGAGTTTGAGAAGAATTGGTGTTAATTCTTCTTTAAATGTTTTAAATCCACCTTTGAAGCCATCTGGATTTTTCTTTGTTGGGAGGATTTTGATTACTGATTCATTCTCCTTACTTGTTAATGGGCTTTCATAGTTTTCTATTTCTTCTTGAGTCAGTTTTGTTAGTTTTTGTTTTTCTAGGAATTTGTCCATTTCATCTAGGTTATACAATTGTTTATTGTACTCTCCTATAATCCTGTTTATTTCTGTAAAATTGGAATTTTGTCCCACTTTTATTTCTAATTTTAGTAATTGGAGTCTTCTCTCTTTTTCTTAGTTAATCTAGGAAAGGTTGTCAATTTTATTCATCTTTCCAAAGAACCACCTTTGCTGTCATCGATTTTCTCTGTTGTTTTACTATTCTCTGTTTCTCACTAGTCTAATCTTTGCTCTTTCTTCTGCTAGCTTTGGGTTTTGTTTGTTTTTCTCTTTCTAGTTCCTTAAAGTATACAGTTAGGTTATTGATGTATTAGTTTGCTAGGGCTACCATAACAAAATACCACAGACCGGGTGGCTTAAACAGCAGAAATTTATTTTCTCACAGTTCTGGAGGATGGAAGTCCAGGATCAAGGTGTGAAGGGGTTGGCTAACTCTGAGGCCTCTCTCCTTGGCTTGCAGTTGGAGGCCCTTTTGCTGACTCTTCATGTGATTATCCCTCTGTGCATGTATGCCCCTGACTTTTCTTTGTGTCTCCAAATTTCCTCTTCTTATAAAGACACCAGCCAGATTGGATTAGGGCCCACGCTAATGGCCTCATTTTAACTTAATCACATTTAAAGCCCTATCTCCAAGCACAGTCACATTCTGTGGTACTGGGTGTTAGGACTTCCACATGGTAATTTCAAATGGGAAATAATTCAGCCCACAGCACCATCCTTTTACTTTCAACCCTTTTGTGTCTTTCAATCTAAAGTGAGTCTCTTGTAGACAGCACATAGAACCAACTACTTAGAAGATAAATGCACTTACCCTTCTACTAGAGCCGCAGGTGGGTCAGCTTCCCACAGGCACAAGAGCTAAGTGGGTTAGGTTTGAACATCTGAATGAGGGGAAATAGGGTGGGCAGCTGCCAATGTCCATTACAGGGGGCGAAAGTGAGAGCAGGGAGACCAGAGAAGAAGCTACTGAAGTAGCTGAGGATACACAGATGGTGTGGTGCTAGAGCAGTCAGAGACTGCCTGTTTCAGAGGTTGGATATGTAGTGAGGAAAAGAGAGCAATTAACATTTACCATTTGCCCAAATTTTCCTCACTTCTTTCTTTGAAGCAAATGTAAAAAGGGTGTATCTGGACTGGGGAGCTGGCCAGAAGGGAAGAGAAATCTAGCAAGCAGGCACACCAGGGTGAGAACTGCAGCTACCTCCCAGCCCATTGCCATTTGCACAATGCTGAAGGAACAGGACCCAACCCACTGTTAGGTATTGGAGCAGAGATGATTGTTAGGGCAAGGCCAATTCCATTCATTAAGCATTAATTGGGTGCCTACTGTATACAGAGGCTGTAGGAGAGAGAGGTCACAGGAGTTTTGAAATAAGAGGAAAAGTATGGGCAACGTTATCCTTGAAAAGTCTCTTAAATAGCCCATACATAGCAATATGTTAATTAAAGCACAATACCTTTACATAAGGAAAAATTGTGTGTGCAGTAATTAACACATACAAAACTTAATCGCATATTTTAATTCATTAAACAGGCACAGGGAAGAGTTGACTTTGCTAAAATTAAATATGCTTATGAACCAGCACTAGTGCACGAATTAAGCTCCTACCGCCAGATGCAGCGCTCAACGACTGGGGGCATTAGGGGGACACAAGGCTAAGACAGGGCTCATCTCCGTGAATTGAGCGTCGATCTTCCCTAGAATGAAAGTTTCCAAAGGGCTACAGTGCAGCTTAGCCTCCGGATACGCCAGCCGCCGCCGCGCCGCTCCTGCGCCACGCGATCACCGGGGGCGTGACGAAGGGCGGAGGCTGCGTGCGCTTCCCAGCGTGCCGCGCTGGGCGGGGCGAGGGGCGGGGCCTACGGGGGAGGTGCGGAGGAGGAGCGGCCGCCACAGGACGTCTGACTCGGCCCAGCCACCGGATCGGGGCTTCTCGCCTTTAACGGCTGGCCTGTTGCTCCGAGCCCGCGGCGGCGGGGGCGCCGGCGGCGGCGGGCGGCATGCGCGTGTGAGATGCGGCCGCGGGCAGCCCGGACGCGAGCAGCTGCCGCCGCGGTAGCAGAGAAGTGGGGCGCGGCCTCCTCAGCGCGGGGCGCGCAGTGCATGAGGGCGAGCACGCGGGCGCTGGGCAGCCGCCGGCCACGCCGCCTTCATAAACACTTGTTTAGGACTCGTTCGCCCCGCTGAGGCCCCGGCGCCCCGCCATGGAGGCCCCGTCCGACCCCGGGCCCCACGCCTCGGCCTCAGCTTCGGCCGCGGCGCCGCTGTGCGCCCCAGAGGTGGCGCGGCTCCGCGAGGAGCAGGAAAAGGTAACAGGCCGCGCTCCGTCCCGCGCTTCCGCCGGCGGTCTCGGGAGGCGCCCTCGCCCAGGCGCGTCCTCGGCGCCCCGTTCCCCCTCCACGGGGCTGGGGGCTGACCCCCGCTCGCCCTGGCCGACCCCGTCCTGCCCTCGGTGGGCCGCAGCCCTTTGGTCCCGGCCTAGCTCACCCAGGACCCCGAACGGGGGAGGAGCATAGCCTCCAGGCCTGGAAAGCGTGTTGGGGAAACTTTTGTCACGTGCTTTCGTTGTCTTGTCTGGAGCACTTTGACCTTCGAAGGGAGGGGAGGGTTGGGGAAAAGAGATGCGATAATCTGTTTAACTTGTGTATGAAAGTGAGTTTTTAATCTTAATGCGTACAGCAGTGCGTGGGAATATTCTCGGTGAAGGACAGGCTGTGAATGAATAGTTCACCTTATTTTTTTTTTTTTAGCTTGTTACCTCATCGTTGGTAAAATGTATAGTCTTTGTTGCTCTTTATCTGATTGCACTTAAAAGTTTTACTAGGTTTGTAATGCTAACACTTCATGTGCAGTTTCAGCTTTGGTTTAGTATTTGTCATGATAGAATGCTGTTTTATTAAATTTTAACTTCAATTATATAAATGAGCTTCAATCTACCAGTAAAGAGGAAGGAAAGTTTTGTATTTCCTAATGGGATTGTATATGAACAAGTATACCAATCTAAGAAATACAGTGTTATTGTTTAATCTGAGATTTTTTTCCCTTTGGATTGTGTATCATTTGTTTCTCACTATCTTTGAAATTCTTATTTTGAAAGGCAACGTTTCATTTACTTAAAATGTGTCATATTGAGAGTATCATGGTTATAAAGGTTAGGAAGTTGTTTAAAAACTATAAACACTGGGAATTCCTAACTTTTTTTCTTGAGCATTTCTGTATAAAAATGACTACTTACATAGGTATACAAACATACCCAGTTTAGCTAGATAAGGGACTTTTTATAGAACTTAAATCCTGGTTTGCTTGGAAATAACCTGTCAGGATGAATTGTGGGAACCTTTCCTACTTTGTTCTGGTTGTTCTAAATTATTTTGTGCGTTGGATTTCCCTTTCTGAGAGCCGTTTTTTTTTCTAATACCATATACAATGGTTGGGTTTTGAACTTGGCTTTCTTCAAGTTGGGGGTTTAAAAATTCAGGTTCAGTGCGTTTAAATTGTAAGACAATGTGTTTTGTTTTTTTCTTTAAGAGAAGAATAAAGAAAGAAGAAAAAACAGCCCTTCATGAAACCAATTTGTTAATTTTTGGCAAAAACTATTTACATTTTTTAGTCTTAGAAAATGTGAAACAGACCCTCAGAAGATGGTGTTCCCATTGTCTTTCTTTCTGTAGAGGAATTAACTCCTCCTTCATAGTACGATGTTTGCATACTGCTGACTTGATATGTTTTCTCCTGTTTGGCATGTTAAAAAGAGAAATCCTTGGTTTTATTCTGATGTTAGTGTGTCTGAAATACAAAGGATACGGTTTGGGGGTGCTCTGAACAGCTTTCTGGTATGGTATCCAGTTGCATTTGAAAACTGCCTTCTCAGTTACAGTCCTGTGGGAACCTGGATGACAGTTTTCAGTAGACATCGAGTATGGTACCAAATTACTTCTCTGTGCTGTGTTAATGTTATTTTGGCACATAAAATAAGCATGTGTATGTCTGTCATGGGTATGTAAAATCATTCCCAGTTCATGATAAAGTCCCTCAGTAAATGGACTAGACTGTATTTTAACGGATCTGCTTCAGTGGACAGGAGAGACCCATGAGGCCACAAAATAAACTGGTTAGATAGCTATCCTTTAATTATAGTTCAGTATAGGAAAACTTTATCTAGTAAATAGTCAGTAAATAAATAAGTAAATAAATCAGTCAAATTTTGTGAGGGACTTTAGGCTTTAAAACCAACGCAGCAGCTGTAGGAGTACAGTGAACTTTAGTAAGTGGAAGTGTTGGGACATTCTTGGAAGGAAAAGGAAAAATTGTCATAGGAGTTTTATAGTATAGCAGTTAGTATTTCTTTATATAAGTGTAATTAAATGTGTTTTAGGACTTGCCTTTCCCTACCAGGGTTCTGTGAGAGAATTAAATCCTGACGAAAATTATTTGAATGACTATTTTTTCAGTTTTCCCTGGGATGGTAGCTAGCTAGTAGGCTCTAGATGCAGAGGAGAGAAGTGAATTCTTTATATGCAATGGATACCTTAGTTTCAGGGCATTATTTTCTCTGGGAACCTTAAGAATGGCTGCTAGGTAAAGTGGTTTAAATGTTGCTCATCAATTTTTTGCTTTTTAATTCAGATAAGGAGTATAACACGTTTTATCTTGGTTCCTCTCTCTGTTTTTTCCTTGTTTATCCTTTGGAGCACTGAATAACAAGGAAAAAAAATTAGTAACCTAAGGAAAAAGACAAAGGAGGGGGGCATGAAAGATCCACAACTTCAGTAAATGACAACATCTGTAGTAAATGGACAGGATCAAATATTTGAATATTGTTCTCATTTTTGGCATTAATGCTGACATTTTCAAAAAAATATTTTTTGGTTAAAACTTCTGTTTATTTCTTTTTTTTTTTTAATCTAGCAAAAAGACATGTACAGAAAGTTTCCCTGCAGGTTTGTTTGTAATAATGAAAAAGCTAAAAATTCAACATAAGGGGATTGGTATGAGGAGATTTTATGCAGTCATTAAAAATTGTAGAACACTGTGTGGTGTGGTTAGTTATGTTTATACGTATATAAATATTCACACAGTTTATATAGGAAAATGCACCACTAAATGTTTTAAAAGCACACAATTTCATTTCTTATTTTACCTAAAAGTGAGTGAATTGAATGGGATTTTTTTTTTTTTTCAAGAAAGGCTATTGATAAAACCTAATTAATTTTAATGAAAAATGGGATGTTGTATCTTTAATTGCTAAATATTTTCTGCTCCTGACAAATGGCTTTTGGCTGGTTTGAACACCAGTTAGGCAGGTTTGTTTCTTATTCCAGAGCGGATGGGTACAATTTATTCAGATATCTGTTCCCCGAGTGGTTTCCTTTTCTCTTTTCCTTGGAGATGTTGTTTACTGTTAATTCTATCCAAAGATACAGGGGCAAGAGGGAACTTGGATCATCTTTTTTTCCCCCTCTTTTCTTTTAACTAAATCTGTTTTTGCCAATAGGAGTAAAGTATTTGGTGGAAAAAATGGAATCTACTTAGAAGCCTCTCTGGACTGATCTATGCCGTAAAAGTTAAACCTAGGACTGCAGTGGAGTGTCTTGGGCTGTTCTAGGGAAGTTTCCTCATACTAAGATCTTGTTAAATCTGGTTCTGTCTTTGAATTACATTATTGAAATACTGGTTTCTTGGCTAAGGTGATGTTTCTATCCGTGTTTTATATCTCCAGATACTATTATCTTTAACAGAATTATTGAGATTCTGCTATATAGTATTGTGGAAAAAGTGGTATATAGTATTGTTTTCCTAGGTTTATTTGCAGGATAATGGTAACTTTGGAAAATTCATGAGGATAATATTATTTAGTTTATTATAATTATAACTGAGTGGCTCATGTAATTTGGAATTTTGGAATAACTTATACTTTCTTGATATAGAACCTGGGGAATTAAATGCATTAAGAGTAAATATTTCAAATTTTTGTAAAGCAGAACAGCTAATTTAACTTTGGTTTGCATATTTCTTAGATAAACTGCACATAGTTTAGGAAACAGTCAGTCATGTACTCCATACCACAGGTATTGTTCTTCTTTCCAAGTCCAGAATCCAAGCATATAATTTTTCAGCAGATATTTATTGAGTACCTGCTACCTGCCAGATTGTACCTACTTAATGCCTTCTTCCTCTGCTGAGGATGCAGTAGTGAACAAAATAAAGTCTTTGTTTTCACAGGGATCACATTCTAGTGGTAAAGATATGGAATAGGCATATTTAAAATGACAGAGGGTTTGTGATAGGTAAGGAACTGTACTAGATCATTGTTAAAGATTTTGGTTTTTATTTTTGTGAGATGAGAAACCATTGGAATGTGTTTTGAGAATCATACTAATCTTAAATGACAAGAATCCATTTGTCATGCATGAAGGGAGGAATGACGGGATTATGGGATTGCATTGTATAGAATAAATTTTTTTGTGTGCCAGGCATTGTGATAGATGTTTACAAATTTGATGTTAGAGTCTCCATTAACTCTCTTAATTTTTCAGGTGAACAATTTAGGTTGTTTCTAGTTTTTGCCCTGAACTTTCTTATGGAGTATTTGTGTCTTCAATTTTGCTTATAATGCTTGTTTTTCAAAGTGCTTATGCCAATTTACATTCCTATCAGCAGTGGTGAAAGTTCCAGCTATTCCACCTCCTCATCACCACTTGGTACTGTCTGTCCTTTTCATATTTGTTAGCCATTCTAGTAATGACTAATGAATGAGGTTGATAACCTTTTCAAGTATTTATTGGCTATTTGCATTTTTTTTGTAAAATAAAATGCTTTTTCTAAATTGAGTAGTTATAAGTAGTTTATTGAAGAATGTGTTTTTGATCTTTCTAATGTAGTTCTTTTCTTTTATCATTTTTAAGAAAGGCAGAGTTGTAAGAATATTTGCTTACAACCAAAGATACATTTTGTAGCTAAATGGGTTTTCAGAACTCATAACTTGTGAGTTATATTTTATTTTAAAACAGTTTGTTTTGGTTGTTGTTAGTGATTATTATCATGCCAGTCATGTGCCATGAGAAGAAACAACTTTGGTTTTAGTCTTTTATTAGTAAACATTCTAATATAGTATTTCAAGGGGAGAAGATCCATATTCATTGTGTTAGGCCTCTCCAGATTGGAGTATAAGACAAGAATAGTTCCAAAACACTGATGGGGAAAGGGAGAAGAAGGTGCACGGGGTCTAAGCTGTGATCATAACTGTTTGATTTTGTTCTCCGAATGTTGTCAGGTTGGGTTTTAAAATCTTTTAGCTTGTATCATTCTTGCCTTCATCTCCAGATTAGTGAGTCTAGATCTTTTTAGTCTGTCCAAAGGCAGTTTTTCTTTCTTTTTCTTTTTCTTTTTTTAAAGTAGCTTTTTATTTTCAAAAATTGTAAAACAACAGAAAAGTTTAAAGAATAGTTTGAGTCATCAATCCTGTTTTGTCTCATTTGCCTTTTCTTTCTCTTTCTGTATTTTCTTTTCTTTTTTTCCTTGTAGAACCATTTGAAAGTAAATCGCAGATATTATCATGTCCTAATACTTAACCACATATCATTTTGGAGCAAGGTCATTCTTCTACATAATCATATCTTTTTTTTCACCCAAGAAATGAACATTAACATGCAATAATATTATTTAGCATATTCAGATTTCCTCAGTTTTTCTAAAAGTGTTCTTTATAACATTTTTCAATCCAATATCCAATCACAGGCTGCATTTAGCGTCTTATCTCTTTAATTTCCTTTCATCTGAAACAGTCCCTCTACATTCTTTTGTCTTTATGAAATTGGTATTTTTGAAGAGTTTACAACAGTTTACTTATAGAATGCCCACAATTTAGAGATGTCTGATGAATGTACTCATGAAGAAACAGAATTAAATAATCATTTTTGGCAAGAATAATACATAGTTGATGATGACTTCCTATTGCATCACAGCAGGAGACATACAGTGTTACTTTATTCTATTATTGGTGTTGCTAATTACTTGTTTAAGATGGTACCTGCGATATCTCTTCACCTTAGGTACCTGTTCCCTTGTGTAAGGAATAAGAACTTTAAAAGTATTTATTAAATACTTGAAGACATTGTAAATATCCTGTTCCCCAACAACCCTTTACCATGGATGATCCTTGCCTGAATCAATTATTATATCGGTGTTTGCAAATTAGTGGTTTTCTAACCATCTATGTTTATAACTGGCATTTTTCTGTAAAGAGGAGCCCTTTCCCCCCTCTTAGTATTAGTGTAGACCCTTTTTATTTGTTTTTTAATTCAGTGTGTTATAATTTTTCATTTTTCCTTTTGATGCTCGAATTGTCCTAAATTTGGCCAGTGGGAGCCCCTTCAAGCTGACTCCTGCATCCTTTTGGCATTTCTCATTATCCTTTGGTCATTACCTTTTTTTCTGGCACAAGGTGTCCCAGGCTTACCTTGTAGCTTTCTTGTCTTAGTTCTGAAATTGACTATTTCTTCAAAGAGCCCTGGTTCTTTTTAATGAGAAATGCTAAGAAACCTAGATCTGGGCCCAAGTTGTGCTCATTGCCACTGGGATATTATTGCATCAAGGCCCTTTCAGTGGACAGTGCTAAGAAATGTATTAACCTTCAGTATACCAGGAAGAATAGTCATCACCATTTACCATCTAGGTCCAAGAGATCTTTTTACTTTTTATTTTTTAAAGTAATTTTTACAAGTAATGTACAGAAGTAAGGATAAGGGATAGTGAAACCCATTTTTATTGGATATTTTAATAAGAATTTAAACACAGCAGTCTTCTTTGTATTAAGTAAAGTTTGGTGCACAAAGATCATAAGAGATTTAAGAATATTGCCATATGTCTTTTTAGAAAAATGTCCAAGTTCTTGTTGCAGACTGTTACATGGTGAAGTTCTTCTTGTTGAATGACTAAGTGGGTGGGAGTACCCTACTTTTTTTTTTGTTCTTAGAAGTATATTGTTCATTTATTGATTCTTTTTTTCTCCTCCTTCAAGTCAGTCCCCCTTTATTCAACATCTGCTATATTCAAATATATATATGTAGTTCTCTTCCTGGTTGGCATGGTCTGTTCTAGAACTTAGGGAGGTACAAAGATAAACCATTTACATAATTCCTGCTTTCAAAACTCATTTCCAGTGCTTCAGGGTTTTCCTTCCTAATCTCTGTCCTCAAGAAGCCTAAAAACTTGTAGGAGTGGAAAAAAATAGAATTTAGAGATCTTTTTTTTCAGCAATCTTTATTTATTATGATAAAATATGTATAAAATAAAAATTGCCATTTTAACCAGTTTTAAGTGTAGTGTTCAGTGAGATTAATTACATTCACTGTGATGCAGCCATCACTTTTACTTGAAGGTTAATGTAGGATGAACTCCCAGATGGAGAACTCTTGGCTGTCCTACCATCAGCTCTGCCTTGCTCTATGGTTATCAATTTTCCCCAGATCAAGAGTAGGCAGGTACAGGTAGTGGACTCACAACGTTTGACCTCAACTGGTTTTTCTAAGTTATTTTGTACATTTTTCAGCAGCGAAACCAAACTGGGTCTTCAGGCTTTATTTCTGTTTCTTGCAAGGGAAGAGCTTTTATACCATTGGACATGTTTTGGTTTTTCCTCAATGAGAATTGTAACCCTCTTTTGTATTATTTCTACAATAATTTGTAAAGCTGTTTATTTTTAACTGCTTTTTTTTTAACTTTTTGGGTCAACTTTTTTATACTGCACTTACTTGTCAAAATATAGATACATAATACTGGTAAAATCTTTTTTTGTTTCTAATGAAACAAATTATTGAGACTTTTTTCTCTTTTAACAGGATGGAGTGAGGGTAACTTGTATCAATTAGCTAAATTAACCAAATTCTTCAGAATATTTAGATTTAGAGATCATAGAAACTACTGGTAGTCAAACTTTTTTTTTTTTTTTTTTTTTTTTTTTAAGGCACAGAGCTTTCTTCATTAAAATAAAACCTTATTCAAAAACCCAATATGTAAAACAGATGAAAGCTAAGTTACTCTGCTTTAATGAGGGAGAAATTGTGTGTGTGGAGGGGCTGGGAGGGGGATGAGTATCTCTGTTCCTTGCACCCACTTTCAGTAGCTGCCAGGGAAGTAGTCCAAGGAACTAAACTAAACTTAACCAGTGTTTTAGTCCAACTTCTGATTTCACAGATGGGGAACTGAGACCTAGTGCCCAATTCTCCCCTCCCTTGAGCCCCTGGTAATCTCTAATCTACTTTCTTTCTATATGAATTTGCCAATTCTAGATATTTCATAGATGTAGAATCGTACAATACTTGTCCTTTTGTGACTGGTTTAATGTTTTCAAGGTTCATCTGTGTTGTGGCATGTATTACAACTTTACTCCTTTTTATGGCTGAATAATATTCCATTGTATGCATATACCACATTTTGTTTATCCATTCAACTGTTGATGAACACATGGATTGTTTCCACTTTTTTACTCTTGGAATAATGTGGCTATGAATGTTGGTGTACGAGTTATCTGTTATAGTCCCTGTTTTCAGTTCTTCGGGATATATACCCAGGAGTGGAAACGCTGAGTCATAAGGTAATACTATGTTTAACTTTTTGAGGAACTGCCAAACTGTTTTCCACAGTGTTGGCACAGTTTTACATTCCCACCAGCAATGTATGAGGTTTCCAATTTCTCCACGTCCTTGTCAACACTTTGCTTTTTTTTTTTTTTGGAATAGAGCTATCCTAATAGGTGTTAACGTCATTGACCTATTGTGATTTTGATTTGTATTTCTCTAATGAAAAAGGATGTTGAGCATCTTTTCATGTGTGTTTTTTTTGTTTATTTTTTTGGGCTGTGCTGGGTCTTAGTTGCAGTACGTGGGATCTTCATGGGGCATGTGGGATCTTTAGTTGTGGCATGCATACGGGATCTAGTTCCCTGACCAGGGATCGAACTCCGGACCCCTCCATTGGGAGCACAGAGTCTTACCCAATGGACCACCAGGGAAGTCCCTTTTCATGTGTTTATTGGCCATTTTTGTATTTTCTTTGGAGAAATGTCTATTTAAGTCCTTTGCCTACTTTTAAATTGCGTTGTCTTTTTGTTGTTGAGTTGTAGTTCTTTATTTATTCTCGGTATTTAAACCCTTTTCAGATGTATGATTTACAAATATTTTCTCCCATACTATATGCTATCTTTTCACTTTAATGATAATGTCCTTTGATGTACAAAAGTTTTTTTTTTAATTTTTAATTTTTATTTTAATTTATTTACTTTCTGGCTGCGTTGGGTCTTCATTGCTGTGCGTGGGCTTTCTCGTTGTTGCGAGCAGGGCCTACTGTTTGTTGTGGTGCGTGGGCTTCTCATTGCGGTGGCTTCTCTTGTTGCGGAGCACGGGTTCTAGGTGCATGGGCTTCAGTAGTTGTGGCACACGGGCTCAGTAGTTGTGGCTCACGGGCTCTAGAGTGTAGGCTCAGTAGTTGTGGCACACAGGCTTAGTTGCTCCACGGCATGTGGGATCTTCCTGGACCAGGGCTTGAACCTGTGTCTCCTGCATTGGCATGCAGATTCTTAACCACTGTGCCACCAGGGAAGTTCCAAGTTTTTTAATTTTGATGAAGTCCAGTATATCTATTTTTTCTTTTTTTGCTCCTGCTTTTGGTATCATATGTAGGAACCCATTGCCAAATCCAAGTTCATGAAGATTTACACCTAGGTTTTCTTCTGAGAGTTTTATGATTTTAGCTCTTATTTTTAGGTCATTGATCAACTTTGAGTTAATTTTGTTTATTACTCATTGATTGTTGAGTTTTAAGAAAATTCACCTAGGATATTGTCGTCTGAAGACTCATAATCTAAGATTTAATTTATATTAATATTTTCACCATCATCTGTATCTAGTTGTGCTATCCAAAATGGTGGCCACTAACTACATGTGGCTATTAAGTTTAAAATTCTAATTAAGTAAAATTTAAAAAATTAAGTTTCTCAGTCATAATAACCACATTTCAAGTGCTCAATAGCCACCTGTGACCATTGGCTATTGCATTGGACAGTGTTGACTTCGAAGATTTCTGTCATCAAAGAAAATTCTATTGGACAGTGCTGGTGAAGAGAGCTGCTATCTTTTTTATTCATAGTTTAATTTGTTTAACAATTGTGAAGTGTCTTTTTCTGTCACTTTTCTTCTCCTTCCCATTATGGACAGAAAATGAAAATTTCTGAATTGTCAACTGTGTTTGAAAGCTAAAACCAGACTACAAAGATGGTGTCTTCTTCAGTCTTTTACACTTTTTTGAAAAATGATGCAGTACTTTGGTCAATGCAGTAAGAAAACTGAAGAATGATTTTTACTATTGATAGCATATTCCTTCTAGATGATTCCATGATTCCTCAATTACTTGTTATATAGTTTTCTTTAAGCATAGTTTGGGAAAATTGATGAGTAATCATGAAATCATTATTAGGGTGATGAAACAAGATGCAGGAAATATATAATCAGTAGGATCCTATAATGTGTCTTAGGTTTATGAAGAGGTTCAATGTACTCATATATAATTGCAAGATAGAATGAGTTTTAGACTTTTTTTAAAGTAAGTAAATTTTCTCTTTATTCTTTGCAGTATCTCAGAGAATCGAAGTCATGAAATATCAATCCTTTCAAATAGCTAGAACTGTTCAAAAACAAACTAAAAGCTAAAATTGGGTTCAGTGGATCCTGATACTTTGCATTCAAATACATTACCACAAAATTCTTCAACTACTCCCATCTGTATTTGAATCTCCCTTTTTCTGTAGTGAAACCTTGTTCTCAACAACATCTACATTTATTCGTTTCCTTTATTCCACAGTATACACAAAATAGTTTTAGAATTACTACATTGATACCACTGCCAACAGCAAACCTATGAGTGAAGTTCATGATTTCATTGCAGTTCAATTTGTTCTTGCAGAGTTAACCCCCTTGGAGTATGCAGTTAGGTAATGATCTCAAAAGTTACTTGAATTATTATTTTTTTTTTCTGTGCAGTTATATCTTGGATTTGATATACAGTTTGTATTGAATTTTAGTGTTTGCTTTTTTATCAGTTTGACTTTATGAGTCTGTAAAACATTTGCATTGTTAAAAATCACAACTATATCAAAAGGTATGGTGAGGTAATTCATTCCCGTCCCTGCTCCTACCTTCCCCTATCGGTAATCTTTACATTAATTTCTAGTTTATCCTTCCTGTATTTCTTGAAAAATAAATACTAAAATATGCTCTCTTATCCCCCCTCCACCTTCTTATACAAAAAGTAGCATATTATATTTGCCCCTCGATTTTCTCATTAAATGATACATCTGGGAGTCTTTGGTTCACAGAGATCTTTCTCATCGTATTTTGTGGTTGCATAGTACTCAGGTATATTATCAGGTATTCATCTGGTATCTTACTGATGGGCATTTTGGTGGTTTTCAGTTTTTTGATAGTACTAATAATGTTGCAGTGAATCACTCTGTGCGTATGTTTCTCATTTGTGAAGTGACTTCAGGTGAAGTCCTCAAGGTGGTTTAGTGGTCAGAAGGTAAACTGGTTTAGCTTTATAAGCCATATATAATCACCTTTTTGAAGAATTGGTTCTAACTTTCAATTTAGTCTACAGCATTAAATAAAAAGAGGTAAGAGGACTCGATGTTCAAAAACTAGAGAACAGTGTTTTGAGTTCCTTGAATTGGCTATTTCTTGTGATCTCCACAGCCATTTTCAAGTTATCATGTTTTACTTGGAGGCTGGTCCTGGTGGTTCCACTCTTGCTCCCCTTCTACCTTTTTTCCAGAGCTGTCTCTCTTTTTCTGGCAATGTAAATCGAATTATGTAATTTTGTCACTCTTTCTACTGCTTATAATCCTTTGGTGGCTTCCCACTGTACTTAAGAGTGAAATCCAGGGTTATTAAAATGTGATTTGAGACGCTTGTGTTGTTGGGCTCATCTCTTTCTAGGTTAATTTCAGGGTACTCCCTACTTACTCTACCTTAAGATAATGACATGTTTTGGGGGACAGTACCTTAAATGTGTTTGTTAAAAAAAAAAACTTTCTTTTCTCCTTCCTTTCTTTCTTTCGTTTGCTCGTTTGTTCTAGAAATCCTAATACAGTATAGCAAACAGTAACCCATTTAATGTATGGATTTGGCCATTATTCCTTATCCTTTGATTTCCTGATTTTATGAACCGAGTAATATTAAAGTTATTGAAAATGAGTGCTTTTTCACAAAGAACAAAAAGACAAAACTGAGTTACGTGTCAGGCACTGTCCTAGATACTGCGATACACAAGGTTTCTTTTCTGCCCTCAAGGGACTTAAAATTTGTATGGAAACATGTTAACAGAAAACTTAATGCAGTGTGATAATTGCTCTCTTTCTAATTGTTTGCTTTTCAACCTACTGTAAACTAGGTGCTACCTCTGTCTTTTCATTGAAATTACTCTACCTAAAGTTTTTATTATATTTCACTTGCCAAACTCAGTGGACCATTTCGCAGATCTGGCCTTACTTGGCCTCTGTGCTTTATTTGAAACTTTTATTGTTCCCTGGTAAACTCTTGAAACTCTCTGTACCATAGGAACTTTTGTGACTCTACTTTTTTATGGCTCTTTCTCTATTCCTACTTAGTCTCCTTAGTGTCTTCATCTAATGCTTAAATGTTGGTGATCCCTGTACTTTACATCACTGACAGTCGTCTCTTCTTACTCTGCATGTCCTCAAATACTCCTATATGCACTCTGCTCTCCCAGACCTGTTGCCTGTTGGGCAGCTTCACTTGGATGGCCCACAAGAAGCTCAATTTCATTTACTAAAGTTAACTTATTATCTTTGTCCCTAATGTACATGCTGTACATACTCATCCTGATTCTGGGCAACATTATTCAAACCAGAGTCTTTTCAGCCTCCCTGATCCATCTTTTAATTTACTAGATCTTGTCAATTGTTTCTTTCTGTCTTTTTTACTTTAATTTTTATTTAATTTTATTTGTTGGTGGCGCTGTGTGGCTTGCAGGATCTTAGTTCCCCAAGCATTGAACCCGGGCCACCACAGTGATAGTGCTGAGTCCTAACCACTGGACCACCAGGGAATTCCCTGTCAATCCTTTCTATGTAATCCATACCTTGTATCTTAAGGCACTAATAGCTTGTCTTAATTAGGTTCTTACTCAAAAAATAATATTTCAGATTTTTCAGTTAAATGTTACTATGTCTTTTGATATTGTCAGTCTTTGTTAACATTCTGATGTTACCTGATTGTGTTTTTATTTTTACAGTTCTAATCTGTGAACATGTTATATCTCTATTTAGGGTCTTTAAATTTTCTCATCTGTCACTTAGTTGGAGTTTGTCTACTCATTTTACCACGTTTTCCACTTGTCACATATTTTTTTATTCCTTTATTTCTCTTCCTTTTGTGTTAGTAAAATATTTGTATTCTATTTTAAACTCTCTTAGCTTTATAGTTGTATGGTTTTTATTTTCCTTTTAGTTATTATCCTAGAGACTACAATATCTCTTTTTTTTTATTACAGTCTACCTTAAATTAGTAGGAAATTATTCATAAATCTTCTGAAATTTTTGCCGCTTAGGAAATTATTCAGATAATCTTTTGATGGCTTAATTTCATGAACCAACCCTCCCTTATCTGTGCTATTGTCATATATTTTACTTCTACAATGTTTCTGTAACTCCCTCCACCCTCAAAATTAGGCTTATTATTCTTTTAAACATTCTATTTTAATTTTTATTTAGTTCTGAGCTGGGAGGTGATTTTTTTTTCCAACACTTTAAAGATACCATTCCATTATCTTTTGACTTCTTTCATTTCTGTTAGTCTTCCATCAGTCTTATTGTTTTTTTCCCTGAAAAATTTTTATATATTTTCTCCTCTGTCTAATTTTGGATTTTTCATCTTTGGTTTTTAGGCATTTGATTATGATGTGTCTGGATTTGGTTTTCCTTGTATTTACCCTGCTTTGAACATGTAGTTTATTAAATCTGTAATTTGATGACTTGTCAGTTTAGAAAATTCTTATCTAATCTGCAGATGCTGGTCTTGTGTCATTGTCTCCTCCACTTTTCGTATTCTGGATACACATATTAGACATTTTCATTGTCTCATATATCTTACTCTCTTTTCTGTATTTTCTTGCTGCCTCTTGATCTGTATGCCATTTTGGATACCTTCTTCTGACCTGTATTCCTGTTAACTAATTCTGTTCTTATGTATCTAATCTACTGGTAAAATCCTTTTACTAAATGCTTAATCTCAGTTACAGTATTTATTCCAAGAATTTATGTTTTGACATTTCTTTAATGAATTCTAGGCCTGTTTTGACATCTTCAGTTTTCCCTCTGTTTTCATGAATATATTAATCATAAAAGAATGTCTTATAACTGCAGTATGTAAATTAAATGGAGCTCTGTTTCTGTTTATTTTTTTCTCTTGATTTCTCATCAGCTGCTCCTGTTGTCATAGACTTCCTTGTAATTTTTGATTGGATGCCAGACATTGTAGTGAAAAATTGTAGACTCTTGATGATGTTACCTTCCTTCAAAGGGAGGTAAATTTTCTTTAAGCAGCCAGAGTACTAGTGGATCAACACAACTCAGTTGAGAGTTGTTTTTGGATTTTGTTAGGGCTGGTCTGTTTCAGTTTTGCTCTTATTCCTAACATGTAGCCTTTACTTCTAAGGCATAGCTCTAATTCCATATGGAGTATGTCTTTTTCATAGATTATATGGTCATGTATTTGTAGTTTTGTTTCTCTTCTGTTCTATTGCATTGGATTATTTGCCTGTAGTTGCACCAGTACCACACTTTCTTACTAGGTCTTGATGTAGTAAAATTCCTCTAGCTTTGTTGTTCTTGAAGACTACTTTTACTGTTCTTGACCTTCTGCTTTTTCATGAATATTTTAAAATCAGGTCTGCAGTACTCACAAAATAACCTTCTAGGGTTTTGTTTGGAGTGCATTGCATCTAAAGATCAATTTGGGGAGCATTGACATGTTTACACCAATCCATGAATGTGGTATATCTTTTTATTTAGTTCTTCTGTAACTTCTTTCAGTAGTTTAAGTATATAAATCTTGCATGTCTTTTACATTCATCTCTAGGTATTTATTTTTTATTGCATTTTGTAATTTGCTGTTCATCTTTTGCTAGTATATAGACATATACTTGATTTTTGTATACTGTTAAATTTACTTGAATTCCGTAATTGTTTATCTGTATAAAAGCTCCTAGAAATGCAAAAGTCATTGATTTTTACTATTCTTTCTTTAGAATATGTATTCTTTGAGTTTTAAAATTTTCTCTGATAATTACCTTAGGTACCCCACACATTATGTATGTTATTTTCATTATTAGTTAAAATATTTTCTAGCTTTTATTGAGATCTGTTTATTGACCCAGGAGTTTCTTAGAAACATGTTCCTTGATTTCCAAACACTGAGTAGGTAGGCATTTAGAATCTCCACTATGGTTGTAGATTTATCTTTTTCTCTATTTTTTCAGCCTTTGCTTATGCATTTGAAGTTACGCTATTTGGTGCATGCAAATTTAGGACTCTAATAAATTCCTGGTCAGTGGGCATTTTTATCAGTCTGAAATATTTTTATCTCTAGTGATATTTCTTGCCTTCAGGTATCCTTTGTTGAATATTCGTATGGCTACATCGGCATATTTTGCTTTTGCTTGTTTCCGTGATATATCTTTTCATCTTTTAATTTCAATTTCTTTGTGTACAAAATGTGTTTCTTATAACAACATATAGTTGTGGTTTTAAACACAACTGGACATCTTTTCCAGTCTGGAAATCTTTTTCTTTTGTATAGGATATTTAGTCAATTTCTGTATAATAGAATTACTGATACATTTAGTTTCATTTTTATCACCTTTCTACTTGACTTTTTATTTTAAAAATTGTAGAATGTGCTTAACAAAATTTGTCATTTAAATCATTTTAAGTATACATTTCAGTGGCATTGTGGTGCGCATTGTGGTGCAACCATCACCACTATCCAGCTCCAGAACTTGCAAAACTGACACTATCTATTAAACAATAACTCCCCATTATCCCTTCCCCTATCCCCTGGTAACTACCATTATCTGTCCCTATGAATTTGATTACTCTGAGTATCTCATATAAGTGGAATCATACAGTGTTTGTCCATTTGTACTGGCTTATTTCAGTAAACATAATGTCTTCAAGGTTGATCCGTATTAGAGCATATATCAGAATTTCTTTTAAAGGCTGAATAATATTCCATTGTATGTATATTGCACATTTTGTTACTCATTCGTCCATCAGTGGACATGGGTTGGTTTCATTTTTTGGCTATTGTGAATAATGCTGCTGTGAACATGAGTGTACGATTATCGGTTTGAGTCCTTGCTTTCAGTTCCCTTGGGTATATACCCAGAAGTGGAATTGCTGGATTATATGGTAATTCTGTGTTTCATTTTTGAGGAACCACCATACTATTTTCCACAGTGGCTGCTCCATTTTACATTCCCACCAACAGTGCACAAGAATTCTAGCGTTCCAATTTTTCCACATCCTTGCCAACATATCTTATTTTCTTTCTTTTTTTAATAGCTATCCTAATGGGTGTGAAGTGGTTTCTCATTGTCTGTTTGACCCACTTTTATGTTCTTTTTTCTCTCTGCTTTTTTGGGCACGTTCCTTTGATTTAATCAGACACATCCTATTGTATTTTCTCCCCTCTGTTAACTTGTTCAAGATACTCTCTTTTTCACCTTAGTACCTTAGTGGTACCTTAGTGCTCTATCTTATGTATATGTTAGCACTAAAATACTATATACTTTTACTAAGCTTTTTTTATTATCCTTTTTTATTGGGGAAATTTTTCCTAGAGATTGCAACATGCATTCATTCATCCCACTTCTTGCATTGTTGCTCTCATGCATTTTAAGTCTGTGTTTTAAACACTACAATACAGTATTTAATTGTTCTATGTGACCAATACTGATTTATCTGTTCCTTTTAAGAAATTACCTGTACAGTTGCTCTTTAGTTCTTTCTGCTTTTCTATTGCTCCAAATACTTCTTGCAGTAGTTCTTTTTTCCGTTCAGCTTTATTGAGACATAATTAACATATACTGTTGTGAAAGTTTCAGGTATACAGTGTGTTGTTTTGATACATTTATATATTGCACAGTGATTACCACCTTAGCTTGTTAGCTAACACCGCTGTCACATCACATAATTACCTGTAGTATTTCTTCCCAGTGAAAATCTGCTGGTGCAGAATTCTGTTTCTGTGTGAAAAGGTTTTTATTTTTCCTTCATGTTGGAGGATCTATTTGCTCTGTACATAATTATAGATTTTCAGTTATTTTTTTCCAACACTTGAAGATTTTATCCTATTTTCCAGTTTCTGTCATTGTTTTTGTTGAAGTTAGCTTGAGCTCTGACTCTTCTTGTTGCTACTTTGAAGGTGCTGTATCTCTTCCCTGCTCTTTCTCCCTCATGCTGATTATAACATTTTTTCTTCGGTTTTCATCAGTGTAACTATGTTGTGCCTTCATATAATTTTTTTAAAAAAAGTCTCTTGCTTGAGATTCTCAGAACTTCTCAAATCTGTTGGTTAATACCTTTCTCTCATTTTTAGGAAATCATATCAAGATCTGATCAGATACCGCTTCTACCACATTCTCTCTTTCCTCTCTTTGTGGATCTTCAGTTATACAGTGTTTCATATGTCTCTTACTGGTCTTTTCTGTATTTTCCATGTTTTCTTTTTAAATCTCTGGACTTTATTTATGGTATTTTTTATCGATGTGTCATCCAGTTCAAAATTCTGACTTTTGTGTTTAATCTCCTGTTAACACCGTTTATTGAGCTCATTTTAGACGTTTCAGTTAAAGATTATCCTTTTGATTCTTGTATAGATATTCTCTAGTGAAATATGCCATCTTTTCATGTATTTCTTCTATCTTTTCACTATTTTCTTGAATATATTAATAATTATATTTTAATGTCTTAGTTTATTAACTCCAGTATGTAGATTGCATATTTATTTGGTTTTGTTTTGTGTTGTTTTTCTTCTTTTCTTCTTGATGTTTGTTCATATGGCCCTATTTCTTGGAAACTTGGTTATTTTTAGTTAAATGTTAGAAATGTAAATACTCCTGAAGTATTTACGATTAAATATTAATATTTTAGTATCTTTAAAATTGTAGATACTCCTGAAGATGATATCTTCCTCTGGAGAAGTTTCACCCTTTCTTCTGCTAGGTTGATAAAATAGGAGTTGGATACCTTAATCCAGTCAGGTACTGAATGGAGTGCAGGTTGGGTTTTTTTTGTTTGTTTGTTTTGTTTTGTTTTTTTTAATAAATTTATTTATTTATTTATATTTATTTTTTGGCTGTGTTGGGTCTTCGTTTCTGTGCGAGGGCTTTCTCTAGTTGCGGCGAGCAGGGGCCACTCTTCATCGCAGTGCGCGGGCCTCTCACTGTCGCGGCCTCTCTTGTTGCAGAGCACAGGCTCCAGACGCGCAGGATCAGTGGTTGTGGCTCACGGGCTTAGTCGCTCCGCGGCATGTGGGATCTTCCCAGACCAGGGCTCGAACCCGTGTCCCCTGCATTGGCAGGCAGATTCTCAACCACTGCGCCACCAGGGAAGCCCCAGGTTGGGTTTTGTTTTAGTAAGGTATCAGCCACCTTGATTCCTTCTTGGCTTTCTTCTGAAAACCTAGTTCACCACATTTCTTTCCTTAAAGGCTTCTGAAGTTTTGTTCCATCAGTTCCCTGAGTTCTGCTTTTCACACCTTCAGTTTAGCTTTTTGGCCTTTTCAGCCTCAGAATTTGGCATGTCACAAGAAGAAAACAACCATATGCTTAAGACTGCTCATGTCTCTGATTTTGTTATTATAGCCTTCTCAAGACTACTTTAAATTTCTGCTCAGGAAAAACATAGTTCTCAGCCTCTTCCCTGTGCCTAGAGTTGTCCAAGAAAAAAGCATCAACTCACTTCTCCACAATTATCTCCTGAAATTTAGTCCCTCTTGTTCTCATTGCTTTGGCAATTCTTAGATGCCTTTTAAGAGATGATTTTATATTCATATGGCTTTTCTAGTTTTCAGAGGGATTATTGGTTTGTTATCAGTCTTTTCTCCCTACTTGGAGGTAGACGTCTGGAATAAGTTAAGCTACATAGCTACTTGCAGTGATTTAGTATTAATTTTGCTATAGTCTCACTGATAGTTGGCAGTGTTTCTTTAAAATAAAAATTTATTCCTGTAATTGGTGCAGGGTGGCATTTCAATTTGTTTTGTCACTTGTGAGGATATTTTTTCCCTGTCCTTCTACTATTATCTTTAATGAATTATTTGTTTTCTTTGAGATCTTCACAGGCATATTTTCATTTCTACGTAGCAAGTTTACTTACAAAGTTTTCTTAATCAGTTACAAACCACAGAAATGAAAGTTTGGAAAGTATTTACTATAAGAAGTCAGGAGGAACTAGGGTAGGGTTATTTTATTTGTGGGTGTTTGTTTTGTTTTCTTGTACATTTATGTTGTTACTTCGTAGACCAGCTTTGTTAGATTTAGCTTGTGCAAATCCGTTTGTGGTCACCTTTTCGGGTCCAGTATCTGTAATCACCTCAATCTCTCTCTGGGTCCAGGGTAAACTTGACTGGCCCAGTTAGCGTGGATCCTCTGCATTCACACTGGTTGCAGATGGAGAGATGGGGTCCTCTGCCTATTGTAGATGAGAGGAGGGCGGGGTTTTAGGGAGTAAGGTGTGGGAATGGAGAGGAAATGATTGATATCTCTAGTGAAACAATAGGCAGGCAAGCTACAATTCAGGCAGTATGTCACATTCAGAAATACAGGTCACAGTCTCCTGTCTGCAGTTCAGAAGTCTTAAAAAACTGAAAACAGAGTTATTTCTAAGTTTTTTGGCATATTCATTTGTCAGTGGAACTGATTTGAGTGAGGCATTTTATTCCACTTTGAACATTCGTATGTTTCCTTGCAAATGTTCTGTAAAGTATGATACGTGTAATGTATTACCTTACTAAATTACAAAAAGTTCTAAATTGAGAAACATTTTTTCCTGAGGTTTTTGGCTAAGTGATTGTAGACCTATACTTTAAAAGGACTTGTTGCACACTTACTGTATGTCAGGTGAGTACATTGGTGAATAAAGTAGATCTGGCCCTTATCTCATTGCTCTTTCATCCAGTACAATTAGAGTTTCCTGGATATCTAATTCAAGTAATACCAGAAACAGAACCCTCCAAACATGTCAGTGGCTTCATGCCTAGAAATATCGCTGGATGTAATATATGTTGTCAGTCTTAACTACTTCCAATGTGATAATGGAAAAGAATATGAAAAAGAATGTATATGTATAACTGAATCACTTTGCTGTCCAGCAGAAATTAACACAACAGTGTAAACTAACTATACTTCAATAAAATAAAAAAAATTTCCAGTGTAAGAAAACTGTATATTTATTAGAATACTTGGTATTATGAATAATAAATAATTGAAAAGAGCCCTAACTTGTAGGTAAAACCAACAAGGGAATGGGAAGTACAATACCAAAGCATGTTAGATGTGGTTCCAATATTTGTGTAAAAAGAAAGACTGTGTTTGACTATGAGAAGTGCATTAGAAGCCTGGGTAGGAGAAAACAGGGCTAAATGTAAAAGTAAGGATTAAGATGATAATTTTGATTCCATCCGAGCTACAGTTTGGAAAAAACATTTAAGTGTTTTAACAGTGGCTTATAATTGGAGTTAACTTTTGGTAGTAGTAGGCCCACCTTTGTTATTTTCACTTTTCAGCATATTTAAAAAGTAAATTTGTTTAAAGTTTTTATACAGAAACACTCAATTTATTGTAGTTTATTACTGCTTATTGCTATTTATTTTTTAGGAGCCTGTAGTGATTTCCTCCCTTCTTTGCAGAGAGGCTTATTTAAAAGACCTGTAATGTTTTACTAATTTTGTTGAAGTGTACTTACTATATATTTTGGTAATGACATTTATACATCTATTTGATTAATTGACAATATGTCCTTTAAGAAATTAATTTCAACCATTTAAGATAATAGTGCATGTCCAGTATCTATTGGTTTTAGCCACCACTGATAATTTTTTCCTTTTTGACTCAGCAGCTTTAAAATTATATGATCTGTTTTGACGACATAATCTAGCAAGAGAAGCAAACCATGTAAATGTAGACAGATCTGATAAGTACAATCCTCAGATTGTTACTTCATACATTAACCTGAACAGGGATAATTTGAAATTGCAATACAGTGAGAAAAGTTTTAGAAGTAAAGTGAAACATTTTTGAGAGAAGTACATGCAGACTTACCCTTTTAGGCTTTCTATTCTAGTCTAGTTTTAATGTGGCACTGTTCTTACCCTGGAAAACTCCTAGGTTGATGCCCCCTTGTGGTCTGTTACCAGAACAAATAGCACAAATGGAAATAAGTAATGGAGGTCTTAATACATGTTAAGTCATTCATTCCTTTCTTTATAATAATTTTTTAAAAGTGGCTTCTGAGGAAAAACAGCAAAGGAAAATTATTCCTGTATTCTATATAGTTTATTGGTTTTAAAACTTACCAAGTATTTTGTAACTGAATGCACATATATGTTAGCTGGACACTGACCTAAAAAATAGGTTGTTGGGTAGACTATCATTGTTATCCTGGGCATCTAACTCGATTAGTTATAAGTGCCTTAAAAATATGATAAGATGTGATAGTAATTATAAGGCTATCCAACTACCCTCCCCCCCCAACACACACACACACACACACACACACACACACACACACACACGTAAATGGGGCTTGGGAAAACTTGTTGTTTATACTTTGCTTGACCTGAGAGGGCCAGGAGTTGTATGAGGCCATTGGAAGGAATAAAGATTTTTGTTAGTGTATTGGTCAGTTTAAGCTTATTTGCTTTTCTTGACATTATTGGCAAGGTCTCGTTAGTGTGTGAGTGTGGATTTGTGGAGGAAGTGGAGAAGTAGCAGCATCAGTCAGTGTTTTAAGAAAGACTGCAGATATAAACAGCTGCTTTTCCTTTTACCCAGTAAGATTCATGATGGTTGAAAGCAGTCTAATACAGTGGGTATGGGCTTTGAGATTAGATAGGCCTGGTTTTAAAACTGATTTTATCTCTTATCAGTTCTTGGGCAGTTGTATAATATTGGGGAAGTTACTCCATCTCTGAACATAGGTTTCTTCTCTTTAAGAAGAGGTTAAGACCCACCTTAGTGAACTGTTTCATCATATGAAGTCTTGGCATTTTACCACTGTTATTATTACTTCTTAGGTAAAGGGCCATTTTGAGTTATAAAGAAAGTGTACCATAGGATTTTCTTACTCTTGGGCCATAGGTAAAGACCCCTGATGGTAGAATGAATGTGTCTTTTAAGTGGTAAATCAGTTCATAGTCGTTTTTCTTTAGTGCAGACTTAGTGTTGTGCTACTGCAGAAGTACGTATTTTACTTATAAATTTTTGGCTATAAGTGTGATTTTATTAAAGAATTTACTAGGTCAATTATTTTAATACTTGAAGCCTACTAACCATTTATTTTTATAAAAATGATTCAATAAGTTTTTTTTCTTTAGGAGTAATAGTTGCATGTTCTGGCAGATTAACTTAAAAAAATAAACTAGTATTGTTCCTCGATTGCCATCTTATTTTAAAAAAGCTTGTGTGAAGGACAACAAAGTAATGAAATGTTTTTTGTTGTTTTGCTTTGTTTTTCAAAAGTTGCTTTTAGAACCAGGCTCACTATCTTAGTCACTTTATTTAACAATAATTAATCTGAGTCCATTTCAGAAGAAATAAGGTTATTTGGAGTTATTTAACTTAACAGAAAAAAAAGATTTTAAAACCCAGATAAGTTCAACTTTGAATCATAAGATTTTCTCCTTTCCATAAATTTCCTTGGCAGCTAAGCTGTAAAAATTTACTAATTTTTTTCTTTTTGAATACTTTACTACAAAAAAGAAAACTAGAAAGATATCTCAAAATACAAGTGCAGCTGCTTGGGTTCAAATGTTTGTTGGAATTAGGTGGACTATAAATCATGTAAACAAAGATTTAACTGTAGACATACCATCAGAAGGCTATTGTATGTATTCATACCTGCCTCTTTCATGTTTTCCTTTATTTCTTGGGTTCTCAAAATATCTAGCCTACATTTGGATAATGTCTAACTGAAGACTCTTGTTCCGAACCCTGGATGAAACTAATAAAGACTTTAATGAAGACAGTATTTGTTGGTGAAAATTTCTCTTGTAAATTATGAAATGGATTTTTGTTTTTTTATCTGTAAATATCTTGGGGACACTTATTTTAGGAAAGAAAAGGAATGGGGAAAAGATAGCTACAGCAAAGTGGAGAGTTAAATAGTGAAGGGTGATGGCAAGAATACATGCCATTCTACCAGGAACTTGTTTTTTAAACATAAAAAACATATGTGCCAAATTTACATATTTACTAATTAAAAAGGCTTCCTGGAAACATTAAGTAGACTTATCTTCTATAACCTTTAACATTGTCACTAATGGATATTGCATAGAAAATTTCATCGAAGGTCCTTTAAATAATGTAAATGATTATGAATATGTAACTAGTTAATATGCAGCTACGAAAGGATTATCATGTAGAGGTTAATGAACATTCTGCTCTTATGGTTTGCAGGGCTTTTCTTTTTGTGCTTTTGGCTCACTTCATGCTTGGAAACACATGCATTGGGATTGGAAAGCATCCTGACTGTTTTTGGGTCTCATCTTTTAATAGGGTTGTTAAATAGAAACTTTATAAAAAGGATTTCATGAAGATTTTTTTCCTTTTCAATTTACATTTAATTCTGTTTGTCTATTTTATTATTACTGCCGAATCAGGAACAGTGAAATGGATTGATGGAGTTTTAGCCTGGCTCTTCCAGATGTAAAGTCAGTACTCTATTGTACATTATCACTGTTATTAAGTGTTGCTGTGTGATTGATACTTACTGAGAGATCTTTATTCTAAAACCGACTTTTTATGCTGAGTTAATGTGTAGTATGGTTGGGTATCTGACTACAGCATGCATTTTGGTACAGAATTGCTGCCTTAGTATTTATTTAAAATGTCCTAAAGGAAGACATTTACTTCAGGAATTAAATGTTATAAAATAGAGGAATTTAGTGACAGGCCAAAAAAAAAAAACGACTTGTGATTTTTGGGTGAAACATGGAGCTTATATAAGATACAATATTGGTATTTAGCACAGTGAACAAGAGCAGTGTTTCAAACCATGTAATACTGCTGTGTTTTTCATGTGACATTATATTAAGCATATTGGTTTTTATCCCTTAGTTTCTCTGTCTCTAAAATGGTGCTACAGTATTTGAGATTACTGTTTAAAAATTTTTATTAATGGGCAGTTTAAAAACATGATTAGTAATCTTTGAAAACAGTGCTGTTTTTTTCTTTTTAAATTGCCATTCACGTGTTTTTTCCTTACTGGTTAGTGTTCTTAATTTGTTTTCTGAGCATTTTAAGAATCTATTGAAATATCTCTAAGGAAAACAAATAGCTTTTATGTTTAATTTCATTGTTTTGGTATTACAAGCATAGCTTAAGCTGGCTATGAAGTGCTTAAAATTTTATCATAATTCACTGGGGGGACAAATTGGCTGTTCAGAGCATCTCTTTATCCCAAGTATTTCTTCTTGAAATGTAGTAGAAAAATATCACTGTACTCATTTTCAGTGCATCAGAATAAAAATTACAGGTGAAAACGTTTGGAGATATACTGACAAAATAAAGTACTTTCACTACTGTCATTTTTTTAAACTGATGAAATGTGGATGTTACGTTGGTTTTTTGTTATTTATAACATTTGTGTACTCTACAAAATATGTAACATTGAAAACAGGCCTGCAGATTGTACAAAATACTAGTTATCTTATATCGTATGTCACCTAATAGTTATGAAGCGGGTTTTGTACCAAAGTATGAAACGGAAAGCTGTAATTTGTTCTGCAGTTATCAGCCTGCATTAGAGGGGTATGATAAAGTGTTCTGCTTAAAAACTAACATTCACATCTCTGTGCATTTGACAAATAAAAATGTATATTGAGGTGCTTTTAAATCTGTAAAGCCACTGTTGTAGTTTTCTGATAGAATGATTTTGTAGCTTTGTGCATAGCCCTGTTTTTTCATGAGTAGTTATCTGTTTTCATGACAGGTGGTCACTAACTGCCAAGAGAAAATCCAGCATTGGTGAGTGAAAGATGGTTTTATTACATTTCTGAAATACTAAAGAGGTCATCTATTTGTATTTAAATAAAGCATACACATTTTTTTGTATCCCATAATTGAATTCTTCTAGTAATCTCCATTTTGAATCCTTTTGATACTAATTTATATTGTCTTTCATCGTTTACTGAATTACATGTTCCCTGATTTCCTGAAGTTGTGTCACCATTTGTGTTTATTTTAATTGCTTTCTTTTTTCCTTTCTTTTCTTGTCTTTTTTTTTTTTTTAAAGTTAGAATAGTGTTACTATCATTATGAAGTGGAGACAGGAATTTCTGAACCTGACTAATCATAGCTGTATTTGGGGACTATTTTTTATATATGTAGTAGAATAATAATTTGAATCAGTTGTTTTAAAATAATGATGGAAATATGCACAGATACATTTTCCCAAAGTTTGAAAAATCTAATTAAGTGCCTGCATCTCAGAACTTGATTTAGAGACCACACGTTTCTAGAGTGCAGAGAGAAAGCAAGCATATCTATTTTAATGTGCTAATCTATAGTCAATAGGACAATGCTTGGTAAATAACACACTTTCCTGTGTCTTGTGAGGAAAATGCTCAATTTAATGGTGAATAAAATCTTACGAGTTGTCATGAGGTATAGCTGTTGATCTTACAGATATCAAATTACAATATATCCATGCTGTGTTTACGAAGATTTTAGTGAGAGAACAACAAGAGCTGTCTTGATTATTGTCTGCAGGGTTATTGCAAAATCATGGTAACTGCCCCTTTAGCGGTGAGATTAAACCTTTGGTTATACAACATCAAGCATATAATACTTTAAATTTATTTTAAGAGGCTTTTTCTTCATGCCTGAGAGATCGCCAAGGAAATAATTTATAGTTAGTGTATATCAAATGTTTTTTGGTTTAAATGCACATAGGCTGCAGGCAGTGGATAAGAGTGAAAATCGGTGCAATCTGTACACATCATTTTATTAAATTCTGACTTCTGGCTTGCAGAAATAATCTAAAACTAAATAATATCCACTTTATAAATAAAAATTCAGGGACTTCATTAATTTTCAATAAATGCAGAGTTGTAGTTGCATCCACTGGTGGTTTAAGTCTGTCAATATTTCCATAATGGACCATTCGCTTTTCATTTTACATTCAGTCCAGGTTAAAACTTGAAATGTGAGTCCTCGGTCAAGGAATTAACCATTTTCCCCCTGCTAATTTGGCCAAAGTGATCCATTTTACGAATAATTCCCAAGGGAAGTCTTATTAATGTGGACTTTACTCTATTGGTTTTGGTAAGGAATTCACGAAATTAGTAAAAGGTTGATTCACTCAGAATAGATACTAAATTACACAAATGTGTGACTGACAACTTGCTTCTGGTTTAAGATTGTTTCCCTACCAGACTGAGAATTCTTTAAGGCTAAGGGACATGTTTTCATCCTTTTATCCACAGCACCTCCTACTGTGTTTGGCACATTATAGGCACTTAATAAATGTTTGAGTAAGTAAAGACCAAATATTTGCTTATTTTTTGTATAACGTTTTTATAAGTACTATAGCAGTACCCAAGTCTGATGAGCTTGACAGACAGAAATGCAACATTTACTTCAGGGCAGTTTCACATGACTCAGTCTCAATTTCCAGTTTTCCATAGCTCTCCAAACTAAAGCAGCTTAGCATATTTACTTTCACATATCTTAAAGTAATATAGTACCTTATCTATACATTAAACAATTAAAATAATTTTTTCCACTTAGAATTTGCTTTTTCCTCTGAATTATTTTTAATATGGCTCAGGAAACAGACTTTTATGTTAGTTTTTAATGAGGGTCTGATATTGCTAGAATCCAAATGGCCAGTGAATTCACGAATTTATTATATTAAAAAACTGAAACCAAGTGTCTCCAATTCCTCTGAAAGCCAGGAAATTGCTATTAGGGAGCATTGTGGAATTCTTGTGATGTTTTTATTATCTTAATTCCACAAACAACGATTGAGTTTCTGCCATATGCCAGTATTATGCCGCTGTTTGGAAGTGAAAGACCCTGCCACGGAGAAATGCATAGTTGGGCACTAAACAGGGAAATCACAATAATTTTGTGCTATTTGGTTGGAGATAGGAAGCAAGAACAGAGACTGGAGCTATTTTTAAGGGTGTCTCATGCATTGCTTTTAAAAGCATGTTGCTTTTCACTCTAACCTTTGGCATTAGCATAGTCTAAAATACAATTCATGTACCTAAGTTATCCTTTTTTATGAGTATATACCAATATAATGAGGAGCTAAATAACATGTTTTTTTAAAAAATGTAGTCTTATGCTAGTGATGTTTATGCTCATTTGTGCAATTTTAAAGGATTCTTTAAGGGATGAGTATGAATATTTTACCTTAAAATTTTTCTTAAGAATGTAGGCCACAAAGTAAAAATATTTGTAGAAATGTAGGAGTAAAAATGGTCTGGGGCAATGGAGTCTGACCCCAGAAATCTCTTCCAGAAAATTAATTCAAATCCCAGAACTTTGGTGACCTTAAAGACATTTATAGTATTTGTTTAATTAGTAACAGATAAAAAGGAAATGTTTGAGCCTAATAGTTGAGAATTTGTGCATCACTTTTAGAGCTAATAGTGGTTTTCAATTTAGTGAAGATTTAAGAAAATTTTTAGGTACAACTTTTTTCCTTATAATCCTTTTTACTTAACTCAGGAAATAAGGCATTATAAAATCCACACACTATTTTCTCATGTGGACATATGAATATACTTCCTAGTGTTTGATCCACTAGGGGCTGATTATTCTGTTTATAGATTATTTGTAATTTTTAATCTTTTAAATTCTTCCCTAAAGAACATGGAATTTGAAGCCACAGACCTACATTTGACTCCTGTCATTTACTAACTTTGTCACCTTGGGTGAATTACTGAGATTTTTAGTTTTCTTCTTGTAAAGTGATGATGATAACTACTTAACTTGAAGGTAAAGTGTGAGACAATGTCTATGGAACATCCACACTGGCACTCAATAAATATTAATAGTAACTGAAATCTTTTTTGAAAAGTTTAACTAATTGTCAGATGAAGAAAGAAGGAAAAACCAAAAAACCCTCCAAAGCTTTGTAAATATTCCGGAATATTTTGTATTCATGCCATTATCTTCTTATATCATGATGGAGAGATGGCTTCCTGAGTGGTATTGTTAAAGCTTTATATTAATGTTTTTAAATAACTTTTATTATGAAGAATTTCAAACAAAGGGTGACAGAGTTCTGTATTGAACCCACATGTACCCATCACTCAGATTCAATGAATATCAACTCATGATTGCATCTGAACTGTTTGTTTCCTTTTAAAATAGCCTATCCTACCCTCTACCCCCACCTCAATTTTGACATTACTCTGAAGCATTTCATTTCATGTGGAAATATTTCAGTATATATCCTAAAGACATAGAAGATTGCATATTAGCTGTTTAAATTTTAAATTAAAAATTTGAAATTGGGCAGTATATTTATAAAGTTCAAACTTTAAGAAGTACGAAAGGATATAAATGGTATGTAGTTTCCCTCTTACCCTTGTCTTCCAGTTCTCACTTCTCTTCTTGGTAAACGACTGCTCTTTACCAGTTCCCCGCGAATCTTTTCAGAAATTATTTGCACAAGGGGTGTGTGTATGTATGTGTGTGTGTGTGTATGTGTGTATGTATATGTATGTGTATTCATCCACATATTTATATATATTATGCTCCCACTCTTTGATAAAGATGAAATCACACTGCACATTTAATACTCTACTTTGGAGATTGTTTTCAGTCATTAATTAACTCCTATTCTTTATGTTCCCATGAACTTCATTGTGTGTCAAATGTCTGATTTTTAGCGTTACCAAATATTTTTTGCTACTTATTTTTTTTTAAATAAATAATGGCCACATGACTGAGAGTATGACTTACACAACTCAAAATACATCCTTGCTAAGCTGTTGTATCCATTATTTATTGTTCTTTAATAAAATTACTCCAAAATGTACTGGCTTAAAACAGCAACCATTTACCTATATATGGTTCTTTGGTTGTGCATATTGGACTGAACTTACCTCTGTTGTTTTCTCCTGATCTTGTTTGGACTCACTCGTGTGGTTGCAGCCTTGTGGTAGCTGGGTTGCCCAAAATGGCCTCGCCCACAAGTCTGGTGGCTAGTGCTTGGCTCTTAGCTGGGCCTCACTCTCCATGTGCTCTTCCTCTTGCTTACTTTACATGATGCTATAAGGGCAGCAAGAATGGAAGCTGCAAGGCCACATTCTGTTGGTCAGAGGAACTCATAAAACTAGACCAAATTCAAAAGGTGGGTAAATAGACTCCACATGTTGGTGGGAGGAGTGACAAAAAATTTATGGTCATTTTTAATGCACTATAGATGACTTCTGTTGAACATGTCCCACAGAAAAAGGAAGTCTCATTACTTGTGTTGATTTGTGAGAATTAAATGGAATATGATATCTGATGCCTGGCACATACATATCATCTGTATGTTAGGCACTGTTTGTAATCATAAATTATATGCATATGAATTATGTAAAAAAAAAAAAAAAGTCTTGTTTCCTGCAAATTATCTTGAGAGTTTTAAGTAGTAAAGATATCTATGAAATTACCTGAAGCAAACTTAAATGAAAATATAGAAAAAGCTATTTTATATTGCTCAGATGTTTAATTTTAGAAATAATAGCTTTAAATTTGGATGTAAAAATTCTGAAGCACGTGAATTTTGAGGGGGGGGGATTGTAAAGCAAACGACATTTGTTATTTTTCAAAGGAAACTGGAAAAAAATAGTATTTTAAGAAAAAGAGTAATTAGTTTCTAGCATAGGTTATAGTCAAAGTATATAGTGAGAAATAACCAAGAGAGCATGCCTAAATAGTTAAAAATCACAGGTGAAGATTTGATGATTTCTTTCTTTCTTTCCTTCCTTCTTTTTTTCTCTCTCTTTCTCTCTTTCTCTCTCTCTCTGTCTCCCCCCCCTTTCTTTCTTTCTTTCAATTCCTCTTTCTAGTTAGTCTGTACAAATGGATGAATATCTGTATCTACCTCTGATGTTTTTGAGGGATACCTTGCCCCACAAAAGCACTGAACTATTTTAGAACAATGCTGTGGTTTTATAGTGTGTTTCTCATGAATTACCTGAAACAGTGTTTTCTTGACTTGCCTTCATATGCTTATATAAAATTTATTTTTTGTGCATGCTATATGAAATATCGATCTGCATACCTTTAATACTTTAAAAACATTTATTCATGATGATGAGTTCACTCCTCAACGTTAGGTAAGTTTGGTAACCATATTTTTCAGAGTCTTCATTTTACTGACCACAAAGTTTTCAGTCACTGTTTTGTACAAGCCCTCTGTTTGGGCTTTTTTATTTTTATGTGTCATAAAATCTTCCAATTTTCTGAAGATTTTACATACCTTTGTTGTTGGGATTTCTGTTGTTATTATGAAAATGTCCTTAGGGGCAAGGGCAAGAGGGAGGAATCATATATAGAAACCCCCTTCTCTGTCATTCTTCAGGTTTTTTTTTCTGGTGTCATGTTTTAGTACATGGGTTGGGATGTTAAGTTGAAATTTCTGTGTATGATGTTTCAAAGCAAATTAAGATGCAAAAAAAAAAGATTCAAGTTGAATGTTTTAAGAATGATTTTTTAGGAAACAAAATCTGTATTAAGTTTAAAATTTTTTATTCTGAATATAAAATGAATACATATTTACTGAAAGGTAGAAATAAAAGAATAAAGATAAACTTACTCATAATTCTGAAGAGAAGCTAATTCTCTCCCTCTTGCTTTTTAAGACATTTTGTTTTATTCCCTTCAGCTTCTTAATTCTTGTGTTTGTGTCACTGTGGTCAAATTGTAAATGCTTTAGGGTTTTTTTCTTTTCTTTTCTAAAAGAGTTAATGATTTTTAAACTGTAATTAGAATTTGTTAACTTCTAGGAGTCCCCTCACCTTTGTATCATGTTTTTGGAAAAACCACACTAGTTTAATACTTAAAGCATTTCTGAAAATAAAAGGCAAAGTTATATGTTATAGGGGAATTTTTTTCCCCCCAAAGAGTTTAAACTATTATATATTAAAAAAAAATCCCTAATGACATCTCATCATTTAGAACATAGTCTTTGAATGTATTTCCAGTGTCTGTATATTTTGGTTCACAGTTTCTCACAGTCAGCTTAAGTCCAGTGAGTATTTTGATATATCTTATTGAGGCTACACCTCAATGCGATTTGGACACCTCATGATTTTTCATCTTTGTCTTAACCGTATTAGGTTTGAAAACTACATTTCTTTGCACTCTGATTTTTTTCTGTTTTCGTTCATTTTTATTTATTTATTTTATAAAATGAGAGCAGCATGCAATAAAACTTTCAAGCACAGAGCACTGAGGACGAAGGGTAAATATTGCAACAACAATGCTTGACTGAGAGGTGTATCATTCAGTGATAATCTAGAGTTCATGCTCTTGTTTTGAGATACAAAAGTCTAAATTCTAATGTGCTCAAGACAAAAGGAGGTGTGGCTATCAGTGTATGACTAAGGAAAATGTAAGCTGTAAAAAAATTAGGCATGTGTACAATTTAACTTTTTTACTAATTTATTTTGAACTCATGACCAAATCGGTGATAGTTTTCCCATTTTTCTTTTTATTTAAATCAAGCGAGTTATAGATAATTTTGAGAATTTTGTGTATTTGGTACGTTCAAAGCCAGGATTGCTATTTTTTTTTCCTCATGTAAGACCTCTTGAAAGAAACAGTAACCTCAAGGGATCTATGAGTGGACTTCTATTGAAATTTATGCAAAATATAGGGCCTTTTTCTCAGGAAAAGATCTAGAGTTTTTATCAGTTTTTTATAGGTATCAGTGACCATAAAGGGTTATGAACAACAAACAGAAGCTTCCTTTTTTTCTAAAGTATAGAAAACAAGAAATTGAAATGATGAAACTTATAAATTATGCTTAGGTTTAAGTAGAAACTGGCACAAACATTCAAAGCTTATTAAGTCAATTATAAATTATCACATCTAAAGTCATCTTTTCTTAAAAGTCCCTCCTGATTTGTTACAGAAATATGTATCAGTTGTAGAAAATTTAGAAAACAAAGAAAATAAAAATTGCCTATAAACTCATCACCTAAAGCTAAGACTTGCGCACTTTGAGGGCATTTCTTTCACACTTAGAGTTATGTGTTTTTATATAACTTTTAACGTTGAATTCACATCTCATTCTATTCTTAGAGCAAAAGAATACTGATGAAGAAACAGGTACCAATGATAACTGACAAGTGTGAAGTTACATGTGCATGGTTGTTGGTAGAGGGCACAAATTCCTCTCTCCCACCTTTGCTGTGTATATCCATTGTACTCTGTTGTCTCATTGTTGAAAAGTTCAATTGAAGAAATCTCGTAGAATGTTAGCTGCGTCTGTCTCTCTTTGGATAATTTTGTTTCATTAAACTTTTGAAAAATTATAAGTTTTTATATTTAGGTTCATCTGTTATCTATTTCTAAAAATAAAGTTTTCTGATAGACTCATAAAATATAAACAACATGGATTATTTCATCAGCATCTTCTGATATGTTTCCTAGGTATGAGTTGAGAAAAAGGAATATGAGACCATATTGCCTGAATTTTGAATACTATCATTTATCTTGATAGTATTTTATTTTGCCATGACCATTTTTTTAAAATGCTGTTGATTTTATACAGATACATTTAAATTGTTAAAAGAGTTCCCCTTCCCATCAGATTGCAGAAGGCACAACAGTGTAGATCCGTCTTTCAAGAATGTTTTTATTGCTTAATATAACCTTGATAATTTGTTATGCTGTTTAAGAGGATACTTTAAAAAAATCAGTAATTCCTTTCTTTAGAAACGAGAAGCTTTCTCTCTTTACAATGCCTGAATTCAGTATTCCTCTATTTTCTTAATTTTTGAGGTAAAAACCAAGGCATCCATCAAGCCAGTGGATCTTTAACAGAGAAGCATTGCAAAAAAAAAAAAAAAAGACATGCTATATTGGAGCGATGATCCCTGCAGCATATGGCATAAGGCTTGGTTGCAGAGCAGGCACTCAATAAATGGTGAATTGAATTGAAACAAAGGTTTCTTGGATGCTTAATGGGACATTCTAGAGTGGGTATGATGGACTAAAAATCATTTTTAAAGAAGATTGTAAATTTATTCATATATATTCCAAAATCTTTGTGTTTTATAATTTCTTAAATTAAAAACTTAAAAGCATTAACTCTGCCCCAGATCAGCCCAAATATTAACACTAATGTAAAGCCATTTCCCTTTTTTCCCTTTAAGCATCTCTTCGTGTTTTCTGCTTTTTTGTTTAGGATATTAGGTAAAGAGAATGATAGAGGAGATTTTTTAAAAATGGGCTTAATGTCTATTTTCTGCCTATTCCAACTTCATACATTAAAGTGAAAATTAACAAAATTTTATTTCAGTGATTTGTTTTATTTTCCTTTTTTATTATTGAAAGCTGGAAATTGGAGTCTTTAATCACTTGTCTCAAAGAAGGGATGTAGAACTTTTTCTTTTGCTTCACAAAGATTTTCTTTTATCCGTTGCATTTAAGAAGAGGATTAAAAATAAGTAGTTCCTCTCATATTTTTCCCATCTCCTTTTTTAATATTCTATTATGAAAATCTTCAAACATACAGAAAAATTGAAAGAATTAAATAGATGAACCTTGATCACATATCTATCCATACCTCAACCCTTAATCCATTTTTTAATGATGCATTTCACAGTAAATTGTGGACATCTACATACTTCACCTATAAGTACCTATAAGTACTTGAGCATACACATCATTTAACTTACTGTCTCTCATACTTTTTATAACCTTATGAAAATAAGGTATTTCTCATGAGATCTGTCCTGATCTTCATCCTTAAGGTTAAGGCTAGTTTGTAGTTATGTCCTATTTTTTTGCTGCTGCTTTTTAATAACAATAGATGCTTCTCAGAAGGCTTTTATTATAGCACATGATTAGCAAGACTCAAAAGAAGATTATAAAAGTTTCTTATATGCCTTATAGCAGTGCTTTAGTTCTTATTTTCTATAAGGAACGTTGCATGAGGATGTCTGATGCAAATTAAATCTTACATATTGGATAATTCTTTTAAGAATTGAAGGCTGAACCTAATCTGTAAGGATCAGATATGGTGAAGCCAAACAAAGAGGTCTATATAGAATAAATAAGTAGGCTTGAGAGGTTTATCCTAACTATATCTGGGTTTTATTTTCCATTTGAAAAAAAATTATTTTAAGCAGTCCCTTCTTTGACTACATATTTTACCGTCTCCAAAAATTTAGTTATATATTTCTCAGTGGTAAAATAGAAAAAAATCTATTCAATTTCGGTACAAATAAAGATAGGTACAACCTTCCATAACACATTAGTTCTTAGAATCATTTTTGTGTTTTCTGTTTTATAGGCTTTGTGATGTTTAATGGGATTATTTAAGCCCTAAGTATGAGAGGGACTATTTGGAGATAACTGTTTGACCAGGCACTTGATGCTGGATATTTCCACTAGTGGGAATTTCAGGGAGAGAGTTCCTCAAGCCATAATTTCTCCCAGAGACACTGCTTGACTCCTACTTGCCTCCCTTCAAAAAGGATTTCTGCATGAGCTGCTTTTTAAATTATCTTCTCCTTTCTTTTTGTATTTTTAGAAAACAATTCAAAATTTAGAAATAGCAACTCCAGTCTTAAACTGTTCTCCAGTATGGCCACATTTTTGTAGAGAGAATTATTGATAAGTTTAAAACTGAATATACGTGCTTTGGAATAATACTGATATTGATCTCTTGTAGCACCTTGATTGAACCTACTGTTCTTTTAATATATAAAAGAGATGTTTTGTTAGAAGTCCCCCCCTTTTCAGGTGTATTTACCGGAATATTATATATTGAATGTTAACTTGAATACTAGCTGTTTAACAATCGTAGGAACATTTAGACATCTAAGCATTTGCAAAATTACTTATCTAAAACTGCTAGTGTTTGTAGATTTAATATTGAGTTCACTGTGTGCAGGTATTGTGTCACATCAGATCTTTATGGACAGTATCCCATTTATTGCTTGCACCAATCCTGTTTCCAAAAGCTTCCTGAATTGTTACATTTAGCTATACTTTTAGCAGTAAGTTGTGCTATTTGTATCAAATTGAATGAATTTGACATAGTAGAATTATCTTAGCGGGTAATATAGTCTTTCTTTAAAATTTTAGAATTGGTGTTTTTTTGATACTTCATGGAAAAAGGGTCATTGGATGCTCAATGTAGATGTTCAGTGCTGGACAGGGTGTTAGACCGTTTATATTTAGTCCTCTTTGGATCTGTGCGATAGTTAGGCATTATTCCAATTTTACCATTGAAGATACTAAGACTGGGGTTAATTTGTTTATGTTAAGTGGTGAATCTGGGATTGACCCTCTGGTCTGACTTCAAAGCCATGTTCTTTCTGGTATATAGCCCTGTTCATGAAGTTTCCTAACATTTTATTCATATAAAAATGTATCCAGAAGGACCATTTTTGCCTTAAACAAATAAAGACATTTTATGTTTATTTATAAAAAAGGATTCCAGAGGAAATTTTTTAAAAAGCACTAGAACATTAGAAAATGAAAAGCCTTGCTTTAAAGAATACACGTCAGAAGACCTAGGTTAAGGTCATTGCTTATTGCTTACCTCTCCTTGATAGAGTAGATCTAATTTCTCTTAAACGTGTGGTTTTTTCCATTTTCCTTCTGTTTTCTCTTTTGTAAGAGGAAAATGTTGATAAGTGACATTTACTACAGGAATATTTTAGGATGAATAACAATATATATGTGAAATTCCTTGATATTTTTAAGACTAAATGGGATGATTTTTATTATGTTACTGTTGCTTTAGGGGAGCTAAAGAGTAAACTGAAACCAATTCCATGATTTTTATAAAGCAGCCATTTTTATTATCTGGAGAGTGATTATGCTGAAATTTATTCTAATTTTAATTCGACAATATCTACGTGTTCTTTTAAATTACTTGCTGAAATGATGAGTTTTTTGTTTTCGTTATTTTTAAAAATTGAGACGACCACCCGTCTGCTTTAAAAAATTTCAGTGCTCTGGTTTTGCTTGCAGCCTGCAGCCTAGCAGGCAACCCTTAAACCTCATATCCAGAGAAGGTTTGGAAAGAGGTATCTCATTGTAGGGCTATTCAGTTCCAGCAGGTGTGAGAACCGAGTAGGCTTCACAATGTGGAAACATATGACCATTTCTGCTCCTACAGAATTACATCCTTTAGTGGTTTGAAATTACTTTATTTAGGTAGCTCTGTTTAGGTAAAACATGGAACAGACTCCAAGGCCCAATCGAAATGCTTTTTATATTACCTCTACCTAATTTCTTCTAGCCCCTGATTGATTCTCTCTCACCTTAATAACATTAGTATGAATAACTGAAGGGTTGATGACTCCACCACATTTTTCAACCTAAAGTTTTCCGAGGAGAACTGAAGCATCTGATCAAATTTTGTGTTCGTGATTTCTATTCCAAAACCAGTGTTTATTCACTCAAAAGCTTTTATCAACTCTTCTTCCTTCATCTTGAGCCCGTTTCCCTCCAAACTCACTGTCTCCCTTAATTTCCAAATTTTATTTAATTCAGATGATCCTCTACCTTAGGGAACACTAATTCTCAAGATGTGTGTGTTCTACATCTAAAAGCTCATGTCCCTGAGAGTCTTAATTCTTTGATAAATGTATGGTGGAATAATGCCATTGCTAAATTTTGTAAAAACACGATTTTAAAATTAAAAAATACTTTAATCTTTAAATTGCTAAAATTAGGTGTTTGATTAGCTTGTCTTATGATACATAGCCTACTTGAGGAATTGTTAATTTGTGTATTAATTTAGTATTTGGTATTTTTTTGTCAACAGGAAGAAAGTAGATAATGACTATAATGCCCTTGAAGAAAGACTCAGTACCTTGCCTGATAAGTTGTCTTATAATATCATGGTATGTTTGGTGTGTTTCTTTTAAAGTAATATGTTGTTTCTTGTAAAGATATTAACTGTGTAGAGTAAAAAGATGTTTCTTTGCTTTATGTATATTGATTCACAAATTGCCTCCCTGATGGCCTCGATCAGAGGTAGCTACCATAGCAAGGAAGGTTTATTTTTGTTTTACTTTATAATAATACACTAATTGTAGTAATAGTTGATATTTACTTTGCCTTTTTTCAGATTTATATTAAATTATCATATTATGATGGCATAAATGTTAGCATAAAATTTGACATATTTGGTATGCACATTTACTATGTTAGAAAACTAATTACAACAGAAATATGGCATGTAGTCATTTCCTGTTAGCCAGAGCAGGAATAGACCATAATGTTGTGTAATTCACAGAATTAAACCCTAGAACATTGATTTTATATAAAAAGGTGCTGCTGATTTTTGTTTACATGATCTTCATATCGACATAGCAGTCTATTCGTGAGCCCTGAATTAGATTCTTTCATTGCATAAATATTCTTTTTCATGAAGACTGTGTTCTTAATTAAATTAGCCCAAATATTTTGAAAATGTATTGTTATTTATTATACCAGCTCAAATATTTCGTAAATTTTGTAAACCCTTTAAAGCTGTGTATTTGTTAATTCCTGTTTCACTCAAAAAAGAGACTGTTTTCTCAGAAATAATTTTCAGTTTTTAAAAATCAAAGTTATTCTTTATTAAGTTAACATTTTGTTTCTAGTTTGCTTTCATTTAGATTTATGAATCATCAAAAAATATAAACATTTGGAAGCAACACTAATTTCTCTGAAAGCTATATGTAAATATGCTCTTTTCTTGTTTTAATGTTGATTTATTAACCTAAAACAATTTTCTATAGGTTTTCCTAGTGAAATTTTAATATAATGTTAAATTTCCATGAAATTGACATTTTATTTTTCCTAGTGTAGAGATAAAAAGGACCTTCACACAGAGCTTTTAATGCTGCTTTATAAAATGTAGTTTTTAGTGTTTTTAATTTTTTTGCCCCCCCTCCCTTTTTTTTTTAAACAATAGGTACCATTTGGCCCCTTTGCCTTCATGCCAGGAAAACTTGTCCATACTAATGAAGTCACTGTTTTACTTGGGGACAATTGGTTTGCAAAATGTTCAGCAAAGCAGGCTGTGGGCTTAGTTGAGCACCGGAAAGAACGTATGTACCAATTATAAATGATGTTTCTTTGCTGGATGTGTATTGGTTCACATAGTGCCACGCTGATGGACTGTTTGCTATTAAAAGTACCTTCCATTGATTTATTAGATAAATGTAACAAATATCCAGGGTATTTGTGATTCTTTCGAATTGGAGGTAGTTTGAGCAGATCCAGCATTTGAGAATGTGGGCTGGAGAATGGAACATCTGGTTGGAAATATCACCCACATTAGTATGTTTTCGGAAATTACCAAGTGTAAAAGTTATCACATATGGTTTTGTAGGTAGAAGTTGGATAGGTACAAGAATTGGGGTCATTTTATATTTTATAATTGGTTTGTTTTAGATGCTTTTCGTAGACTTACTTCCGCTTTTTAATACTTTAGCACAGAGAAGGAATTTACTTCCTTCTTCTCCTTCTCCTTCTCCTTATTGAACTAAGATAAATACCTATTTGCAAAAGTAGAAACAGTTCTTAACCATGCGTTTTGGTTTGGAAGAAGTCACATTTCCATTTTGCAGAAGAAAAGGCCGGGTGGGGAGAGATGCTACCTAAAATGTCACCCTTAAACTTAAGTGGTTTGAGGTTTCTGCCTCATTTTATTGAGGTAGTTCTAGTTTTCTTTATCTGTGATATTGTTTATTGATTTATACATATCCACACACACACACGTTGTGTAGTTGGATGGGTTGGCTTGGGTGCTAGCTTAGTTGCATTTTAAAATTAGGTTTATTTAGTATCTAATCTATGTTCTTAATTTCTGTAATAGCATACTTAAATTGATAGTATAATATCACCCCTACCTGATTTTTAGCCTTCTAGTTAAATATGCATCTGAAAAGAAATTTTTGAGGCTCCTTCTGTATAAATGAGGTCATGTAGATAGAAAACAGCTGAGCTTTCTAAAGCTGAAATTATTTCACTTATACATGAGTGGGTACTAGTTGGAGAACTCATTTACTCTGAAATTCTGGAATCTATATTTGGAGACTCTAATTGCAAATCAACTCCTATAAGTTTATAATTGATATATATTTTGATCTTTTGTGCCACTAATCAGAATCTTATTGTTTGTCTTGTGTATAATTTCTGGCAATGATAATTCTTTTGGTATTACTACATTAAAGTAAGTCATGTATATTAGAGCAAAGAGAATGGGCATAATTCTTTAAAGGCCTTTCTTAATGGTGAAGGCTTTCTTTATCTGCTGGGGTAACTCTGCTGATATGAAATCAGTTCATAGTCTTTTGAAGATTGTTCACTTTGATTTTCATATGGATATTTCAGCAGAGAAATCTTTAGAATCAATTTGACTTATATTAATGGAAGAATACTTTTAATAGAATAGAACAGAACTCTAGAATAACAAAATATTTTTTGGTAAATCACTTTCCAATGTTAGATACGGTTTTAGGAAGTGACGAAAACGATGCCTTTTGGGGTCGATATTTATCTAAAATAATTTTCAGAACACATAAATAATAAATTATGTTTGAGAATCTATTTTGGTAAATGAATTCTAAAAAGTTGTTTTCACACAGTTTTATAATAATTTATAATAACTGAAGAAATTGTTCAGGCATATTATTGTACTTAACATTTATTAAGAAAAGATACTTTATTTTTCTTAAGGCAGAAGAAATAAAGCAGGTTAAACATACCTACCTCAGTGTCAACAGAATAATTGGGGAAGGTGAAGGGATGTCATTGCATGTTTAAAAAGTAATCAAAATACAGGACAAAATAGATTTAGCACAACAACAATAAAAGGATTCAGAGGCAGTGACTCAGAGGAAGATCATTTGTAAGCGGAAGATGGCAAGCTCAGTGTCCTACCCTTTTGCTCACATCTGGCATTTTGCCATTTAACATGAATATGACCAGCTTTTCAAAGTTTTTTATTTTTTAAAATTATCAGAGCAAAGTTGACTTTTTATTTGGTATACAGTTCTATGAGTTACAACACTTGTAAAGATTTGTTTCACCAGCACCACAATCAGGAAACAGAATAGGATACAGGATATACCTTAGTTAGGACATGGGACCACACCAAAAACTCTCTCATGTTTCCCTTTTGTGGTCACACCCTACCTCTACCCCTAAGACCTGACAACCACTGATCTATCACCTTTTCTAGAATGTCATATAAGTGGAATCATGCACTAGGTAACCTTTTGAGACTTACTTCTTTCACTCACCATAATGCCTCATCTAGGTTTTTCTGTGTATGAAAAGGTTCATTCCTTTTTATTGCTGAGTAGTGTTCCATTACATGCATGTACAACAGGTTTTCTATTTACCTATTGAAGGACACTTGGGTTTGCTTCTGGTGTTTTGGCAATTACAAACAGAGTTGCTATAAACCTTTTTGTACAGGTTTTTATGTGACCATAAATTTTCTTTGCTGTTGAGAAATACCTGTTGTTTTCTTTTAGTGTCTTTGTCTGGCTGGCCTCATAGAAAGTATTCCTTCCTTTTCACTATTTTGAAAGAGTTTAAGAATTGGTGTTAATTCTTCTTTGTTTGGTAGAATTCATCTGTGAAGCCATCTGTTCTGGGCTTTTTTTTTTTGGCTGTGTTGGGTCTTCGTTGTGGGCTCTTCATTGTGGCATGTGGGCTTCTCTAGTTGCATTGCACAGGCTCTAGAGCACGGGGGCTCAGTAGTTGTGGCACGTGGGCTTAGTTGCGGCATGTGGGATCTTAATTCCCCAACCAGGGATTGAACCCGGGCCCCCTGCATTGGGAGCGTGGGGTCTTAACCACTGGACCACCGGGGAAGTCTCTGTTCTGGGCTTTTCATTGTTGGGAGGTTTTTGATTATTGATTCAATCTCCTTACTTGTTCTAGGTCTACTCAGATTTTCTGTTTCTTCTCATTTCAGTTTTAGTAGTCCATATGTTTCTAGGAATTTGTCTCTCTAGGTTATTCAGTTTGTTGGCATTCAACTGTTCACAGTATTTTATAATCCTGTTTCTGTAAAATAAGTAGTATTGTCTCACTTTTCTTTTTGTTTTTTTAATTTAGCTTTTTATTTAAGATTCTGCTTTTTATTCTTCCTCCTGCAGGTTTACTGCATATTTCATTTCAGGCTCTATATGTGATTATAAAGGCCTATCTACTTTTATTTCTGGTTTTAGTGACTTGAGTCTCTCTTTTTCTTAGTCAGTCTAGGTAGACTTGTCAATTTTGTTCATCTTCTCAAAGAACCAGCTTTTATTTTTGATTTTTCTCTGTTGTTTTTCCATTCTCTATTTTGTTTATTTCTACTCTAATCTTTGTTATTCCTTCCTTCTGCTTGCTTTGGATAGTTTATTATTCTTTTTCAGGTTTCTTAAAGCATACAGTTAGGTTATGATTTGAGATCTTTCTTTTTTTTAATGTAGGTGTTTACAGGTATAAATCTCTCTCAGCATAGCTTTCTCTGTGTCCTATAAATTTTAGTATATTGTGTTTTCATTTTTGTTGATCTCAAGGTATTTTCTAATTTGCTTTGTGATTTCTACTTTGACCCATTGCTTAATTCAGTGTTTTGTTAAACTTCCACGTGTTTGTGAATTTTTCATTTTGCCTTCTGTTGTTGGTTTCTGATTTCATTCCATTGTGATTGGAAAAAATACTTTGTGTGGTTTCAATCTTGTGAAAATTTTTAAAGACTTGTTGTGTGACCTATCACATGGTCTTTCTTGGAGAATGTTCCATGTTTCCCTTAGAAGAATATGTATTCTGCTTCTGTTGGGTGGAATGTTCTGTATGTATCTGTTAGGTCTAGTTGTTCTATAGTGCTGTCAAAATCCTCTTTCCTAATCGTTCTCCTTTCTGGTTCTTCTGACCTTTATTGTAAGTGGGGTGTTGACATCTCCAATTCTTACTGCAGAACTGCTTGAATTGTGTCAATTTTTGCTTCACATATTTGAGGCTCTGTTGTTAGGTATGTGTATTTTTATAATTTTATTCTTTATTTTAAAATTTTATTGAAGTATAGATGATTTACAATGTTGTCTTAATTTTTGTTGTACAGCAGTGTGATTCAGTTATACATATATATTCTTTTTCATATTCTTTTCCATTATGGTTTATCACAGGATATTGAATATAGGTCCCTGTGCTATACAGTAGGACCTTGTTGTTTATCCATCTTATGTATAATATTGGGTTGGCCAAAAAGTTCGTTCGGGTTTTTCTGTAACATCTTACGGGAAAACCCGAATGAACGTTTTGGCCAACTCAGTAGTTTGTACCTGCAATCCCAAATTCCCAATCCTTCCCTCCCCCACTCCCCCTCCCCCTTGGCAACCACAAGTCTGTTCTCTATATCTTTGAGTCTGTTTCTGTTTTGTACCTATGTTCATGTATGTCGTATTTTAGATTCCACATGTAAGTGATATATGGTATTTGTTGTTCTCTTTCTGACTTACTTCGCTTAGTATGATAATCTCTTGGTCCATCTGTGTTGCTGCAAATGGCATTATTTCATTCTTTTTTTATGGCTGAGTAATATTCCATTGTATGTATATAGCACATCTTTATCCATTCATCTGTCAATGGACATTTAGGTTGTTTCCATGTCTTGGCTATTGTAAATAGTGCTGCTGTGAATATAGGGGTGCATGTATCTTTTCTAATTTTAGTTTTGTCTGGATATATATGTCCAGGAGTGGGATTGCTGGATCATATGGCAACTTTGTTTTTAGTTTTTTGAGGAACCTCCATACTGTTTTTTCCATAGTGGCTGCACCAGTTTACATTCCCACCAACAGTGTGGGAGGGTTCCTTTTTCTCCACACCCCCTTCAGTGTTGTTGTTTGTAGACTTTTTGATGTTGGCCATTCTGACTGGTGTGAGGTGGTACGTCATTGTAGTTTTGATTTGCATTTCTCTAATAATTAGCGATGATGAGCATCTTTTCATGTGCCTATTGGCTATCTGTATCTCTTCTTTGGAGAAATGTCTACTTAGGTCTTCAGCCCATTTTTTGATTGGGTTGTTTGTTTTTTTGTTATTGAGTCATATGAGCTGGTTATGTATTTTGGAAATTAAGCTCTTGTCAGTCGCATCATTTACAGATGTTTTCTCCCAGTACGTAGGTTGTCTTTTTGTTTTGTTTATGGTTTCCTTTGCTGTGCAAAAGCTTCTAAGATTAGGTCCCATTTGTTTATTTTTGCTTTTATTCTGTTGCCTTGGGAGACCTAAGAAAACATTGTTACGATTTATGTCAGGGAATGTTTGCCTATGTTCTCTTCTAGGAGTTTTATGGTGTCATGTCTTGTATTTAAGTCTTTAAGCCATTTTGAGTTTATTTTTGTGTATGGTGTGAGGGTGTGTTCTAACTTTATTGATTTGCATGCGGCTGTCTAACTTTCCCAGCACCACTTGCTGAAGAGACTGTCTTTTCCCCACTGTATATTCTTGCCTCTTTTGTCGAAGATTGACCATATGTCTGTGGGCTTATTTCTCGGCTATTTTGTCCATTGAACCATATGTCTTTTTTTGTGCTAGTACCACGCTGTTTTGATTATTGTAGCTTTGCAGTATTGTTTGAAGTCTGGAAGGGTTATGCCTCCTGCTTTGTTCTTTTTCCTCAGGATTGCTTTGGCAATTCTGCGTCTTTTAAGATTCCATATAAAATTTAGGATTATTTATTCTAGTTCTGTGAAAAGCATCATGGGTAGTTTGATGGGGATTGCATTAAATCTTGCTTTGGGTAGCATGGCCATTTTAACAATATTAATTCTTACAATCCAAGAGCATGGGTTATCTTTCCATTTCTTTGGAACCATCTTCAGCTTCCTTTTTTTTTTTTTTTAAATTATCAGCTTTTTTTTTTTTTTTAATTTATTTATTTATTTATTTTTGGCTGTGTTGGGTCTTCGTTTCTGTGAGGGCTTTCTCTAGTTGTGGCACGCGGGGGCCACTCTTCATCGCGATGCGCGGGCCTCTCACTATCGTAGCCTCTCTTGTTGCGGAGCACAGGCTCCAGACGCGCAGGCTTAGTAGTTGTGGCTCACGGGCCCATTTGCTCCGCGGCATGTGGGATCTTCCCAGACCAGGGCTCGAACCCGTGTCCCCTGCATTAGCAGGCAGATTCTCAACCACTGAGCCACCAGGGAAGCCCTTCAGCTTCCTTTATTAATGTTTTGTAGTTTGCAGCATACAAGGCTTTTACCTCCTTGGTGAGGTTTATTTCTCAGTATATAATTGTATTCTTGATAGATTAAACCTTTTATCAATATAAAATACCCCTTGTCTGTTGTAACCTTTTTGACTTATTTTGTCTCAGTGTAGCCACTCCAGTTCTTTCTTGTTACTGTTTGCATGGAATATCTTTTCCATCCTTTTTCTTTCAACCTATTGTGTGTCCTGAGAAGTAAAGTGAATCTCTTTTTGACAGCATATAGTTGGATCTTGTTTTTTGTTTTTTTTTTTTCCCCAATCGATTCTCCTAATCTGTGCCTTCCTACTCCATGGTACTTTAATACATTTACATTTATATGGTAACTATTTATAGGGCATTGCCATTTTATTATTTTTTGGTATATCTTACAGCTTTTGTACCTCATTTCCTTCATTCTGCCTTCTTTTGCATTTAGTTGATTTTTTTGTAGTGAATGTTTTGATTCCCTTCTCATTATCTTTATTGATAGTTTATAGGTATTTTGATTGTGGTTACCATGGAGATTACTTACAACATCCTAAGGTTATAGCAATGTATTTTGAATTGATTCCAGCTTAACTTCAATCACTTAGAAAAAAAGCTATTTCTTTATAGCTCTGTTCCCCCCTTTATATTATCGATGTCACAAATTATATCTTTATATTGTATAGCGATTAACATAGATTTGTAATGTTTTTTTATGCGTTTCGCTTTTACATTCTGTAGCAAATAAAAAGTGGAGTTACAAGCCACAATGACAATAATACTATTTTAAATTTTTGCCCACGTTTACCTTACCAGAGATCTTCACATGTTCATATGGATTCTAGTTATTGTCTAGTGGCCTTTCATTTCAACCTGAAGAATTCCCTTTAGTTTTTCTTGTAGGGCAGGTGTAATGATAAGGAACTCCTTTAACTTCTGTTTATCTGGAAATGTCTTAATTTATCCTTCATGTCTGAAGTACAGTTTTTAATCTCTCAGTACTTTAAGTATTTCAGCCCACTGGAGTTCTGACTTCCAAGGTTTCTATTGAGATCTCTGCTGATATTCTCATTGAGGATCCCTTATATGTGATGAGTTTTTTTCTTGCTGCTTTGAAGATTCTCTTTGTCTTTCAAGAGTTCGATTATGTGTCTTGGTGTGGGTCTAATTGGGTTTATTCTACCTGGAATTAGTTGAGCTTTTTGGATTTGTATCAATAGATTCATGTCTGGGCAAATTCAAGAGTTGTTCGGCCATTATTTCTTCAAATAATCTCTTTGCCACTTTCTTTCTCTTCTCCTTTTGCAACTCCCTTAATGTATATATTAATCCACTTGATATGTCCCATAAATCCTTTAGGCTCAGTTCACTTTTCTTCATTTTTTTTCTTTCTGTTCCTTAGACTTGATAAAGTCAAATGTCTGTAATCTTCAAGTTCACTGATTATTTTTCTTCTGCTTGCTCAAAGATGTTGTTGACCCCTCTAGTGAATTTTTCAATTCAGTTATTATATTTTTCAGCTCCAGAATTTGTGTTTGGGCCCTTCTTATAATTTCTCTTTGTGGGTATTCTCACTTTGTTCATATATTGTTTTTTAAATTTCATTTAGTTTTTTGTATTTCCCTTTAGCTCTTTGAGCATAGGAGAGCTTTTAAAGTCCTTTTCTAGTACATCTGATGCCTTTGTTTCTTCAGGGACAGTTTCTGGAGATTTATTTTGTTCTTTTGAATGGTCCGTGTTTTCCTGTTTACTGTGTGCTTTTTGATTTTTTGATGAAAGTTGGGCATTTGAAAACACAACTACCTCTCCCAGTCTTTGCAGAGTGGTGAGAAGGACCTTCACTAATAAGCTAGGCATTCTTTAAGCCTTTGTATCAACCCAAAGTGAAAAGTTTTGTCTTTTGTGTGTTTTCTGAGCATGTCTTTCCTGGGCCTGTGTATGGATTTTTGATTACCCTATATACATGGCTGCTTTTGAATATTTTACTTTGCCAGAGAGTCTCACCTCAACTTCTCTTTGCAGCCTCAGGATGTATGTTGTATGGCTCAATCTCTCATCTCTTGCCCTAGGCATCTGCAGAACTGTAGTCCTCCTGCAGCTTTCAACAGCAGTGCCAGCTAATTTCTTCCCCCTGAGGCCTGGTTTAGGTGAGACAGATACCAGTTTTTCAGACAGCCCCCAGACTGGTTAGAATGTTGCAAATACAGTCTAGTTTGTTCTCTGTGGTTCCAGGCAGGGATCTGGGCTGCCACCTTCTCCAGACCAAAACTGCTCCACACTAGGGAGTGGGTGGGGAAAGGCAAGTAAAAATGCCATGAAATTTCCTGTCATTTTGACTGTGGCTTTTTCTTGTTTGGGTGTTTGCATGGTTGTAGACCTTTGACTGTTTTCCAGAGCCCCTCTAAGATATTTTAGTTAGTTTTTGTGTTTTTGATGTTTTTCAGGGAGGCAGGGAAAGCTTGAAGCTTCTTAGTCTGTAATTTCGCTCCTTGTTGTTTTAAAGGAAGATTTTATTTTCCTTTGAGCATAGGAAACTTCTGAGCATGTTTGTAGTAAGTAAATGCAGTGAGTGATTAATTGGAGGAAGGAAGGAATGAGAAGATCCTGGAGGTGATGAGATTCAAAGCATAGATAGAAAATGTAGCTTTGGAAAATATCGATGAAGAAGAGAAAGAAGCAAGATTAGGTGAAGAATATTTGGGTTGAAGACGTTAGATTAAAATCTTCATAGTAATAAAGTCAAGTTTATTTGTTCAGAAGTAGGAGAGGTTAGGATCTTGAAGTGCATGTGGACTATGTATTATGGGAAATGTGATATGGCCATCAACAAACTTTTATGATTTATCTTATGAGGCAATATGTGTATTCTTTAGTATCTTCAGTGAGGCATATCTTAAATGCATTGGTATTTTGTTACAGAGTATAAGTTTATGATTTTTGGTTTTATCTTCAGAATAAACATAAATAGCTTTAAAACATCATATACCTTAAAACATATAATAAAAATGTAGTATGCTTCTCTGTCCCTCTCTGCTCCCAGTTCCCATTCCCTAGAGGTATTTCTTTTAGTCTTTAGGCTAATCTTTTGCTTTCCTCTTTTTATGCATATTTCCCAAGTACTTTGCATATTCTGTTTTCTTGATTTTTTTTTTTCCAATTTTATGTAGTATCTACTAGTTGCCTGCGTATAATTAAAGGGGAACATTTAGCTCATGATGTTCTCCCTGTTCCTCAATCATTTTAATATTTTTTATTACAATTTTTGTTTAATCAGTGTTCATTCTTAGATATAATTCCATTTCCATTCTTGAACAGCCTTTCATTTGAAGTTGACTGCTTTTTTTTTGTTTGTTGCATAATGTTATGTATCTGTCATTAATTCAACCAAACACTTTCATCTTATTCTTAGAGACTTCTTTACTGGAGTCCTTCATATTTGCTCCTCTCTTGAATTTCAAAGAATGGCTATCTTCCTAGTTTCTTCCTTTATCACTGTACCATATCTTTGCCTCTTATTTATTCCCATTTCTTGGTTCCTATGGCATCTCCTTTCAAGTTTTAGCTTTTAGTAACTTTCTAGGAAGGTATGTGGGAGATACATTTTTTTGAAATTTTGCATGTCTGAAAATATTTTTTATACTCCTGCTTTTTGTAACGACTCTATTTAGAATTAGAAGTTTAAACAATTTTGAAGGCCTTCTGTCTTATGGTTGCTAGTAAAAAACTGATTCCATTTTCTTTCCTTTGTATGTGACTTGTTTTTTCTCTTTAGAAATTTTAGGTTCTTGTCTTATTCCCCATGATCTGAAATGCCATAGTGATATATACCTTGTGTAGAGTTTTAAAAATTCATTTGCTAGGTGTTTGGTGGGACCTTTCAGTGTGGAGATTCATGTCCTACAATTTTGGGAAATTTTTAATATTATTTCTTTGATAATTTCCTTCTCTTGTCCATCTCTTTATCTTTGTTATAATTTTTTACCTGATTTCTTCTATTTTATGTTTGGAATCATGGAATGATTTTTTTTTTTTTTAATTTCTGCACATTTTAATTCCAAGGAGCTCTGTTTCTTGTTTATTTATTTGTTTTTCTGTTGTCCTTTGAACGTTTCTTTGGCATAGATACTACTCTTGTTTCGTGGATATAAAAATCTTTTTTAGGATTTTAGAGTTTTTTTCTTTTAGAGTTTTCTTCATGCATTGCTTTTGTTTTTTGTTCCTTTCATATTACTTTTTTTTTTCCTCTCTGGCATTTGACTTCAAATATTTGGTGATCATTGGCTAACCATTCATACTTAAGAGTTAAGCACTGTTAGGAA